>NC_091208.1:16763535-17102054 GCF_040958095.1 Procambarus clarkii | reverse complement strand
TCGTTAAAATACAGAGTAGGATATTGAAAAGGGGAGAAGTTCGGTTTTTATTGCATATATCGACGTTTCAGCCGGAGTAGAGCGGTTTTTACTTGTACATCTTCCATCGGTAATATAAACGGAAAATCAAGAACATTTTTGTTAATTCTAATGAAAACACATTGGTTTTTATCATTTGTATTGGAAACAACTATGTCATATGTCTTTTCTTGGATCTAAATAACACGAAACCTCGCTCTATGATTTGAAGTTAAAATCCTCAAATATGGTAAAATAGTGACTTTTTCACGTTTTTCATGTAGTTTGATATTACGTAAATATATTCATTTTTACCAATATTTCGATACTATTTCATGTAGTATCACGATATGTGATTTGGCCTTCAAATCTCAGAATGTCGCATAATATTGCATTTTAAGCAAGTTTTCTTGCATTTTGTTTCGTACGAAAAATCATCGAATTTTGCAATATTTTGACGTGTATCATCTCCTTTTCGTTTATGTGATTAAACAAAATATCACGAATAGGCAATATTTTGCCGTTTTTCCACGTTTTTGTGAATTTTCAGTTTAATGTTATTAATTCTTAAATATACGATAAAAATGATGCAAACACATAATTGATTAGAAATTAACTTAAATACTTCTATTTTCAATCAACCATTTGTTTCTCGTTAAAATACTGAGTAGGATATTGAAAAGGGGAAGTTCGGTTTTTATTGCATATATCGACGTTTCAGCCGGAGTAGAGCGGTTTTACTTGTACATCATTCATCGGTAATATAAACGGAAAATCAAGAACATTTTTGTTAATTCTAATGAAAACACATTGGTTTTATCATTTGTATTGAAACAACATGTCATATGTCTTTTCTTGGATCTAAATAACGAAACCTCGCTCTATGATTTGAAGTTAAAATCCTCAAATATGGTAAAATAGTGACTTTTTCACGTTTTTCATGTAGTTTGATATTACGTAAATATATTCATTTTTACCAATATTTCGATACTATTTCATGTAGTATCACGATATGTGATTTGGCCTTCAAATCTCAGAATGTCGCATAATATTGCATTTTAAGCAAGTTTTCTTGCATTTTGTTTCGTACGAAAAATCATCGAATTTTGCAATATTTTGTGTATCATCCCTTTTCGTTATGTGATTAAAACAAAATATCATCGAATAAGGCAATATTTTGCCGTTTTTCCACGTTTTTGTGAATTTTCAGTTTAATGTTATTAATTAATTAAATATACGATAAAAATGATGCAAACACATAATTGATTAGAAATTAACCTTAAATACTTCATTTTCAATCAACCATTTGTTTCTCGTTAAAATACTGAGTAGGATATTGAAAAGGGGAGAAGTTCGGTTTTTATTGCATATATCGACGTTTCAGCCGGAGTAGAGCGGTTTTACTTGTACATCTTCCATCGGTAATATAAACGGAAAATCAAGAACATTTTTGTTAATTCTAATGAAAACACATTGGTTTTTATCATTTGTATTGGAAACAACTATGTCATATGTCTTTTCTTGGATCTAAATAACACGAAACCTCGCTCTATGATTTGAAGTTAAAATCCTCAAATATGGTAAAATAGTGACTTTTTCACGTTTTTCATGTAGTTTGATATTACGTAAATATATTCATTTTTACCAATATTTCGATACTATTTCATATAGTATCACGATATGTGATTTGGCCTTCAAATCTCAGAATGTCGCATAATATTGCATTTTAAGCAAGTTTTCTTGCATTTTGTTTCGTACGAAAAATCATCGAATTTTGCTATATTTTGACGTGTATCATCTCCTTTTCGTTTATGTGATTAAAACAAAATATCATCGAATTAGGCAATATTTGCCGTTTTTCCACGTTTTTGTGAATTTTCAGTTTAATGTTATTAATTATTAAATATACGATAAAAATGATGCAAACACATAATTGATTAGAAATTAACCTTAAATACTTCATTTTCAATCAACCATTTGTTTCTCGTTAAAATACTGAGTAGGATATTGAAAAGGGGAGAAGTTCGGTTTTTATTGCATATATCGACGTTTCAGCCGGAGTAGAGCGGTTTTACTTGTACATCATTCATCGGTAATATAAACGGAAAATCAAGAACATTTTTGTTAATTCTAATGAAAACACATTGGTTTTTATCATTTGTATTGGAAACAACTATGTCATATGTCTTTTCTTGGATCTAAATAACACGAAACCTCGCTCTATGATTTGAAGTTAAAATCCTCAAATATGGTAAAATAGTGACTTTTTTCACGTTTTTCATGTAGTTTGATATTACGTAAATATATTCATTTTTACCAATATTTCGATACTATTTCATGTCGTATCACGATATGTGATTTGGCCTTCAAATCTCAGAATGTCGCATAATATTGCATTTTAAGCAAGTTTTCTTGCATTTTGTTTCGTAGGAAAAATCATCGAATTTTGCAATATTTTGACGTGTATCATCTCCTTTTCGTTTTGTGATTAAAACAAAATATCACGAATAGGCAATATTTTGCCGTTTTTCCACGTTTTTGTGAATTTTCAGTTTAATGTTATTAATTATTAAATATACGATAAAAATGATGCAAACACATAATTGATTAGAAATTAACCTTAAATACTTCATTTTCAATCAACCATTTGTTTCTCGTTAAAATACTGAGTAGGATATTGAAAAGGGGAGAAGTTCGGTTTTTATTGCATATATCGACGTTTCAGCCGGAGTAGAGCGGTTTTACTTGTACATCTTCCATCGGTAATATAAACGGAAAATCAAGAACATTTTTGTTAATTCTACTGAAAAACATTGGTTTTTATCATTTGTATTGGAAACAACTATGTCATATGTCTTTTCTTGGATCTAAATAACACGAAACCTCGCTCTATGATTTGAAGTTAAAATCCTCAAATATGGTAAAATAGTGACTTTTTTCACGTTTTTCATGTAGTTTGATATTACGTAAATATATTCATTTTTACCAATATTTCGATACTATTTCATGTAGTATCACGATATGTGATTTGGCCTTCAAATCTCAGAATGTCGCATAATATTGCATTTTAAGCAAGTTTTCTTGCATTTTGTTTCGTGCGAAAAATCATCGAATTTTGCAATATTTTGACGTGTATCATCTCCTTTTCGTTTATGTGATTAAAACAAAATATCATCGAATAAGGCAATATTTTGCCGTTTTTCCACGTTTTTGTGAATATCAGTTTAATGTTATTAATTAATTAATATACGATAAAAATGATGCAAACACATAATTGATTAGAAATTAACCTTAAATACTTCATTTGTTTCTCGTTAAAATACTGAGTAGGATATTGAAAAGGGGAGAAGTTCGGTTTTTATTGCATATATCGACGTTTCAGCCGGAGTAGAGCGGTTTTACTTGTACATCTTCCATCGGTAATATAAACGGAAAATCAAGAACATTTTTGTTAATTCTAATGAAAACACATTGGTTTTTATCATTTGTATTGGAAACAGCTATGTCATATGTCTTTTCTTGGATCTAAATAACACGAAACCTCGCTCTATGATTTGAAGTTAAAATCCTCAAATATGGTAAAATAGTGACTTTTTTCACGTTTTTCATGTAGTTTGATATTACGTAAATATATTCATTTTTACCAATATTTCGATACTATTTCAAGTAGTATCACGATATGTGATTTGGCCTTCAAATCTCAGAATGTCGCATAATATTGCATTTTAAGCAAGTTTTCTTGCATTTTGTTTCGTACGAAAAATCATCGAATTTTGCAATATTTTGACGTGTATCATCTCCTTTTCGTTTATGTGATTAACAAAATATCATCGAATAAGGCAATATTTGCCGTTTTTCCACGTTTTTGTGAATTTTCAGTTTAATGTTATTAATTAATTAAATATACGATAAAAATGATGCAAACACATAATTGATTAGAAATTAACCTTAAATACTTCATTTTCAATCAACCATTTGTTTCTCGTTAAAATACTGAGTAGGATATTGAAAAGGGGAGAAGTTCGGTTTTTATTGCATATATCGACGTTTCAGCCGGAGTAGAGCGGTTTTACTTGTACATCATTCATCGGTAATATAAACGGAAAATCAAGAACATTTTTGTTAATTCTAATGAAAACACATTGGTTTTTATCATTTGTATTGGAAACAACTATGTCATATGTCTTTTCTTGGATCTAAATAACACGAAACCTCGCTCTATGATTTGAAGTTAAAATCCTCAAATATGGTAAAATAGTGACTTTTTTCACGTTTTTCATGTAGTTTGATATTACGTAAATATATTCATTTTTACCAATATTTCGATACTATTTCATGTCGTATCACGATATGTGATTTGGCCTTCAAATCTCAGAATGTCGCATAATATTGCATTTTAAGCAAGTTTTCTTGCATTTTGTTTCGTAGGAAAAATCATCGAATTTTGCAATATTTTGACGTGTATCATCTCCTTTTCGTTTATGTGATTAAAACAAAATATCATCGAATAAGGCAATATTTTGCCGTTTTTCCACGTTTTTGTGAATTTTCAGTTTAATGTTATTAATTAATTAAATATACGATAAAAATGATGCAAACACATAATTGATTAGAAATTAACCTTAAATACTTCATTTTCAATCAACCATTTGTTTCTCGTTAAAATACTGAGTAGGATATTGAAAAGGGGAGAAGTTCGGTTTTTATTGCATATATCGACGTTTCAGCCGGAGTAGAGCGGTTTTACTTGTACATCTTCCATCGGTAATATAAACGGAAAATCAAGAACATTTTTGTTAATTCTACTGAAAAACATTGGTTTTTATCATTTGTATTGGAAACAACTATGTCATATGTCTTTTCTTGGATCTAAATAACACGAAACCTCGCTCTATGATTTGAAGTTAAAATCCTCAAATATGGTAAAATAGTGACTTTTTCACGTTTTTCATGTAGTTTGATATTACGTAAATATATTCATTTTTACCAATATTTGATACTATTTCATGTAGTATCACGATATGTGATTTGGCCTTCAAATCTCAGAATGTCGCATAATATTGCATTTTAAGCAAGTTTTCTTGCATTTTGTTTCGTGCGAAAAATCATCGAATTTTGCAATATTTTGACGTGTATCATCTCCTTTTCGTTTATGTGATTAAAACAAAATATCATCGAATAAGGCAATATTTTGCCGTTTTTCCACGTTTTTGTGAATATCAGTTTAATGTTATTAATTAATTAATATACGATAAAAATGATGCAAACACATAATTGATTAGAAATTAACCTTAAATACTTCATTTGTTTCTCGTTAAAATACTGAGTAGGATATTGAAAAGGGGAGAAGTTCGGTTTTTATTGCATATATCGACGTTTCAGCCGGAGTAGAGCGGTTTTACTTGTACATCTTCCATCGGTAATATAAACGGAAAATCAAGAACATTTTTGTTAATTCTAATGAAAACACATTGGTTTTTATCATTTGTATTGGAAACAGCTATGTCATATGTCTTTTCTTGGATCTAAATAACACGAAACCTCGCTCTATGATTTGAAGTTAAAATCCTCAAATATGGTAAAATAGTGACTTTTTTCACGTTTTTCATGTAGTTTGATATTACGTAAATATATTATTTTTACCAATATTTCGATACTATTTCATAGTATCACGATATGTGATTTGGCCTTCAAATCTCAGAATGTCGCATAATATTGCATTTTAAGCAAGTTTTCTTGCATTTTGTTTCGTACGAAAAATCATCGAATTTTGCAATATTTTGACGTGTATCATCTCCTTTTCGTTTATGTGATTAAAACAAAATATCATCGAATAGGCAATATTTGCCGTTTTTCCACGTTTTTGTGAATTTTCAGTTTAATGTTATTAATTCATTAAATATACGATAAAAATGATGCAAACACATAATTGATTAGAAATTAACCTTAAATACTTCATTTTCAATCAACCATTTGTTTCTCGTTAAAATACTGAGTAGGATATTGAAAAGGGGAGAAGTTCGGTTTTTATTGCATATATCGACGTTTCAGCCGGAGTAGAGCGGTTTTACTTGTACATCATTCATCGGTAATATAAACGGAAAATCAAGAACATTTTTGTTAATTCTAATGAAAACACATTGGTTTTTATCATTTGTATTGGAAACAACTATGTCATATGTCTTTTCTTGGATCTAAATAACACGAAACCTCGCTCTATGATTTGAAGTTAAAATCCTCAAATATGGTAAAATAGTGACTTTTTCACGTTTTTCATGTAGTTTGATATTACGTAAATATATTCATTTTTACCAATATTTCGATACTATTTCATGTAGTATCACGATATGTGATTTGGCCTTCAAATCTCAGAATGTCGCATAATATTGCATTTTAAGCAAGTTTTCTTGCATTTTGTTTCGTACGAAAAATCATCGAATTTTGCAATATTTTGTGTATCATCCCTTTTCCTTATGTTATTAAACAAAATATCATCGAATAAGGCAATATTTTGCCGTTTTTCCACGTTTTTGTGAATTTTAGTTTAATGTTATTAATTAATTAAATATACGATAAAAATGATGCAAACACATAATTGATTAGAAATTAACCTTAAATACTTTTTTCAATCAACCATTTGTTTCTCGTTAAAATACTGAGTAGGATATTGAAAAGGGGAGAAGTTCGGTTTTTATTGCATATATCGACGTTTCAGCCGGAGTAGAGCGGTTTTACTTGTACATCTTCCATCGGTAATATAAACGGAAAATCAAGAACATTTTTGTTAATTCTAATGAAAACACATTGGTTTTTATCATTTGTATTGGAAACAACTATGTCATATGTCTTTTCTTGGATCTAAATAACACGAAACCTCGCTCTATGATTTGAAGTTAAAATCCTCAAATATGGTAAAATAGTGACTTTTTCACGTTTTTCATGTAGTTTGATATTACGTAAATATATTCATTTTTACCAATATTTCGATACTATTTCATGTAGTATCACGATATGTGATTTGGCCTTCAAATCTCAGAATGTCGCATAATATTGCATTTTAAGCAAGTTTTCTTGCATTTTGTTTCGTACGAAAAATCATCGAATTTTGCAATATTTTGACGTGTATCATCTCCTTTTCGTTTATGTGATTAAAACAAAATATCATCGAATAGGCAATATTTTGCCGTTTTTCCACGTTTTTGTGAATTTTCAGTTTAATGTTATTAATTCTTAAATATACGATAAAAATGATGCAAACACATAATTGATTAGAAATTAACCTTAAATACTTCATTTTCAATCAACCATTTGTTTCTCGTTAAAATACTGAGTAGGATATTGAAAAGGGGAGAAGTTCGGTTTTTATTGCATATATCGACGTTTCAGCCGGAGTAGAGCGGTTTTACTTGTACATCATTCATCGGTAATATAAACGGAAAATCAAGAACATTTTTGTTAATTCTAATGAAAACACATTGGTTTTATCATTTGTATTGGAAACAACTATGTCATATGTCTTTTCTTGGATCTAAATAACACGAAACCTCGCTCTATGATTTGAAGTTAAAATCCTCAAATATGGTAAAATAGTGACTTTTTCACGTTTTTCATGTAGTTGATATTACGTAAATATATTCATTTTTACCAATATTTCGATACTATTTCATGTAGTATCACGATATGTGATTTGGCCTTCAAATCTCAGAATGTCGCATAATATTGCATTTTAAGCAAGTTTTCTTGCATTTTGTTTCGTACGAAAAATCATCGAATTTTGCAATATTTTGACGTGTATCATCCCTTTTCGTTATGTGATTAAACAAAATATCATCGAATAAGGCAATATTTTGCCGTTTTTCCACGTTTTTGTGAATTTTCAGTTTAATGTTATTAATTAATTAAATATACGATAAAAATGATGCAAACACATAATTGATTAGAAATTTACCTTAAATACTTCATTTTCAATCAACCATTTGTTTCTCGTTAAAATACTGAGTAGGATATTGAAAAGGGGAGAAGTTCGGTTTTTATTGCATATATCGACGTTTCAGCCGGAGTAGAGCGGTTTTACTTGTACATCATTCATCGGTAATATAAACGGAAAATCAAGAACATTTTTGTTAATTCTAATGAAAACACATTGGTTTTTATCATTTGTATTGGAAACAGCTATGTCATATGTCTTTTCTTGGATCTAAATAACACGAAACCTCGCTCTATGATTTGAAGTTAAAATCCTCAAATATGGTAAAATAGTGACTTTTTTCACGTTTTTCATGTAGTTTGATATTACGTAAATATATTCATTTTTACCAATATTTCGATACTATTTCAGTAGTATCACGATATGTGATTTGGCCTTCAAATCTCAGAATGTCGCATAATATTGCATTTTAAGCAAGTTTTCTTGCATTTTGTTTCGTACGAAAAATCATCGAATTTTGCAATATTTTGACGTGTATCATCTCCTTTTCGTTTATGTGATTAACAAAATATCATCGAATAGGCAATATTTGCCGTTTTTCCACGTTTTTGTGAATTTTCAGTTTAATGTTATTAATTATTAAATATACGATAAAAATGATGCAAACACATAATTGATTAGAAATTAACCTTAAATACTTCATTTTCAATCAACCATTTGTTTCTCGTTAAAATACTGAGTAGGATATTGAAAAGGGGAGAAGTTCGGTTTTTATTGCATATATCGACGTTTCAGCCGGAGTAGAGCGGTTTTACTTGTACATCATTCATCGGTAATATAAACGGAAAATCAAGAACATTTTTGTTAATTCTAATGAAAACACATTGGTTTTTATCATTTGTATTGGAAACAACTATGTCATATGTCTTTTCTTGGATCTAAATAACACGAAACCTCGCTGCTGATGATAAAAATGTCAAGCTAAAATTGAAAAATAGGTAAATAGTGACTTTTTTCACGTTTTTCATGTAGTTTGATATTACGTAAATATATTCATTTTTACCAATATTTCGATACTATTTCATGTCGTATCACGATATGTGATTTGGCCTTCAAATCTCAGAATGTCGCATAATATTGCATTTTAAGCAAGTTTTCTTGCATTTTGTTTCGTAGGAAAAATCATCGAATTTTGCAATATTTTGACGTGTATCATCTCCTTTTCGTTTATGTGAATTAAACAAAATATCATCGAATAAGGCAATATTTTGCCGTTTTTCCACGTTTTTGTGAATTTTCAGTTTAATGTTATTAATTATTAAATATACGATAAAAATGATGCAAACACATAATTGATTAGAAATTAACCTTAAATACTTCATTTCAATCAACCATTTGTTTCTCGTTAAAATACTGAGTAGGATATTGAAAAGGGGAGAAGTTCGGTTTTTATTGCATATATCGACGTTTCAGCCGGAGTAGAGCGGTTTTACTTGTACATCATTCATCGGTAATATAAACGGAAAATCAAGAACATTTTTGTTAATTCTAATGAAAACACATTGGTTTTTATCATTTGTATTGGAAACAGCTATGTCATATGTCTTTTCTTGGATCTAAATAACACGAAACCTCGCTCTATGATTTGAAGTTAAAATCCTCAAATATGGTAAAATAGTGACTTTTTCACGTTTTTCATGTAGTTTGATATTACGTAAATATATTATTTTTACCAATATTTCGATACTATTTCATGTAGTATCACGATATGTGATTTGGCCTTCAAATCTCAGAATGTCGCATAATATTGCATTTTAAGCAAGTTTTCTTGCATTTTGTTTCGTACGAAAAATCATCGAATTTTGCAATATTTTGACGTGTATCATCTCCTTTTCGTTTATGTGATTAAAACAAAATATCATCGAATAAGGCAATATTTTGCCGTTTTTCCACGTTTTTGTGAATTTTCAGTTTAATGTTATTAATTAATTAAATATACGATAAAAATGATGCAAACACATAATTGATTAGAAATTAACCTTAAATACTTCATTTTCAATCAACCATTTGTTTCTCGTTAAAATACTGAGTAGGATATTGAAAAGGGGAGAAGTTCGGTTTTTATTGCATATATCGACGTTTCAGCCGGAGTAGAGCGGTTTTACTTGTACATCATTCATCGGTAATATAAACGGAAAATCAAGAACATTTTTGTTAATTCTAATGAAAACACATTGGTTTTTATCATTTGTATTGGAAACAACTATGTCATATGTCTTTTCTTGGATCTAAATAACACGAAACCTCGCTCTATGATTTGAAGTTAAAATCCTCAAATATGGTAAAATAGTGACTTTTTTCACGTTTTTCATGTAGTTTGATATTACGTAAATATATTCATTTTTACCAATATTTCGATACTATTTCATGTAGTATCACGATATGTGATTTGGCCTTCAAATCTCAGAATGTCGCATAATATTGCATTTTAAGCAAGTTTTCTTGCATTTTGTTTCGTGCGAAAAATCATCGAATTTTGCAATATTTTGACGTGTATCATCCCTTTTCGTTTATGTGATTAAAACAAAATATCATCGAATAAGGCAATATTTTGCCGTTTTTCCACGTTTTTGTGAATTTTAGTTTAATGTTATTAATTAATTAAATATACGATAAAAATGATGCAAACACATAATTGATTAGAAATTAACCTTAAATACTTCATTTTCAATCAACCATTTGTTTCTCGTTAAAATACTGAGTAGGATATTGAAAAGGGGAGAAGTTCGGTTTTTATTGCATATATCGACGTTTCAGCCGGAGTAGAGCGGTTTTACTTGTACATCATTCATCGGTAATATAAACGGAAAATCAAGAACATTTTTGTTAATTCTAATGAAAACACATTGGTTTTTATCATTTGTATTGGAAACAACTATGTCATATGTCTTTTCTTGGATCTAAATAACACGAAACCTCGCTCTATGATTTGAAGTTAAAATCCTCAAATATGGTAAAATAGTGACTTTTTCACGTTTTTCATGTAGTTTGATATTACGTAAATATATTCATTTTTACCAATATTTCGATACTATTTCATGTAGTATCACGATATGTGATTTGGCCTTCAAATCTCAGAATGTCGCATAATATTGCATTTTAAGCAAGTTTTCTTGCATTTTGTTTCGTACGAAAAATCATCGAATTTTGCAATATTTTGACGTGTATCATCTCCTTTTCGTTTATGTGATTAAAACAAAATATCATCGAATAAGGCAATATTTTGCCGTTTTTCCACGTTTTTGTGAATTTTCAGTTTAATGTTATTAATTAATTAAATATACGATAAAAATGATGCAAACACATAATTGATTAGAAATTAACCTTAAATACTTCATTTTCAATCAACCATTTGTTTCTCGTTAAAATACTGAGTAGGATATTGAAAAGGGGAGAAGTTCGGTTTTTATTGCATATATCGACGTTTCAGCCGGAGTAGAGCGGTTTTACTTGTACATCTTCCATCGGTAATATAAACGGAAAATCAAGAACATTTTTGTTAATTCTACTGAAAAACATTGGTTTTTATCATTTGTATTGGAAACAACTATGTCATATGTCTTTTCTTGGATCTAAATAACACGAAACCTCGCTCTATGATTTGAAGTTAAAATCCTCAAATATGGTAAAATAGTGACTTTTTTCACGTTTTTCATGTAGTTTGATATTACGTAAATATATTCATTTTTACCAATATTTCGATACTATTTCATGTAGTATCACGATATGTGATTTGGCCTTCAAATCTCAGAATGTCGCATAATATTGCATTTTAAGCAAGTTTTCTTGCATTTTGTTTCGTGCGAAAAATCATCGAATTTTGCAATATTTTGACGTGTATCATCTCCTTTTCGTTTATGTGATTAAAACAAAATATCATCGAATAAGGCAATATTTTGCCGTTTTTCCACGTTTTTGTGAATATCAGTTTAATGTTATTAATTAATTAAATATACGATAAAAATGATGCAAACACATAATTGATTAGAAATTAACCTTAAATACTTCATTTGTTTCTCGTTAAAATACTGAGTAGGATATTGAAAAGGGGAGAAGTTCGGTTTTTATTGCATATATCGACGTTTCAGCCGGAGTAGAGCGGTTTTACTTGTACATCTTCCATCGGTAATATAAACGGAAAATCAAGAACATTTTTGTTAATTCTAATGAAAACACATTGGTTTTTATCATTTGTATTGGAAACAGCTATGTCATATGTCTTTTCTTGGATCTAAATAACACGAAACCTCGCTCTATGATTTGAAGTTAAAATCCTCAAATATGGTAAAATAGTGACTTTTTTCACGTTTTTCATGTAGTTTGATATTACGTAAATATATTCATTTTTACCAATATTTCGATACTATTTCATGTAGTATCACGATATGTGATTTGGCCTTCAAATCTCAGAATGTCGCATAATATTGCATTTTAAGCAAGTTTTCTTGCATTTTGTTTCGTACGAAAAATCATCGAATTTTGCAATATTTTGACGTGTATCATCTCCTTTTCGTTTATGTGATTAAAACAAAATATCATCGAATAAGGCAATATTTTGCCGTTTTTCCACGTTTTTGTGAATTTTCAGTTTAATGTTATTAATTATTAAATATACGATAAAAATGATGCAAACACATAATTGATTAGAAATTAACCTTAAATACTTCATTTTCAATCAACCATTTGTTTCTCGTTAAAATACTGAGTAGGATATTGAAAAGGGGAGAAGTTCGGTTTTTATTGCATATATCGACGTTTCAGCCGGAGTAGAGCGGTTTTACTTGTACATCATTCATCGGTAATATAAACGGAAAATCAAGAACATTTTTGTTAATTCTAATGAAAACACATTGGTTTTTATCATTTGTATTGGAAACAACTATGTCATATGTCTTTTCTTGGATCTAAATAACACGAAACCTCGCTCTATGATTTGAAGTTAAAATCCTCAAATATGGTAAAATAGTGACTTTTTCACGTTTTTCATGTAGTTTGATATTACGTAAATATATTCATTTTTACCAATATTTCGATACTATTTCATGTAGTATCACGATATGTGATTTGGCCTTCAAATCTCAGAATGTCGCATAATATTGCATTTTAAGCAAGTTTTCTTGCATTTTGTTTCGTACGAAAAATCATCGAATTTTGCAATATTTTGTATCATCTCCTTTTCGTTTATGTGATTAAACAAAATATCATCGAATAAGGCAATATTTTGCCGTTTTTCCACGTTTTTGTGAATTTTAGTTTAATGTTATTAATTAATTAAATATACGATAAAAATGATGCAAACACATAATTGATTAGAAAATTAACCTTAAATACTTCATTTTCAATCAACCATTTGTTTCTCGTTAAAATACTGAGTAGGATATTGAAAAGGGGAGAAGTTCGGTTTTTATTGCATATATCGACGTTTCAGCCGGAGTAGAGCGGTTTTACTTGTACATCTTCCATCGGTAATATAAACGGAAAATCAAGAACATTTTTGTTAATTCTAATGAAAACACATTGGTTTTTATCATTTGTATTGGAAACAACTATGTCATATGTCTTTTCTTGGATCTAAATAACACGAAACCTCGCTCTATGATTTGAAGTTAAAATCCTCAAATATGGTAAAATAGTGACTTTTTCACGTTTTTCATGTAGTTTGATATTACGTAAATATATTCATTTTTACCAATATTTCGATACTATTTCATGTAGTATCACGATATGTGATTTGGCCTTCAAATCTCAGAATGTCGCATAATATTGCATTTTAAGCAAGTTTTCTTGCATTTTGTTTCGTACGAAAAATCATCGAATTTTGCAATATTTTGACGTGTATCATCTCCTTTTCGTTTATGTGATTAAAACAAAATATCATCGAATAAGGCAATATTTTGCCGTTTTTCCACGTTTTTGTGAATTTTCAGTTTAATGTTATTAATTTTAAATATACGATAAAAATGATGCAAACACATAATTGATTAGAAATTAACCTTAAATACTTCATTTTCAATCAACCATTTGTTTCTCGTTAAAATACTGAGTAGGATATTGAAAAGGGGAGAAGTTCGGTTTTTATTGCATATATCGACGTTTCAGCCGGAGTAGAGCGGTTTTACTTGTACATCTTCCATCGGTAATATAAACGGAAAATCAAGAACATTTTTGTTAATTCTACTGAAAACACATTGGTTTTTATCATTTGTATTGGAAACAACTATGTCATATGTCTTTTCTTGGATCTAAATAACACGAAACCTCGCTCTATGATTTGAAGTTAAAATCCTCAAATATGGTAAAATAGTGACTTTTTTCACGTTTTTCATGTAGTTTGATATTACGTAAATATATTCATTTTTACCAATATTTCGATACTATTTCATGTAGTATCACGATATGTGATTTGGCCTTCAAATCTCAGAATGTCGCATAATATTGCATTTTAAGCAAGTTTTCTTGCATTTTGTTTCGTGCGAAAAATCATCGAATTTTGCAATATTTTGACGTGTATCATCTCCTTTTCGTTTATGTGATTAAAACAAAATATCATCGAATAAGGCAATATTTTGCCGTTTTTCCACGTTTTTGTGAATATCAGTTTAATGTTATTAATTAATTAAATATACGATAAAAATGATGCAAACACATAATTGATTAGAAATTAACCTTAAATACTTCATTTTCAATTTTTTTCTCGTTAAAATACTGAGTAGGATATTGAAAAGGGGAGAAGTTCGGTTTTTATTGCATATATCGACGTTTCAGCCGGAGTAGAGCGGTTTTACTTGTACATCTTCCATCGGTAATATAAACGGAAAATCAAGAACATTTTTGTTAATTCTAATGAAAACACATTGGTTTTTATCATTTGTATTGGAAACAGCTATGTCATATGTCTTTTCTTGGATCTAAATAACACGAAACCTCGCTCTATGATTTGAAGTTAAAATCCTCAAATATGGTAAAATAGTGACTTTTTCACGTTTTTCATGTAGTTTGATATTACGTAAATATATTCATTTTTACCAATATTTCGATACTATTTCATGTAGTATCACGATATGTGATTTGGCCTTCAAATCTCAGAATGTCGCATAATATTGCATTTTAAGCAAGTTTTCTTGCATTTTGTTTCGTACGAAAAATCATCGAATTTTGCAATATTTTGACGTGTATCATCTCCTTTTCGTTTATGTGATTAAAACAAAATATCATCGAATAAGGCAATATTTTGCCGTTTTTCCACGTTTTTGTGAATTTTCAGTTTAATGTTATTAATTAATTAAATATACGATAAAAATGATGCAAACACATAATTGATTAGAAATTAACCTTAAATACTTCATTTTCAATCAACCATTTGTTTCTCGTTAAAATACTGAGTAGGATATTGAAAAGGGGAGAAGTTCGGTTTTTATTGCATATATCGACGTTTCAGCCGGAGTAGAGCGGTTTTACTTGTACATCATTCATCGGTAATATAAACGGAAAATCAAGAACATTTTTGTTAATTCTAATGAAAACACATTGGTTTTTATCATTTGTATTGGAAACAACTATGTCATATGTCTTTTCTTGGATCTAAATAACACGAAACCTCGCTCTATGATTTGAAGTTAAAATCCTCAAATATGGTAAAATAGTGACTTTTTCACGTTTTTCATGTAGTTTGATATTACGTAAATATATTCATTTTTACCAATATTTCGATACTATTTCATGTAGTATCACGATATGTGATTTGGCCTTCAAATCTCAGAATGTCGCATAATATTGCATTTTAAGCAAGTTTTCTTGCATTTTGTTTCGTACGAAAAATCATCGAATTTTGCAATATTTTGACGTGTATCATCTCCTTTTCGTTTATGTGATTAAAACAAAATATCATCGAATAAGGCAATATTTTGCCGTTTTTCCACGTTTTTGTGAATTTTAGTTTAATGTTATTAATTAATTAAATATACGATAAAAATGATGCAAACACATAATTGATTAGAAATTAACCTTAAATACTTCATTTTCAATCAACCATTTGTTTCTCGTTAAAATACTGAGTAGGATATTGAAAAGGGGAGAAGTTCGGTTTTTATTGCATATATCGACGTTTCAGCCGGAGTAGAGCGGTTTTACTTGTACATCTTCCATCGGTAATATAAACGGAAAATCAAGAACATTTTTGTTAATTCTAATGAAAACACATTGGTTTTTATCATTTGTATTGGAAACAACTATGTCATATGTCTTTTCTTGGATCTAAATAACACGAAACCTCGCTCTATGATTTGAAGTTAAAATCCTCAAATATGGTAAAATAGTGACTTTTTCACGTTTTTCATGTAGTTTGATATTACGTAAATATATTCATTTTTACCAATATTTCGATACTATTTCATGTAGTATCACGATATGTGATTTGGCCTTCAAATCTCAGAATGTCGCATAATATTGCATTTTAAGCAAGTTTTCTTGCATTTTGTTTCGTACGAAAAATCATCGAATTTTGCAATATTTTGACGTGTATCATCTCCTTTTCGTTTATGTGATTAAAACAAAATATCATCGAATAAGGCAATATTTTGCCGTTTTTCCACGTTTTTGTGAATTTTCAGTTTAATGTTATTAATTAATTAAATATACGATAAAAATGATGCAAACACATAATTGATTAGAAATTAACCTTAAATACTTCATTTTCAATCAACCATTTGTTTCTCGTTAAAATACTGAGTAGGATATTGAAAAGGGGAGAAGTTCGGTTTTTATTGCATATATCGACGTTTCAGCCGGAGTAGAGCGGTTTTACTTGTACATCTTCCATCGGTAATATAAACGGAAAATCAAGAACATTTTTGTTAATTCTAATGAAAACACATTGGTTTTTATCATTTGTATTGGAAACAACTATGTCATATGTCTTTTCTTGGATCTAAATAACACGAAACCTCGCTCTATGATTTGAAGTTAAAATCCTCAAATATGGTAAAATAGTGACTTTTTTCACGTTTTTCATGTAGTTTGATATTACGTAAATATATTCATTTTTACCAATATTTCGATACTATTTCATGTAGTATCACGATATGTGATTTGGCCTTCAAATCTCAGAATGTCGCATAATATTGCATTTTAAGCAAGTTTTCTTGCATTTTGTTTCGTGCGAAAAATCATCGAATTTTGCAATATTTTGACGTGTATCATCTCCTTTTCGTTTATGTGATTAAAACAAAATATCATCGAATAAGGCAATATTTTGCCGTTTTTCCACGTTTTTGTGAATATCAGTTTAATGTTATTAATTAATTAAATATACGATAAAAATGATGCAAACACATAATTGATTAGAAATTAACCTTAAATACTTCATTTTGTTTCTCGTTAAAATACTGAGTAGGATATTGAAAAGGGGAGAAGTTCGGTTTTTATTGCATATATCGACGTTTCAGCCGGAGTAGAGCGGTTTTACTTGTACATCTTCCATCGGTAATATAAACGGAAAATCAAGAACATTTTTGTTAATTCTAATGAAAACACATTGGTTTTTATCATTTGTATTGGAAACAACTATGTCATATGTCTTTTCTTGGATCTAAATAACACGAAACCTCGCTCTATGATTTGAAGTTAAAATCCTCAAATATGGTAAAGTGACTTTTTCACGTTTTTCATGTAGTTTGATATTACGTAAATATATTCATTTTTACCAATATTTCGATACTATTTCATGTAGTATCACGATATGTGATTTGGCCTTCAAATCTCAGAATGTCGCATAATATTGCATTTTAAGCAAGTTTTCTTGCATTTTGTTTCGTACGAAAAATCATCGAATTTTGCAATATTTTGACGTGTATCATCTCCTTTTCGTTTATGTGATTAAACAAAATATCATCGAATAAGGCAATATTTTGCCGTTTTTCCACGTTTTTGTGAATTTTCAGTTTAATGTTATTAATTAATTAAATATACGATAAAAATGATGCAAACACATAATTGATTAGAAATTAACCTTAAATACTTCATTTTCAATCAACCATTTGTTTCTCGTTAAAATACTGAGTAGGATATTGAAAAGGGGAGAAGTTCGGTTTTTATTGCATATATCGACGTTTCAGCCGGAGTAGAGCGGTTTTACTTGTACATCTTCATCGGTAATATAAACGGAAAATCAAGAACATTTTTGTTAATTCTAATGAAAACACATTGGTTTTTATCATTTGTATTGGAAACAACTATGTCATATGTCTTTTCTTGGATCTAAATAACACGAAACCTCGCTCTATGATTTGAAGTTAAAATCCTCAAATATGGTAAAATAGTGACTTTTTTCACGTTTTTCATGTAGTTTGATATTACGTAAATATATTCATTTTTACCAATATTTCGATACTATTTCATGTAGTATCACGATATGTGATTTGGCCTTCAAATCTCAGAATGTCGCATAATATTGCATTTTAAGCAAGTTTTCTTGCATTTTGTTTCGTACGAAAAATCATCGAATTTTGCAATATTTTGACGTGTATCATCTCCTTTTCGTTTATGTGATTAAAACAAAATATCATCGAATAAGGCAATATTTTGCCGTTTTTCCACGTTTTTGTGAATTTTCAGTTTAATGTTATTAATTAATTAAATATACGATAAAAATGATGCAAACACATAATTGATTAGAAATTAACCTTAAATACTTCATTTTCAATCAACCATTTGTTTCTCGTTAAAATACTGAGTAGGATATTGAAAAGGGGAGAAGTTCGGTTTTTATTGCATATATCGACGTTTCAGCCGGAGTAGAGCGGTTTTACTTGTACATCATTCATCGGTAATATAAACGGAAAATCAAGAACATTTTTGTTAATTCTAATGAAAACACATTGGTTTTTATCATTTGTATTGGAAACAGCTATGTCATATGTCTTTTCTTGGATCTAAATAACACGAAACCTCGCTCTATGATTTGAAGTTAAAATCCTCAAATATGGTAAAATAGTGACTTTTTCACGTTTTTCATGTAGTTTGATATTACGTAAATATATTCATTTTTACCAATATTTCGATACTATTTCATGTAGTATCACGATATGTGATTTGGCCTTCAAATCTCAGAATGTCGCATAATATTGCATTTTAAGCAAGTTTTCTTGCATTTTGTTTCGTACGAAAAATCATCGAATTTTGCAATATTTTGACGTGTATCATCTCCTTTTCGTTTATGTGATTAAAACAAAATATCATCGAATAAGGCAATATTTTGCCGTTTTTCCACGTTTTTGTGAATTTTCAGTTTAATGTTATTAATTAATTAAATATACGATAAAAATGATGCAAACACATAATTGATTAGAAATTAACCTTAAATACTTCATTTTCAATCAACCATTTGTTTCTCGTTAAAATACTGAGTAGGATATTGAAAAGGGGAGAAGTTCGGTTTTTATTGCATATATCGACGTTTCAGCCGGAGTAGAGCGGTTTTACTTGTACATCTTCCATCGGTAATATAAACGGAAAATCAAGAACATTTTTGTTAATTCTACTGAAAACACATTGGTTTTTATCATTTGTATTGGAAACAACTATGTCATATGTCTTTTCTTGGATCTAAATAACACGAAACCTCGCTCTATGATTTGAAGTTAAAATCCTCAAATATGGTAAAATAGTGACTTTTTTCACGTTTTTCATGTAGTTTGATATTACGTAAATATATTCATTTTTACCAATATTTCGATACTATTTCATGTAGTATCACGATATGTGATTTGGCCTTCAAATCTCAGAATGTCGCATAATATTGCATTTTAAGCAAGTTTTCTTGCATTTTGTTTCGTGCGAAAAATCATCGAATTTTGCAATATTTTGACGTGTATCATCTCCTTTTCGTTTATGTGATTAAAACAAAATATCATCGAATAAGGCAATATTTTGCCGTTTTTCCACGTTTTTGTGAATTCAGTTTAATGTTATTAATTAATTAATATACGATAAAAATGATGCAAACACATAATTGATTAGAAATTAACCTTAAATACAATCATTTGTTTCTCGTTAAAATACTGAGTAGGATATTGAAAAGGGGAGAAGTTCGGTTTTTATTGCATATATCGACGTTTCAGCCGGAGTAAGCGGTTTTACTTGTACATCTTCCATCGGTAATATAAACGGAAAATCAAGAACATTTTTGTTAATTCTAATGAAAACACATTGGTTTTTATCATTTGTATTGGAAACAACTATGTCATATGTCTTTTCTTGGATCTAAATAACACGAAACCTCGCTCTATGATTTGAAGTTAAAATCCTCAAATATGGTAAAATAGTGACTTTTTCACGTTTTTCATGTAGTTTGATATTACGTAAATATATTCATTTTTACCAATATTTCGATACTATTTCATGTAGTATCACGATATGTGATTTGGCCTTCAAATCTCAGAATGTCGCATAATATTGCATTTTAAGCAAGTTTTCTTGCATTTTGTTTCGTACGAAAAATCATCGAATTTTGCAATATTTTGACGTGTATCATCTCCTTTTCGTTTATGTGATTAAAACAAAATATCATCGAATAAGGCAATATTTTGCCGTTTTTCCACGTTTTTGTGAATTTTCAGTTTAATGTTATTAATTAATTAAATATACGATAAAAATGATGCAAACACATAATTGATTAGAAATTAACCTTAAATACTTCATTTTCAATCAACCATTTGTTTCTCGTTAAAATACTGAGTAGGATATTGAAAAGGGGAGAAGTTCGGTTTTTATTGCATATATCGACGTTTCAGCCGGAGTAGAGCGGTTTTACTTGTACATCTTCCATCGGTAATATAAACGGAAAATCAAGAACATTTTTGTTAATTCTAATGAAAACACATTGGTTTTTATCATTTGTATTGGAAACAACTATGTCATATGTCTTTTCTTGGATCTAAATAACACGAAACCTCGCTCTATGATTTGAAGTTAAAATCCTCAAATATGGTAAAATAGTGACTTTTTCACGTTTTTCATGTAGTTTGATATTACGTAAATATATTCATTTTTACCAATATTTCGATACTATTTCATGTAGTATCACGATATGTGATTTGGCCTTCAAATCTCAGAATGTCGCATAATATTGCATTTTAAGCAAGTTTTCTTGCATTTTGTTTCGTACGAAAAATCATCGAATTTTGCAATATTTTGACGTGTATCATCTCCTTTTCGTTTATGTGATTAAACAAAATATCATCGAATAAGGCAATATTTTGCCGTTTTTCCACGTTTTTGTGAATTCAGTTTAATGTTATTAATTAATTAAATATACGATAAAAATGATGCAAACACATAATTGATTAGAAATTAACCTTAAATACTTCATTTTCAATCAACCATTTGTTTCTCGTTAAAATACTGAGTAGGATATTGAAAAGGGGAGAAGTTCGGTTTTTATTGCATATATCGACGTTTCAGCCGGAGTAGAGCGGTTTTACTTGTACATCTTCATCGGTAATATAAACGGAAAATCAAGAACATTTTTGTTAATTCTAATGAAAACACATTGGTTTTTATCATTTGTATTGGAAACAGCTATGTCATATGTCTTTTCTTGGATCTAAATAACACGAAACCTCGCTCTATGATTTGAAGTTAAAATCCTCAAATATGGTAAAATAGTGACTTTTTCACGTTTTTCATGTAGTTTGATATTACGTAAATATATTCATTTTTACCAATATTTCGATACTATTTCATGTAGTATCACGATATGTGATTTGGCCTTCAAATCTCAGAATGTCGCATAATATTGCATTTTAAGCAAGTTTTCTTGCATTTTGTTTCGTACGAAAAATCATCGAATTTTGCAATATTTTGACGTGTATCATCTCCTTTTCGTTTATGTGATTAAAACAAAATATCATCGAATAAGGCAATATTTTGCCGTTTTTCCACGTTTTTGTGAATTTTCAGTTTAATGTTATTAATTAATTAAATATACGATAAAAATGATGCAAACACATAATTGATTAGAAATTAACCTTAAATACTTCATTTTCAATCAACCATTTGTTTCTCGTTAAAATACTGAGTAGGATATTGAAAAGGGGAGAAGTTCGGTTTTTATTGCATATATCGACGTTTCAGCCGGAGTAGAGCGGTTTTACTTGTACATCTTCCATCGGTAATATAAACGGAAAATCAAGAACATTTTTGTTAATTCTACTGAAAACACATTGGTTTTTATCATTTGTATTGGAAACAACTATGTCATATGTCTTTTCTTGGATCTAAATAACACGAAACCTCGCTCTATGATTTGAAGTTAAAATCCTCAAATATGGTAAAATAGTGACTTTTTTCACGTTTTTCATGTAGTTTGATATTACGTAAATATATTCATTTTTACCAATATTTCGATACTATTTCATGTAGTATCACGATATGTGATTTGGCCTTCAAATCTCAGAATGTCGCATAATATTGCATTTTAAGCAAGTTTTCTTGCATTTTGTTTCGTGCGAAAAATCGAATTTTGCAATATTTTGACGTGTATCATCTCCTTTTCGTTTATGTGATTAAAACAAAATATCATCGAATAAGGCAATATTTTGCCGTTTTTCCACGTTTTTGTGAATATCAGTTTAATGTTATTAATTAATTAATATACGATAAAAATGATGCAAACACATAATTGATTAGAAATTAACCTTAAATACTTCATTTGTTTCTCGTTAAAATACTGAGTAGGATATTGAAAAGGGGAGAAGTTCGGTTTTTATTGCATATATCGACGTTTCAGCCGGAGTAGAGCGGTTTTACTTGTACATCTTCCATCGGTAATATAAACGGAAAATCAAGAACATTTTTGTTAATTCTAATGAAAACACATTGGTTTTTATCATTTGTATTGGAAACAACTATGTCATATGTCTTTTCTTGGATCTAAATAACACGAAACCTCGCTCTATGATTTGAAGTTAAAATCCTCAAATATGGTAAAATAGTGACTTTTTCACGTTTTTCATGTAGTTTGATATTACGTAAATATATTCATTTTACCAATATTTCGATACTATTTCATGTAGTATCACGATATGTGATTTGGCCTTCAAATCTCAGAATGTCGCATAATATTGCATTTTAAGCAAGTTTTCTTGCATTTTGTTTCGTACGAAAAATCATCGAATTTTGCAATATTTTGACGTGTATCATCTCCTTTTCGTTTATGTGATTAAAACAAAATATCATCGAATAGGCAATATTTTGCCGTTTTTCCACGTTTTTGTGAATTTTCAGTTTAATGTTATTAATTATTAAATATACGATAAAAATGATGCAAACACATAATTGATTAGAAATTAACCTTAAATACTTCATTTTCAATCAACCATTTGTTTCTCGTTAAAATACTGAGTAGGATATTGAAAAGGGGAGAAGTTCGGTTTTTATTGCATATATCGACGTTTCAGCCGGAGTAGAGCGGTTTTACTTGTACATCTTCCATCGGTAATATAAACGGAAAATCAAGAACATTTTTGTTAATTCTAATGAAAACACATTGGTTTTTATCATTTGTATTGGAAACAACTATGTCATATGTCTTTTCTTGGATCTAAATAACACGAAACCTCGCTCTATGATTTGAAGTTAAAATCCTCAAATATGGTAAAATAGTGACTTTTTCACGTTTTTCATGTAGTTTGATATTACGTAAATATATTCATTTTTACCAATATTTCGATACTATTTCATGTAGTATCACGATATGTGATTTGGCCTTCAAATCTCAGAATGTCGCATAATATTGCATTTTAAGCAAGTTTTCTTGCATTTTGTTTCGTACGAAAAATCATCGAATTTTGCAATATTTTGACGTGTATCATCTCCTTTTCGTTTATGTGATTAAAACAAAATATCATCGAATAAGGCAATATTTTGCCGTTTTTCCACGTTTTTGTGAATTTTAGTTTAATGTTATTAATTAATTAAATATACGATAAAAATGATGCAAACACATAATTGATTAGAAATTAACCTTAAATACTTCATTTTCAATCAACCATTTGTTTCTCGTTAAAATACTGAGTAGGATATTGAAAAGGGGAGAAGTTCGGTTTTTATTGCATATATCGACGTTTCAGCCGGAGTAGAGCGGTTTTACTTGTACATCTTCATCGGTAATATAAACGGAAAATCAAGAACATTTTTGTTAATTCTAATGAAAACACATTGGTTTTTATCATTTGTATTGGAAACAGCTATGTCATATGTCTTTTCTTGGATCTAAATAACACGAAACCTCGCTCTATGATTTGAAGTTAAAATCCTCAAATATGGTAAAATAGTGACTTTTTCACGTTTTTCATGTAGTTTGATATTACGTAAATATATTCATTTTTACCAATATTTCGATACTATTTCATGTAGTATCACGATATGTGATTTGGCCTTCAAATCTCAGAATGTCGCATAATATTGCATTTTAAGCAAGTTTTCTTGCATTTTGTTTCGTACGAAAAATCATCGAATTTTGCAATATTTTGACGTGTATCATCTCCTTTTCGTTTATGTGATTAAAACAAAATATCATCGAATAAGGCAATATTTTGCCGTTTTTCCACGTTTTTGTGAATTTTCAGTTTAATGTTATTAATTAATTAAATATACGATAAAAATGATGCAAACACATAATTGATTAGAAATTAACCTTAAATACTTCATTTTCAATCAACATTTGTTTCTCGTTAAAATACTGAGTAGGATATTGAAAAGGGGAGAAGTTCGGTTTTTATTGCATATATCGACGTTTCAGCCGGAGTAGAGCGGTTTTACTTGTACATCTTCCATCGGTAATATAAACGGAAAATCAAGAACATTTTTGTTAATTCTACTGAAAACATTGGTTTTTATCATTTGTATTGGAAACAACTATGTCATATGTCTTTTCTTGGATCTAAATAACACGAAACCTCGCTCTATGATTTGAAGTTAAAATCCTCAAATATGGTAAAATAGTGACTTTTTCACGTTTTTCATGTAGTTTGATATTACGTAAATATATTCATTTTTACCAATATTTCGATACTATTTCATGTAGTATCACGATATGTGATTTGGCCTTCAAATCTCAGAATGTCGCATAATATTGCATTTTAAGCAAGTTTTCTTGCATTTTGTTTCGTGCGAAAAATCATCGAATTTTGCAATATTTTGACGTGTATCATCTCCTTTTCGTTTATGTGATTAAAACAAAATATCATCGAATAAGGCAATATTTTGCCGTTTTTCCACGTTTTTGTGAATCAGTTTAATGTTATTAATTAAATATACGATAAAAATGATGCAAACACATAATTGATTAGAAATTAACCTTAAATACTTCATTTGTTTCTCGTTAAAATACTGAGTAGGATATTGAAAAGGGGAGAAGTTCGGTTTTTATTGCATATATCGACGTTTCAGCCGGAGTAGAGCGGTTTTACTTGTACATCTTCCATCGGTAATATAAACGGAAAATCAAGAACATTTTTGTTAATTCTAATGAAAACACATTGGTTTTTATCATTTGTATTGGAAACAACTATGTCATATGTCTTTTCTTGGATCTAAATAACACGAAACCTCGCTCTATGATTTGAAGTTAAAATCCTCAAATATGGTAAAATAGTGACTTTTTTCACGTTTTTCATGTAGTTTGATATTACGTAAATATATTCATTTTTACCAATATTTCGATACTATTTCATGTAGTATCACGATATGTGATTTGGCCTTCAAATCTCAGAATGTCGCATAATATTGCATTTTAAGCAAGTTTTCTTGCATTTTGTTTCGTACGAAAAATCATCGAATTTTGCAATATTTTGACGTGTATCATCTCCTTTTCGTTTATGTGATTAAAACAAAATATCATCGAATAAGGCAATATTTTGCCGTTTTTCCACGTTTTTGTGAATTTTCAGTTTAATGTTATTAATTATTAAATATACGATAAAAATGATGCAAACACATAATTGATTAGAAATTAACCTTAAATACTTCATTTTCAATCAACCATTTGTTTCTCGTTAAAATACTGAGTAGGATATTGAAAAGGGGAGAAGTTCGGTTTTTATTGCATATATCGACGTTTCAGCCGGAGTAGAGCGGTTTTACTTGTACATCTTCCATCGGTAATATAAACGGAAAATCAAGAACATTTTTGTTAATTCTAATGAAAACACATTGGTTTTTATCATTTGTATTGGAAACAACTATGTCATATGTCTTTTCTTGGATCTAAATAACACGAAACCTCGCTCTATGATTTGAAGTTAAAATCCTCAAATATGGTAAAATAGTGACTTTTTTCACGTTTTTCATGTAGTTTGATATTACGTAAATATATTCATTTTTACCAATATTTCGATACTATTTCATGTAGTATCACGATATGTGATTTGGCCTTCAAATCTCAGAATGTCGCATAATATTGCATTTTAAGCAAGTTTTCTTGCATTTTGTTTCGTACGAAAAATCATCGAATTTTGCAATATTTTGACGTGTATCATCTCCTTTTCGTTTATGTGATTAAAACAAAATATCATCGAATAAGGCAATATTTTGCCGTTTTTCCACGTTTTTGTGAATTTTCAGTTTAATGTTATTAATTAATTAAATATACGATAAAAATGATGCAAACACATAATTGATTAGAAATTAACCTTAAATACTTCATTTTCAATCAACCATTTGTTTCTCGTTAAAATACTGAGTAGGATATTGAAAAGGGGAGAAGTTCGGTTTTTATTGCATATATCGACGTTTCAGCCGGAGTAGAGCGGTTTTACTTGTACATCTTCCATCGGTAATATAAACGGAAAATCAAGAACATTTTTGTTAATTCTAATGAAAAACATTGGTTTTTATCATTTGTATTGGAAACAACTATGTCATATGTCTTTTCTTGGATCTAAATAACACGAAACCTCGCTCTATGATTTGAAGTTAAAATCCTCAAATATGGTAAAATAGTGACTTTTTTCACGTTTTTCATGTAGTTTGATATTACGTAAATATATTCATTTTTACCAATATTTCGATACTATTTCATGTAGTATCACGATATGTGATTTGGCCTTCAAATCTCAGAATGTCGCATAATATTGCATTTTAAGCAAGTTTTCTTGCATTTTGTTTCGTGCGAAAAATCATCGAATTTTGCAATATTTTGACGTGTATCATCTCCTTTTCGTTTATGTGATTAAAACAAAATATCATCGAATAAGGCAATATTTTGCCGTTTTTCCACGTTTTTGTGAATTCAGTTTAATGTTATTAATTAATTAATATACGATAAAAATGATGCAAACACATAATTGATTAGAAATTAACCTTAAATACTTCATTTGTTTCTCGTTAAAATACTGAGTAGGATATTGAAAAGGGGAGAAGTTCGGTTTTTATTGCATATATCGACGTTTCAGCCGGAGTAGAGCGGTTTTACTTGTACATCTTCCATCGGTAATATAAACGGAAAATCAAGAACATTTTTGTTAATTCTAATGAAAACACATTGGTTTTTATCATTTGTATTGGAAACAACTATGTCATATGTCTTTTCTTGGATCTAAATAACACGAAACCTCGCTCTATGATTTGAAGTTAAAATCCTCAAATATGGTAAAATAGTGACTTTTTTCACGTTTTTCATGTAGTTTGATATTACGTAAATATATTCATTTTTACCAATATTTCGATACTATTTCATGTAGTATCACGATATGTGATTTGGCCTTCAAATCTCAGAATGTCGCATAATATTGCATTTTAAGCAAGTTTTCTTGCATTTTGTTTCGTACGAAAAATCATCGAATTTTGCAATATTTTGACGTGTATCATCTCCTTTTTTTATGTGATTAAAACAAAATATCATCGAATAAGGCAATATTTTGCCGTTTTTCCACGTTTTTGTGAATTTTCAGTTTAATGTTATTAATTAATTAAATATACGATAAAAATGATGCAAACACATAATTGATTAGAAATTAACCTTAAATACTTCATTTTCAATCCAACCATTTGTTTCTCGTTAAAATACTGAGTTAGGATATTGAAAAGGGGAGAAGTTCGGTTTTTATTGCATATATCGACGTTTTCAGCCGGAGTAGGAGCGGTTTTACTTGTACATCATTCATCGGTAATATAAACGGAAAATGAAGAACATTTTTGTTAATTCTAATGAAAACACATTGGTTTTTATCATTTGTATTGGAAACATCTAATGTCATATGTTTTTACTTGGATCTAAATAACACGAAAATTCGCTCTATTATTTGAAGTTAAAAATCCTCAAATATGGTATAATAGTGACTTTTTCACGTTTTTCATGTAGTTTGATATTACGTAAATATATTCATTTTTACCAATATTTCGATACTATTTCACGTAGTATCACGATATGTGATTTGGCCTTCAAATCTCAGAATGTTGCATAATATTGCATTTTAAGCAAGTTTTCTTGCATTTTTGTTTCGTACGAAAAATTATCGAATTTTGCAATATTTGGAGGTGTATCATCTCCTTTTCCTTTATGTGATTTTTACAAAATATCATCGAATTAGGCAATATGTTGCCGTTTTTTCCACGTTTTTGTGAATTTTCAGTTTAATGTTATTAATTAATTAAATATACGATAAAAATGATGCAAACACCATAATTGATTAGAAATTAACCTTAAATACTTCATTTTCAATCAACCATTTGGTTTCTCGTTAAAATACTGAGTAGGATATTGAAAAGGGGAGAAGTTCGGTTTTAATTGCATATATCGACGTTTCAGCCGGAGTAGAGCGGTTTTTACTTGTACATCTTCCATCGGTAATATAAACGGAAAATCAAGAACATTTTTGTTAATTCTACTGAAAACACATTGGTTTTTATCATTTTGTATTGGAAACAACTATGTCATATGTCTTTTCTTGGATCTAAATAACACGAAACCTCGCTCTATGATTTGAAGTTAAAATCCTCAAATATGGTAAAATAGTGACTTTTTTCACGTTTTTCGTGTAGTTTGATATTACGTAAATATAGTTCATTTTTACCAATATTCGATATTATTTCATGTAGTATCACGATATGTGATTGGCCTTCAAATCTCAGAATGTCGCATAATATTGCATTTTAAGCAAGTTTTCTTGCATTTTGTTTCGTGCGAAAATTTATCGAATTTTGCAATATTTTGACGTGTATCATCTCCTTTTCGTTTATGTGATTAAAACAAAATATCATCGAATAAGGCAATATTTTGTCGTTTTTCCACGTTTTTTGTGAATATCAGTTTAATGTTATTAATTAATTATATATACGATAAAAATGATGCAAACACATAATTGATTAGAAATTAACCTTAAATACTTCAATTTGTTTTCTCGTAAAATACAGAGTAGGATATTGAAAAGGGGAGAAGTTCGGTTTTTTATGCATATATCGACGTTTCAGCCGGAGTAGAGCGGTTTTTACTTGTACATCTTCCATCGGTAATATAAACGGAAAATCAAGAACATTTTTGTTAATTCTAATGAAAACACATTGGTTTTTATCATTTGTATTGGAAACAACTATGTCATATGTCTTTTCTTGGATCTAAATAACACGAAACCTCGCTCTATGATTTGAAGTTAAAATCCTCAAAATATGGTAAAATAGTGACTTTTTCACGTTTTTCATGTAGTTTGATATTACGTAAATATATTCATTTTTACCAATATTTCGATACTATTTCATGTAGTATCACGATATGTGATTTAGGCCTTCAAATCTCAGAATGTCGCATAATATTGCATTTTAAGCAAGTTTTCTTGCATTTTGTTTTCGTACGAAAATCATCGAATTTTGCAATATTTTGACGTGTATCATCTCCTTTTCCTTTATGTGACTTAAACAAAATATCATTCGAATTAGGCAATATTTTGCCGTTTTTCCACGTTTTTGTGAATTTTAGTTTAATGTTATTAATTCATTAAATATACGATAAAAATGATGCATACACATAATTGATTAGAAATTTAACCTTAAATACTTCATTTTTCAATCAACCATTTGTTCTCGTTAAAATACATGAGTAGGATATTGAAAAGGGGAGAAGTTCGGTTTTTATTGCATATATCGACGTTTCAGCCGGAGTAGAGCGGTTTTACTTGTACATCATTCATCGGTAATATAAACGGAAAATCAAGAACATTTTTGTTAATTCTAATGAAAACACATGGTTTTTATCATTTGTATTGGAAACAGCTATGTCATATGTCTTTTCTTGGATCTAAATAACACGAAACCTCGCTCTATGATTTGAAGTTAAAAATCCTCAAATATGGTAAAATAGTGACTTTTTCACGTTTTTTCATGTAGTTTGATATTACGTAAATATATTCATTTTTTACCAATATTTCGATACTATTTCATGTAGTATCACGATATGTGATTTGGCCTTCAAATCTCAGAATGTCGCATAATATTGCATTTTAAGCAAGTTTTCTTGCATTTTGTTCGTTACGAAAAAATCATCGAATTTTGCAATATTTTGGCGTGTATCATCTCCTTTTCGTTTTATGTGATTAAAACAAAATATCATCGAATAAGGCAATATTTTGCCGTTTTTCCAGGTTTTTGTGAATTTTCAGTTTAATGTTATTAATTAATTAAATATACGATAAAAATGATGCAAAACACATAATTGATTAGAGATTAACCTTAAATACTTCATTTTCAATCAACCATTTGTTTCTCGTTAAAATACGGAGTAGGATATTGAAAAGGGGAGAAGTTCGGTCTTTATTGCATATATCGACGTTTCATCCGGAGTAAAGCGGTTTTACTTGTTACATCTTCCATCGGTAATATAAACGGAAAATCAAGAACATTTTTGTTAATTCTACTGAAAACACATTGGTTTTTATCATTTGTATTGGAAACAACTATGTCATATGTCTTTTCTTGGATCTAAATAACACGAAACCTCGCTCTATGATTTGAAGTTAAAATCCTCAAATATGGTAAAATAGTGACTTTTTTTCACGTTTTTCGTGCAGTTTGATATTACGTAAATATATTCATTTTTACCAATATTTCGATATTATTTCATTGTAGTATCACGATATGTGATTTGGCCTTCAAATCTCAGAATGTCGAATAATATTGCATTTTAAGCAAGTTTTTCTTGCATTTTGTTTCGTGCGAAAATTTATCGAATTTTGCAATATTTTGACGTGTATCATCTCCTTTTCGTTGATGTGATTAAACAAAATATCATCGAATAAGGCAATATTTTGCCTTTTTCCACGTTATTGTGAATATCAGTTTAATGTTATTAATTAATTATATATACGATAAAAATGATGCAAACACATAATTGATTAGAAATTAACCTTAAATACTTCATTTGTTTTCTCGTTAAAATACAGAGTTGGATATTGAAAAGGGGAGAAGTTCGGTTTTTATTGCATATATCGACGTTTCAGCCGGAGAATAGCGGTTTTTACTTGTACATCTTCCATCGGTAATATAAACGGAAAATCAAGAACATTTTTGTTAATTCTAATGAAAACACATTGGTTTTTTATCATTTGTATTGGAAACAACTATGTCATATGTCTTCTCTTGGATCTAAATAACACGAAAACCTCGCTCTATGATTTGAAGTTAAAATCGTCAAATATGGTAAAATAGTGACTTTTTCACGTTTTTCATGTAGTTTTGATATTACGTAAATATATTCATTTTTACCAATATTTCGATACTATTTCATGTAGTATCACGATATGTGATTTGGCCTTCAAATCTCAGAATGTCGCATAATATTGCATTTTAAGCAAGTTTTCTAGCATTTTGTTTCGTACGAAAAATCATCGAATTTTGCAATATTTTGACGTGTATCATCTCCTTTTCCTTTATGTGATTTAAACAAAATATCACCGAATTAGGCAATATGTTGCCGTTTTTCCACGTTTTTGTGAATTTTCAGTTTTATGTTATTAATTCATTAAATATACGATAAAAATGATGCAAAAACATAATTGATTAGAAATTAACCTTAAATACTTCATTTTCAATCAACCATTTGTTTCTCGTTAAAATACTGAGTAGGATATTGAAAAGGGGAGAAGTTCGGTTTTATTGCATATATCGACGTTTCAGCCGGAGTAGAGCGGTTTTACTTGTACATCATTCATCGGTAATATAAACGGAAAATGAAGAACATTTTTGTTAATTCTAATGAAAACACATTGGTTTTTATCATTTGTATTGGAAACATCTATGTCATATGTTTTTACTTGGATCTAAATAACACGAAAATTCGCTCTATTATTTGAAGTTAAAATCCTCAAATATGGTATAATAGTGACTTTTTTCACGTTTTTTCATGTAGTTTGATATTACGTAAATATATTCATTTTTACCAATATTTCGATACTATTTCACGTAGTATCACGATATGTGATTTGGCCTTCAAATCTCAGAATGTTGCATAATATTGCATTTTAAGCAAGTTTTCTTGCATTTTGTTTCGTACGAAAAATTATCGAATTTTGCAATATTTGGAGGTGTATCATCTCCTTTTCCTTTATGTGATTTTACAAAATATCATCGAATTAGGCAATATGTTGCCGTTTTTCCACGTTTTTGTGAATTTTCAGTTTAATGTTATTAATTAATTAAATATACGATAAAAATGATGCAAACACATAATTGATTAGAAATTAACCTTAAATACTTCATTTTCAATCAACCATTTGTTTCTCGTTAAAATACTGAGTAGGATATTGAAAAGGGGAGAAGTTCGGTTTTTATTGCATATATCGACGTTTCAGCCGGAGTAGAGCGGTTTTACTTGTACATCTTCCATCGGTAATATAAACGGAAAATCAAGAACATTTTTGTTAATTCTACTGAAAAACACATTGGTTTTTATCATTTGTATTGGAAACAACTATGTCATATGTCTTTTCTTGGATCTAAATAACACGAAACCTCGCTCTATGATTTGAAGTTAAAATCCTCAAATATGGTAAAATAGTGACTTTTTTCACGTTTTTTCGTGTAGTTTGATATTACGTAAATATGTTCATTTTTACCAATATTTCGATATTATTTCATGTAGTATCACGATATGTGATTTGGCCTTCAAATCTCAGAATGTCGCATAATATTGCATTTTAAGCAAGTTTTCTTGCATTTTGTTTCGTGCGAAAATTTATCGAATTTTGCAATATTTTGACGTGTATCATCTCCTTTTCGTTTATGTGATTAAAACAAAATATCATCGAATAAGGCAATATTTTGCCTTTTTCCACGTTTTTGTGAATATCAGTTTAATGTTATTAATTAATTATATATACGATAAAAATGATGCAAACACATAATTGATTAGAAATTAACCTTAAATACTTCATTTGTTTCTCGTTAAAATACAGAGTTGGATATTGAAAAGGGGAGAAGTTCGGTTTTTATTGCATATATCGACGTTTCAGCCGGAGTAGAGCGGTTTTACTTGTACATCTTCCATCGGTAATATAAACGGAAAATCAAGAACATTTTTGTTAATTCTAATGAAAACACATTGGTTTTTATCATTTGTATTGGAAACAACTATGTCATATGTCTTTTCTTGGATCTAAATAACACGAAACCTCGCTCTATGATTTGAAGTTAAAATCCTCAAATATGGTAAAATAGTGACTTTTTCACGTTTTTCATGTAGTTTGATATTACGTAAATATATTCATTTTTACCAATATTTCGATACTATTTCATGTAGTATCACGATATGTGATTTGGCCTTCAAATCTCAGAATGTCGCATAACATTGCATTTTAAGCAAGTTTTCTAGCATTTTGTTTCGTACGAAAAATCATCGAATTTTGCAATTTTTTGACGTGTATCATCTCCTTTTCCTTTATGTGATTTAAACAAAATATCACCGAATTAGGCAATATGTTGCCGTTTTTCCACGTTTTTGTGAATTTTCAGTTTTATGTTATTAATTCATTATATATACGATAAAAATGATGCAAACACATAATTGATTAGAAATTAACCTTAAATACTTCATTTGTTTCTCGTTAAAATACAGAGTAGGATATTGAAAAGGGGAGAAGTTCGGTTTTTATTGCATATATCGACGTTTCAGCCGGAGTAGAGCGGTTTTACTTGTACATCTTCCATCGGTAATATAAACGGAAAATCAAGAACATTTTTGTTAATTCTAATGAAAACACATTGGTTTTTATTATTTGTATTGGAATCAACTATGTCATATGTCTTTTCTTGGATCTAAATAACACGAAACCTCGCTCTATGATTTAAGTTAAAATCCTCAAATATGGTAAAATAGTGACTTTCTTCACGTTTTTTATGTAGTTTGATATTACGTAAATATATTCATTTTTACCAATATTTCGATACTATTTCATGTAGTATCACGATATGTGATTTGGCCTTCAAATTTCAGAATGTTGCATAATATTGCATTTTAAGCAAGTTTTCTTGCATTTTGTTTCATACGAGAAATCATCGAATTTTGCAATATTTTGACGTGTATCATCTCCTTTTCCTTTATGTGATTTTAATAAAATATCATCGAATTAGGCAATATGTTGCCGTTTTTCCACGTTTTTGTGAATTTTCAGTTTAATGTTATTAATTCATTAAATATACGATAAAAATAATGCAAACACATAATTGATTAGAAATTAACCTTAAATACTTCATTTTCAATCAACCATTTGTTTCTCGTTAAAATACTGAGTAGGATATTGAAAAGGGGAGAAGTTCGGTTTTTATTGCATATATCGACGTTTCAGCCGGAGTAGAGCGGTTTTACTTCTACATCTTCCATCGGTAATATAAACGGAAAATCAAGAACATTTTTGTTAATTCTAATGAAAACACATTGGTTTTTATCATTTGTATTGGAAACAGCATGTCATATGTCTTTTCTTGGATCTAAATAACACGAAACCTCGCTCTATGATTTGAAGTTAAAATCCTCAAATATGGTAAAATAGTGACTTTTTCACGTTTTTCATGTAGTTTGATATTACGTAAATATATTCATTTTTACCAATATTTCGATACTATTTCATGTAGTATCACGATATGTGATTTGGCCTTCAAATCTCAGAATGTTGCATAATATTGCATTTTAAGCAAGTTTTCTTGCATTTTGTTTCGTACGAAAAATCATCGAATTTTGCAATATTTTGAGGTGTATCATCTCCTTTTCCTTTATGTAATTTAACAAAATATCATCGAATTAGGCAATATGTTGCCGTTTTTCCACGTTTTTGTGAATTTTCATTTTAATGTTATTAATTAATTAAATATACGATAAAAATGATGCAAACACATAATTGATTAGAAATTAACCTTAAATACTTCATTTTCAATCAACCATTTGTTTCTCGTTAAAATACTGAGTAGGATATTGAAAAGGGGAGAAGTTCGGTTTTTATTGCATATATCGAAGTTTCAGCCGTCGTAGAGCGGTTTTACTTGTACATCTTCCATCGGTAATATAAACGGAAAATCAAGAACATTTTTGTTAATTCTACTGAAAACACATTGGTTTTTATCATTTGTATTGGAAACAACTATGTCATATGTCTTTTCTTGGATCTAAATAACACGAAACCTCGCTCTATGATTTGAAGTTAAAATCCTCAAATATGGTAAAATAGTGACTTTTTTCACGTTTTTCGTGCAGTTTGATATTACGTAAATATATTCATTTTTACCAATATTTCGATATTATTTCATGTAGTATCACGATATGTGATTTGGCCTTCAAATCTCAGAATGTCGCATAATATTGCATTTTAAGCAAGTTTTCTTGCATTTTGTTTCGTGCGAAAATTTATCGAATTTTGCAATATTTTGACGTGTATCATCTCCTTTTCGTTGATGTGATTAAAACAAAATATCATCGAATAAGGCAATATTTTGCCTTTTTTCCACGTTATTGTGAATATCAGTTTAATGTTATTAATTAATTATATATACGATAAAAATGATGCAAACACATAATTGATTAGAAATTAACCTTAAATACTTCATTTGTTTCTCGTTAAAATACAGAGTTAGGATATTGAAAAGGGGAGAAGTTCGGTTTTTTATTGCATATATCGACGTTTCAGCCGGAGAATAGCGGTTTTACTTGTACATCTTCCATCGGTAATATAAACGGAAAATCAAGAACATTTTTGTTAATTCTAATGAAAACACATTGGTTTTTATCATTTGTATTGGAAACAACTATGTCATATGTCTTCTCCTGGATCTAAATAACACGAAACCTCGCTCTATGATTTGAAGTTAAAATCCGTCAAATATGGTAAAATAGTGACTTTTTCACGTTTTTCATGTAGTTTGATATTACGTAAATATATTCATTTTTACCAATATTTCGATACTATTTCATGTAGTATCACGATATGTGATTTGGCCTTCAAATCTCAGAATGTCGCATAATATTGCATTTTAAGCAAGTTTTCTAGCATTTTGTTTCGTACGAAAAATCATCGAATTTTGCAATATTTTGACGTGTATCATCTCCTTTTCCTTTATGTGACTTTAAACAAAATATCACCGAATTAGGCAATATGTTGCCGTTTTTCCACGTTTTTGTGAATTTTCAGTTTAATGTTATTAATTCATTAAATATACGATAAAAATGATGCAAACACATAATTGATTAGAAATTAACCTTAAATACTTCATTTTCAATCAACCATTTGTTTCTCGTTAAAATACTGAGTAGGATATTGAAAAGGGGAGAAGTTCGGTTTTTATTGCATATATCGACGTTTCAGCCGGAGTAGAGCGGTTTTACTTGTACATCATTCATCGGTAATATAAACGGAAAATGAAGAACATTTTTGTTAATTCTAATGAAAACACATTGGTTTTTATCATTTGTATTGGAAACAGCTATGTCATATGTCTTTTTCTTGGATCTAAATAACACGAAACCTCGCTCTATTATTTGAAGTTAAAATCCTCAAATATGGTATAATAGTGACTTTTTTCACGTTTTTCATGTAGTTTGATATTACGTAAATATATTCATTTTTACCAATATTTCGATACTATTTCACTGTAGTATCACGATATGTGATTTGGCCTTCAAATCTCAGAATGTTCGCATAATATTGCATTTTAAGCAAGTTTTCTTGCATTTTGTTTCGTACGAAAAATCATCGAATTTTGCAATATTTTGAGCGTGTATCATCTCCTTTTCCGTTTATGTGATTTTAACAAAATATCATCGAATTAAGGCAATATTTTGCCGTTTTTCCACGGTTTTTGTGAATTTTCAGTTTAATGTTATTAATTAATTAAATATACGATAAAAATGATGCAAACACATAATTGATTAGAGATTAACCTTAAATACTTCATTTTCAATCAACCATTTGTTTCTCGTTAAAATACTGAGTAGGATATTGAAAAGGGGAGAAGTTCGGTTTTTATTGCATATATCGACGTTTCAGCCGGAGTAGAGCGGTTTTACTTGTACATCTTCCATCGGTAATATAAACGGAAAATCAAGAACATTTTTGTTAATTCTACTGAAAACACATTGGTTTTTATCATTTGTATTGGAAACAACTATGTCATATGTCTTTTCTTGGATCTAAATAACACGAAACCTCGCTCTATGATTTGAAGTTAAAATCCTCAAATATGGTAAAATAGTGACTTTTTTTCACGTTTTTCGTGTAGTTTGATATTACGTAAATATAGTTCATTTTTACCAATATTTCGATATTATTTCATGTAGTATCACGATATGTGATTTGGCCTTCAAATCTCAGAATGTCGTATAATATTGCATTTTAAGCAAGTTTTCTTGCATTTTGTTTCGTGCGAAAATTTATCGAATTTTGCAATATTTTGACGTGTATCATCTCCTTTTCGTTTATGTGATTAAAACAAAATATCATCGAATAAGGCAATATTTTGCCTTTTTCCACGTTTTTGTGAATATCAGTTTAATGTTATTAATTAATTATATATACGATAAAAATGATGCAAACACATAATTGATTAGAAATTAACCTTAAATACTTCATTTGTTTCTCGTTAAAATACAGAGTTGGATATTGAAAAGGGGAGAGTTCGGTTTTTATTGCATATATCGACGTTTCAGCCGGAGTAGAGCGGTTTTACTTGTACATCTTCCATCGGTAATATAAACGGAAAATCAAGAACATTTTTGTTAATTCTACTGAAAACACATTGGTTTTTATCATTTGTATTGGAAACAACTATGTCATATGTCTTTTCTTGGATCTAAATAACACGAAACCTCGCTCTATGATTTGAAGTTAAAATCCTCAAATATGGTAAAATAGTGACTTTTTTCACGTTTTTCGTGTAGTTTGATATTACGTAAATATGTTCATTTTTACCAATATTTCGATATTATTTCATGTAGTATCACGATATGTGATTTGGCCTTCAAATCTCAGAATGTCGCATAATATTGCATTTTAAGCAAGTTTTCTTGCATTTTGTTTCGTACGAAAAATCATCGAATTTTGCAATATTTTGAGGTGTATCATCTCCTTTTCGTTTATGTGATTAAAACAAAATATCATCGAATAAGGCAATATTTTGCCGTTTTTCCACGTTTATGTGAATATCAGTTTAATGTTATTAATTAATTATATATACGATAAAAATGATGCAAACACATAATTGATTAGAAATTAACCTTAAATACTTCATTTGTTTCTCGTTAAAATACAGAGTAGGATATTGAAAAGGGGAGAAGTTCGGTTTTTATTGCATATATCGACGTTTCAGCCGGAGTAGAGCGGTTTTACTTGTACATCTTCCATCGGTAATATAAACGGAAAATCAAGAACATTTTTGTTAATTCTAATGAAAACACATTGGTTTTTATTATTTGTATTGGAATCAACTATGTCATATGTCTTTTCTTGGATCTAAATAACACGAAACCTCGCTCTATGATTTAAAGTTAAAATCCTCAAATATGGTAAAATAGTGACTTTCTTCACGTTTTTTATGTAGTTTGATATTACGTAAATATATTCATTTTTACCAATATTTCGATACTATTTCATGTAGTATGTGATTTGGCCTTCAAATCTCAGAATGTTGCATAATATTGCATTTTAAGCAAGTTTTCTTGCATTTTGTTTCATACGAAAAATCATCGAATTTTGCAATAATTTGACGTGTATCATCTCCTTTTCCTTTATGTGATTTTAATAAAATATCATCGAATTAGGCAATATGTTGCCGTTTTTCCACGTTTTTGTGAATTTTCAGTTTAATGTTATTAATTCATTAAATATACGATAAAAATAATGCAAACACATAATTGATTAGAAATTAACCTTAAATACTTCATTTTCAATCAACCATTTGTTTCTCGTTAAAATACTGAGTAGGATATTGAAAAGGGGAGAAGTTCGGTTTTTATTGCATATATCGACGTTTCAGCCGGAGTAGAGCGGTTTTACTTCTACATCTTCCATCGGTAATATAAACGGAAAATCAAGAACATTTTTGTTAATTCTAATGAAAACACATTGGTTTTTATCATTTGTATTGGAAACAACTATGTCATATGTCTTTTCTTGGATCTAAATAACACGAAACCTCGCTCTATGATTTGAAGTTAAAATCCTCAAATATGGTAAAATAGTGACTTTTTTCACGTTTTTCGTGTAGTTTGATATTACGTAAATATGTTCATTTTTACCAATATTTCGATATTATTTCATGTAGTATCACGATATGTGATTTGGCCTTCAAATCTCAGAATGTCGCATAATATTGCATTTTAAGCAAGTTTTCTTGCATTTTGTTTCGTGCGAAAATTTATCGAATTTTGCAATATTTTGACGTGTATCATCTCCTTTTCGTTTATGTGATTAAAACAAAATATCATCGAATAAGGCAATATTTTGCCTTTTTCCACGTTTTTGTGAATATCAGTTTAATGTTATTAATTAATTATATATACGATAAAAATGATGCAAACACATAATTGATTAGAAATTAACCTTAAATACTTCATTTGTTTCTCGTTAAAATACAGAGTTGGATATTGAAAAGGGGAGAAGTTCGGTTTTTATTGCATATATCGACGTTTCAGCCGGAGTAGAGCGGTTTTACTTGTACATCTTCCATCGGTAATATAAACGGAAAATCAAGAACATTTTTGTTAATTCTAATGAAAACACATTGGTTTTTATCATTTGTATTGGAAACAACTATGTCATATGTCTTTTCTTGGATCTAAATAACACGAAACCTCGCTCTATGATTTGAAGTTAAAATCCTCAAATATGGTAAAATAGTGACTTTTTCACGTTTTTCATGTAGTTTGATATTACGTAAATATATTCATTTTTACCAATATTTCGATACTATTTCATGTAGTATCACGATATGTGATTTGGCCTTCAAATCTCAGAATGTCGCATAACATTGCATTTTAAGCAAGTTTTCTAGCATTTTGTTTCGTACGAAAAATCATCGAATTTTGCAATTTTTTGACGTGTATCATCTCCTTTTCCTTTATGTGATTTAAACAAAATATCACCGAATTAGCAAAATATGTTGCCGTTTTTCCACGTTTTTGTGAATTTTCAGTTTTATGTTATTAATTCATTATATATACGATAAAAATGATGCAAACACATAATTGATTAGAAATTAACCTTAAATACTTCATTTGTTTCTCGTTAAAATACAGAGTAGGATATTGAAAAGGGGAGAAGTTCGGTTTTTATTGCATATATCGACGTTTCAGCCGGAGTAGAGCGGTTTTACTTGTACATCTTCCATCGGTAATATAAACGGAAAATCAAGAACATTTTTGTTAATTCTAATGAAAACACATTGGTTTTTATTATTTGTATTGGAATCAACTATGTCATATGTCTTTTCTTGGATCTAAATAACACGAAACCTCGCTCTATGATTTAAAGTTAAAATCCTCAAATATGGTAAAATAGTGACTTTCTTCACGTTTTTATGTAGTTTGATATTACGTAAATATATTCATTTTTACCAATATTTCGAAACTATTTCATGTAGTATCACGATATGTGATTTGGCCTTCAAATCTCAGAATGTTGCATAATATTGCATTTTAAGCAAGTTTTCTTGCATTTTGTTTCATACGAGAAATCATCGAATTTTGCAATATTTTGACGTGTATCATCTCCTTTTCCTTTATGTGATTTTAATAAAATATCATCGAATTAGGCAATATGTTGCCGTTTTTCCACGTTTTTGTGAATTTTCAGTTTAATGTTATTAATTCATTAAATATACGATAAAAATAATGCAAACACATAATTGATTAGAAATTAACCTTAAATACTTCATTTTCAATCAACCATTTGTTTCTCGTTAAAATACTGAGTAGGATATTGAAAAGGGGAGAAGTTCGGTTTTTATTGCATATATCGACGTTTCAGCCGGAGTAGAGCGGTTTTACTTCTACATCTTCCATCGGTAATATAAACGGAAAATCAAGAACATTTTTGTTAATTCTAATGAAAACACATTGGTTTTTATCATTTGTATTGGAAACAGCATGTCATATGTCTTTTCTTGGATCTAAATAACACGAAACCTCGCTCTATGATTTGAAGTTAAAATCCTCAAATATGGTAAAATAGTGACTTTTTCACGTTTTTCATGTAGTTTGATATTACGTAAATATATTCATTTTTACCAATATTTCGATACTATTTCATGTAGTATCACGATATGTGATTTGGCCTTCAAATCTCAGAATGTTGCATAATATTGCATTTTAAGCAAGTTTTCTTGCATTTTGTTTCGTACGAAAAATCATCGAATTTTGCAATATTTTGAGGTGTATCATCTCCTTTTCCTTTATGTAATTTTAACAAAATATCATCGAATTAGGCAATATGTTGCCGTTTTTCCACGTTTTTGTGAATTTTCATTTTAATGTTATTAATTAATTAAATATACGATAAAAATGATGCAAACACATAATTGATTAGAAATTAACCTTAAATACTTCATTTTCAATCAACCATTTGTTTCTCGTTAAAATACTGAGTAGGATATTGAAAAGGGGAGAAGTTCGGTTTTTATTGCATATATCGAAGTTTCAGCCGTCGTAGAGCGGTTTTACTTGTACATCTTCCATCGGTAATATAAACGGAAAATCAAGAACATTTTTGTTAATTCTACTGAAAACACATTGGTTTTTATCATTTGTATTGGAAACAACTATGTCATATGTCTTTTCTTGGATCTAAATAACACGAAACCTCGCTCTATGATTTGAAGTTAAAATCCTCAAATATGGTAAAATAGTGACTTTTTTCACGTTTTTCGTGCAGTTTGATATTACGTAAATATATTCATTTTTACCAATATTTCGATATTATTTCATGTAGTATCACGATATGTGATTTGGCCTTCAAATCTCAGAATGTCGCATAATATTGCATTTTAAGCAAGTTTTCTTGCATTTTGTTTCGTGCGAAAATTTATCGAATTTTGCAATATTTTGACGTGTATCATCTCCTTTTCGTTGATGTGATTAAAACAAAATATCATCGAATAAGGCAATATTTTGCCTTTTTCCACGTTATTGTGAATATCAGTTTAATGTTATTAATTAATTATATATACGATAAAAATGATGCAAACACATAATTGATTAGAAATTAACCTTAAATACTTCATTTGTTTCTCGTTAAAATACAGAGTTGGATATTGAAAAGGGGAGAAGTTCGGTTTTTATTGCATATATCGACGTTTCAGCCGGAGAATAGCGGTTTTACTTGTACATCTTCCATCGGTAATATAAACGGAAAATCAAGAACATTTTTGTTAATTCTAATGAAAACACATTGGTTTTTATCATTTGTATTGGAAACAACTATGTCATATGTCTTCTCCTGGATCTAAATAACACGAAACCTCGCTCTATGATTTGAAGTTAAAATCGTCAAATATGGTAAAATAGTGACTTTTTCACGTTTTTCATGTAGTTTGATATTACGTAAATATATTCATTTTTACCAATATTTCGATACTATTTCATGTAGTATCACGATATGTGATTTGGCCTTCAAATCTCAGAATGTCGCATAATATTGCATTTTAAGCAAGTTTTCTAGCATTTTGTTTCGTACGAAAAATCATCGAATTTTGCAATATTTTGACGTGTATCATCTCCTTTTCCTTTATGTGATTTAAACAAAATATCACCGAATTAGGCAATATGTTGCCGTTTTTCCACGTTTTTGTGAATTTTCAGTTTTATGTTATTAATTCATTAAATATACGATAAAAATGATGCAAACACATAATTGATTAGAAATTAACCTTAAATACTTCATTTTCAATCAACCATTTGTTTCTCGTTAAAATACTGAGTAGGATATTGAAAAGGGGAGAAGTTCGGTTTTTATTGCATATATCGACGTTTCAGCCGGAGTAGAGCGGTTTTACTTGTACATCATTCATCGGTAATATAAACGGAAAATGAAGAACATTTTTGTTAATTCTAATGAAAACACATTGGTTTTTATCATTTGTATTGGAAACATCTATGTCATATGTTTTTTCTTGGATCTAAATAACACGAAACCTCGCTCTATTATTTGAAGTTAAAATCCTCAAATATGGTATAATAGTGACTTTTTTCACGTTTTTCATGTAGTTTAATATTACGTAAATATATTCATTTTTACCAATATTTCGATACTATTTCACGTAGTATCACGATATGTGATTTGGCCTTCAAATCTCAGAATGTTGCATAATATTGCATTTTAAGCAAGTTTTCTTGCATTTTGTTTCGTACGAAAAATCATCGAATTTTGCAATATTTTGAGGTGTATCATCTCCTTTTCCTTTATGTGATTTTTACAAAATATCATCGAATTAGGCAATATGTTGCCGTTTTTCCACGTTTTTGTGAATTTTCAGTTTAATGTTATTAATTAATTAAATATACGATAAAAATGATGCAAACACATAATTGATTAGAAATTAACCTTAAATACTTCATTTTCAATCAACCATTTGTTTCTCGTTAAAATACTGAGTAGGATATTGAAAAGGGGAGAAGTTCGGTTTTTATTGCATATATCGAAGTTTCAGCCGGAGTAGAGCGGTTTTACTTGTACATCTTCCATCGGTAATATAAACGGAAAATCAAGAACATTTTTGTTAATTCTACTGAAAACACATTGGTTTTTATCATTTGTATTGGAAACAACTATGTCATATGTCTTTTCTTGGATCTAAATAACACGAAACCTCGCTCTATGATTTGAAGTTAAAATCCTCAAATATGGTAAAATAGTGACTTTTTTCACGTTTTTCGTGTAGTTTGATATTACGTAAATATGTTCATTTTTACCAATATTTCGATATTATTTCATGTAGTATCACGATATGTGATTTGGCCTTCAAATCTCAGAATGTCGTATAATATTGCATTTTAAGCAAGTTTTCTTGCATTTTGTTTCGTGCGAAAATTTATCGAATTTTGCAATATTTTGACGTGTATCATCTCCTTTTCGTTTATGTGATTAAAACAAAATATCATCGAATAAGGCAATATTTTGCCTTTTTCCACGTTTTTGTGAATATCAGTTTAATGTTATTAATTAATTATATATACGATAAAAATGATGCAAACACATAATTGATTAGAAATTAACCTTAAATACTTCATTTGTTTCTCGTTAAAATACAGAGTTGGATATTGAAAAGGGGAGAGTTCGGTTTTTATTGCATATATCGACGTTTCAGCCGGAGTAGAGCGGTTTTACTTGTACATCTTCCATCGGTAATATAAACGGAAAATCAAGAACATTTTTGTTAATTCTACTGAAAACACATTGGTTTTTATCATTTGTATTGGAAACAACTATGTCATATGTCTTTTCTTGGATCTAAATAACACGAAACCTCGCTCTATGATTTGAAGTTAAAATCCTCAAATATGGTAAAATAGTGACTTTTTTCACGTTTTTCGTGTAGTTTGATATTACGTAAATATGTTCATTTTTACCAATATTTCGATATTATTTCATGTAGTATCACGATATGTGATTTGGCCTTCAAATCTCAGAATGTCGCATAATATTGCATTTTAAGCAAGTTTTCTTGCATTTTGTTTCGTACGAAAAATCATCGAATTTTGCAATATTTTGAGGTGTATCATCTCCTTTTCGTTTATGTGATTAAAACAAAATATCATCGAATAAGGCAATATTTTGCCGTTTTTCCACGTTTATGTGAATATCAGTTTAATGTTATTAATTAATTATATATACGATAAAAATGATGCAAACACATAATTGATTAGAAATTAACCTTAAATACTTCATTTGTTTCTCGTTAAAATACAGAGTAGGATATTGAAAAGGGGAGAAGTTCGGTTTTTATTGCATATATCGACGTTTCAGCCGGAGTAGAGCGGTTTTACTTGTACATCTTCCATCGGTAATATAAACGGAAAATCAAGAACATTTTTGTTAATTCTAATGAAAACACATTGGTTTTTATTATTTGTATTGGAATCAACTATGTCATATGTCTTTTCTTGGATCTAAATAACACGAAACCTCGCTCTATGATTTAAAGTTAAAATCCTCAAATATGGTAAAATAGTGACTTTCTTCACGTTTTTTATGTAGTTTGATATTACGTAAATATATTCATTTTTACCAATATTTCGATACTATTTCATGTAGTATGTGATTTGGCCTTCAAATCTCAGAATGTTGCATAATATTGCATTTTAAGCAAGTTTTCTTGCATTTTGTTTCATACGAAAAATCATCGAATTTTGCAATATTTTGACGTGTATCATCTCCTTTTCCTTTATGTGATTTTAATAAAATATCATCGAATTAGGCAATATGTTGCCGTTTTTCCACGTTTTTGTGAATTTTCAGTTTAATGTTATTAATTCATTAAATATACGATAAAAATAATGCAAACACATAATTGATTAGAAATTAACCTTAAATACTTCATTTTCAATCAACCATTTGTTTCTCGTTAAAATACTGAGTAGGATATTGAAAAGGGGAGAAGTTCGGTTTTTATTGCATATATCGACGTTTCAGCCGGAGTAGAGCGGTTTTACTTCTACATCTTCCATCGGTAATATAAACGGAAAATCAAGAACATTTTTGTTAATTCTAATGAAAACACATTGGTTTTTATCATTTGTATTGGAAACAACTATGTCATATGTCTTTTCTTGGATCTAAATAACACGAAACCTCGCTCTATGATTTGAAGTTAAAATCCTCAAATATGGTAAAATAGTGACTTTTTTCACGTTTTTCGTGTAGTTTGATATTACGTAAATATGTTCATTTTTACCAATATTTCGATATTATTTCATGTAGTATCACGATATGTGATTTGGCCTTCAAATCTCAGAATGTCGCATAATATTGCATTTTAAGCAAGTTTTCTTGCATTTTGTTTCGTGCGAAAATTTATCGAATTTTGCAATATTTTGACGTGTATCATCTCCTTTTCGTTTATGTGATTAAAACAAAATATCATCGAATAAGGCAATATTTTGCCTTTTTCCACGTTTTTGTGAATATCAGTTTAATGTTATTAATTAATTATATATACGATAAAAATGATGCAAACACATAATTGATTAGAAATTAACCTTAAATACTTCATTTGTTTCTCGTTAAAATACAGAGTTGGATATTGAAAAGGGGAGAAGTTCGGTTTTTATTGCATATATCGACGTTTCAGCCGGAGTAGAGCGGTTTTACTTGTACATCTTCCATCGGTAATATAAACGGAAAATCAAGAACATTTTTGTTAATTCTAATGAAAACACATTGGTTTTTATCATTTGTATTGGAAACAACTATGTCATATGTCTTTTCTTGGATCTAAATAACACGAAACCTCGCTCTATGATTTGAAGTTAAAATCCTCAAATATGGTAAAATAGTGACTTTTTCACGTTTTTCATGTAGTTTGATATTACGTAAATATATTCATTTTTACCAATATTTCGATACTATTTCATGTAGTATCACGATATGTGATTTGGCCTTCAAATCTCAGAATGTCGCATAACATTGCATTTTAAGCAAGTTTTCTAGCATTTTGTTTCGTACGAAAAATCATCGAATTTTGCAATTTTTTGACGTGTATCATCTCCTTTTCCTTTATGTGATTTAAACAAAATATCACCGAATTAGGCAATATGTTGCCGTTTTTCCACGTTTTTGTGAATTTTCAGTTTAATGTTATTAATTCATTAAATATACGATAAAAATAATGCAAACACATAATTGATTACAAATTAACCTTAAATACTTCATTTTCAATCAACCATTTGTTTCTCGTTAAAATACTGAGTAGGATATTGAAAAGGGGAGAAGTTCGGTTTTTATTGCATATATCGACGTTTCAGCCGGAGTAGAGCGGTTTTACTTCTACATCTTCCATCGGTAATATAAACGGAAAATCAAGAACATTTTTGTTAATTCTAATGAAAACACATTGGTTTTTATCATTTGTATTGGAAACAGCATGTCATATGTCTTTTCTTGGATCTAAATAACACGAAACCTCGCTCTATGATTTGAAGTTAAAATCCTCAAATATGGTAAAATAGTGACTTTTTCACGTTTTTCATGTAGTTTGATATTACGTAAATATATTCATTTTTACCAATATTTCGATACTATTTCATGTAGTATCACGATATGTGATTTGGCCTTCAAATCTCAGAATGTTGCATAATATTGCATTTTAAGCAAGTTTTCTTGCATTTTGTTTCGTACGAAAAATCATCGAATTTTGCAATATTTTGAGGTGTATCATCTCCTTTTCCTTTATGTAATTTTAACAAAATATCATCGAATTAGGCAATATGTTGCCGTTTTTCCACGTTTTTGTGAATTTTCATTTTAATGTTATTAATTAATTAAATATACGATAAAAATGATGCAAACACATAATTGATTAGAAATTAACCTTAAATACTTCATTTTCAATCAACCATTTGTTTCTCGTTAAAATACTGAGTAGGATATTGAAAAGGGGAGAAGTTCGGTTTTTATTGCATATATCGAAGTTTCAGCCGTCGTAGAGCGGTTTTACTTGTACATCTTCCATCGGTAATATAAACGGAAAATCAAGAACATTTTTGTTAATTCTACTGAAAACACATTGGTTTTTATCATTTGTATTGGAAACAACTATGTCATATGTCTTTTCTTGGATCTAAATAACACGAAACCTCGCTCTATGATTTGAAGTTAAAATCCTCAAATATGGTAAAATAGTGACTTTTTTCACGTTTTTCGTGCAGTTTGATATTACGTAAATATATTCATTTTTACCAATATTTCGATATTATTTCATGTAGTATCACGATATGTGATTTGGCCTTCAAATCTCAGAATGTCGCATAATATTGCATTTTAAGCAAGTTTTCTTGCATTTTGTTTCGTGCGAAAATTTATCGAATTTTGCAATATTTTGACGTGTATCATCTCCTTTTCGTTGATGTGATTAAAACAAAATATCATCGAATAAGGCAATATTTTGCCTTTTTCCACGTTATTGTGAATATCAGTTTAATGTTATTAATTAATTATATATACGATAAAAATGATGCAAACACATAATTGATTAGAAATTAACCTTAAATACTTCATTTGTTTCTCGTTAAAATACAGAGTTGGATATTGAAAAGGGGAGAAGTTCGGTTTTTATTGCATATATCGACGTTTCAGCCGGAGAATAGCGGTTTTACTTGTACATCTTCCATCGGTAATATAAACGGAAAATCAAGAACATTTTTGTTAATTCTAATGAAAACACATTGGTTTTTATCATTTGTATTGGAAACAACTATGTCATATGTCTTCTCCTGGATCTAAATAACACGAAACCTCGCTCTATGATTTGAAGTTAAAATCGTCAAATATGGTAAAATAGTGACTTTTTCACGTTTTTCATGTAGTTTGATATTACGTAAATATATTCATTTTTACCAATATTTCGATACTATTTCATGTAGTATCACGATATGTGATTTGGCCTTCAAATCTCAGAATGTCGCATAATATTGCATTTTAAGCAAGTTTTCTAGCATTTTGTTTCGTACGAAAAATCATCGAATTTTGCAATATTTTGACGTGTATCATCTCCTTTTCCTTTATGTGATTTAAACAAAATATCACCGAATTAGGCAATATGTTGCCGTTTTTCCACGTTTTTGTGAATTTTCAGTTTTATGTTATTAATTCATTAAATATACGATAAAAATGATGCAAACACATAATTGATTAGAAATTAACCTTAAATACTTCATTTTCAATCAACCATTTGTTTCTCGTTAAAATACTGAGTAGGATATTGAAAAGGGGAGAAGTTCGGTTTTTATTGCATATATCGACGTTTCAGCCGGAGTAGAGCGGTTTTACTTGTACATCATTCATCGGTAATATAAACGGAAAATGAAGAACATTTTTGTTAATTCTAATGAAAACACATTGGTTTTTATCATTTGTATTGGAAACATCTATGTCATATGTTTTTTCTTGGATCTAAATAACACGAAACCTCGCTCTATTATTTGAAGTTAAAATCCTCAAATATGGTATAATAGTGACTTTTTTCACGTTTTTCATGTAGTTTAATATTACGTAAATATATTCATTTTTACCAATATTTCGATACTATTTCACGTAGTATCACGATATGTGATTTGGCCTTCAAATCTCAGAATGTTGCATAATATTGCATTTTAAGCAAGTTTTCTTGCATTTTGTTTCGTACGAAAAATCATCGAATTTTGCAATATTTTGAGGTGTATCATCTCCTTTTCCTTTATGTGATTTTTACAAAATATCATCGAATTAGGCAATATGTTGCCGTTTTTCCACGTTTTTGTGAATTTTCAGTTTAATGTTATTAATTAATTAAATATACGATAAAAATGATGCAAACACATAATTGATTAGAAATTAACCTTAAATACTTCATTTTCAATCAACCATTTGTTTCTCGTTAAAATACTGAGTGGATATTGAAAAGGGGAGAAGTTCGGTTTTTATTGCATATATCGAAGTTTCAGCCGGAGTAGAGCGGTTTTACTTGTACATCTTCCATCGGTAATATAAACGGAAAATCAAGAACATTTTTGTTAATTCTACTGAAAACACATTGGTTTTTATCATTTGTATTGGAAACAACTATGTCATATGTCTTTTCTTGGATCTAAATAACACGAAACCTCGCTCTATGATTTGAAGTTAAAATCCTCAAATATGGTAAAATAGTGACTTTTTTCACGTTTTTCGTGTAGTTTGATATTACGTAAATATGTTCATTTTTACCAATATTTCGATATTATTTCATGTAGTATCACGATATGTGATTTGGCCTTCAAATCTCAGAATGTCGTATAATATTGCATTTTAAGCAAGTTTTCTTGCATTTTGTTTCGTGCGAAAATTTATCGAATTTTGCAATATTTTGACGTGTATCATCTCCTTTTCGTTTATGTGATTAAAACAAAATATCATCGAATAAGGCAATATTTTGCCTTTTTCCACGTTTTTGTGAATATCAGTTTAATGTTATTAATTAATTATATATACGATAAAAATGATGCAAACACATAATTGATTAGAAATTAACCTTAAATACTTCATTTGTTTCTCGTTAAAATACAGAGTTGGATATTGAAAAGGGGAGAGTTCGGTTTTTATTGCATATATCGACGTTTCAGCCGGAGTAGAGCGGTTTTACTTGTACATCTTCCATCGGTAATATAAACGGAAAATCAAGAACATTTTTGTTAATTCTACTGAAAACACATTGGTTTTTATCATTTGTATTGGAAACAACTATGTCATATGTCTTTTCTTGGATCTAAATAACACGAAACCTCGCTCTATGATTTGAAGTTAAAATCCTCAAATATGGTAAAATAGTGACTTTTTTCACGTTTTTCGTGTAGTTTGATATTATGTAAATATGTTCATTTTTACCAATATTTCGATATTATTTCATGTAGTATCACGATATGTGATTTGGCCTTCAAATCTCAGAATGTCGCATAATATTGCATTTTAAGCAAGTTTTCTTGCATTTTGTTTCGTACGAAAAATCATCGAATTTTGCAATATTTTGAGGTGTATCATCTCCTTTTCGTTTATGTGATTAAAACAAAATATCATCGAATAAGGCAATATTTTGCCGTTTTTCCACGTTTATGTGAATATCAGTTTAATGTTATTAATTAATTATATATACGATAAAAATGATGCAAACACATAATTGATTAGAAATTAACCTTAAATACTTCATTTGTTTCTCGTTAAAATACAGAGTAGGATATTGAAAAGGGGAGAAGTTCGGTTTTTATTGCATATATCGACGTTTCAGCCGGAGTAGAGCGGTTTTACTTGTACATCTTCCATCGGTAATATAAACGGAAAATCAAGAACATTTTTGTTAATTCTAATGAAAACACATTGGTTTTTATTATTTGTATTGGAATCAACTATGTCATATGTCTTTTCTTGGATCTAAATAACACGAAACCTCGCTCTATGATTTAAAGTTAAAATCCTCAAATATGGTAAAATAGTGACTTTCTTCACGTTTTTTATGTAGTTTGATATTACGTAAATATATTCATTTTTACCAATATTTCGATACTATTTCATGTAGTATGTGATTTGGCCTTCAAATCTCAGAATGTTGCATAATATTGCATTTTAAGCAAGTTTTCTTGCATTTTGTTTCATACGAAAAATCATCGAATTTTGCAATATTTTGACGTGTATCATCTCCTTTTCCTTTATGTGATTTTAATAAAATATCATCGAATTAGGCAATATGTTGCCGTTTTTCCACGTTTTTGTGAATTTTCAGTTTAATGTTATTAATTCATTAAATATACGATAAAAATAATGCAAACACATAATTGATTAGAAATTAACCTTAAATACTTCATTTTCAATCAACCATTTGTTTCTCGTTAAAATACTGAGTAGGATATTGAAAAGGGGAGAAGTTCGGTTTTTATTGCATATATCGACGTTTCAGCCGGAGTAGAGCGGTTTTACTTCTACATCTTCCATCGGTAATATAAACGGAAAATCAAGAACATTTTTGTTAATTCTAATGAAAACACATTGGTTTTTATCATTTGTATTGGAAACAACTATGTCATATGTCTTTTCTTGGATCTAAATAACACGAAACCTCGCTCTATGATTTGAAGGTAAAATCCTCAAATATGGTAAAATAGTGACTTTTTTCACGTTTTTCATGTAGTTTGGTATTACGTAAATATATTCATTTTTACCAATATTTCGATACTATTTCATGTTGTATCACGATATGTGATTTGGTCTTCAAATCTCAGAATGTCGCATAATATTGCAATTTAAGCAAGTTTTCTTGCATTTGGTTTCGTACGAAAAATCATCGAATTTTGCAATATTTTGACGTGTATCATCTCCTTTTCCTTTACGTGACTTAAACAAAATATCATCGAATTAGGCAATATTTTGCCGTTTTTCCACGTTTTTGTGAATTTTTAGTTTAATGTTATTAATTCAATATATATACGATAAAAATGATGCATACACATAATTGATTAGAAATTAACCTTAAATACTTCATTTTCAATCAACCATTTGTTTCTCGTTAAAATACTGAGTAGGATATTGAAAAGGGGAGAAGTTCGGTTTTTATTGCATATATCGAAGTTTCAGCCGTCGTAGAGCGGTTTTACTTGTACATCTTCCATCGGTAATATAAACGAAAAATCAAGAACATTTTTGTTAATTCTACTGAAAACACATTGGTTTTTATCATTTGTATTGGAAACAACTATGTCATATGTCTTTTCTTGGATCTAAATAACACGAAACCTCGCTCTATGATTTGAAGTTAAAATCCTCAAATATGGTAAAATAGTGACTTTTTTCACGTTTTTCGTGTAGTTTGATATTACGTAAATATATTCATTTTTACCAATATTTCGATAATATTTCATGTAGTATCTCGATATGTGATTTGGCCTTCAAATCTCAGAATGTCGCATAATATTGCATTTTAAGCAAGTTTTCTTGCATTTTGTTTCGTGCAAAAATTTATCGAATTTTGCAATATTTTGACGTGTATCATCTCCTTTTCGTTTATGTGATTAAAACAAAATATCATCGAATAAGGCAATATTTTGCCGTTTTTCCACGTTTTTGTGAATATCAGTTTAATGTTATTAATTAATTATATATACGATAAAAATGATGCAAACACATAATTGATTAGAAATTAACCTTAAATACTTCATTTTCAATCAACCATTTGTTTCTCGTTAAAATACTGAGTAGGATATTGAAAAGGGGAGAAGTTCGGTTTTTATTGCATATATCGACGTTTCAGCCGGAGTAGAGCGGTTTTACTTGTACATCTTCCATCGGTAATATAAACGGAAAATCAAGAACATTTTTGTTAATTCTAATGAAAACACATTGGTTTTTATTATTTGTATTGGAAACAACTATGTCATATGTCTTTTCTTGGATCTAAATAACACGAAACCTCGCTCTATGATTTAAAGTTAAAATCCTCAAATATGGTAAAATAGTGACTTTCTTCACGTTTTTTATGTAGTTTGATATTACGTAAATATATTCATTTTTACCAATATTTCGATACTATTTCATGTAGTATCACGATATGTGATTTGGCCTTCAAATCTCAGAATGTTGCATAATATTGCATTTTAAGCAAGTTTTCTTGCATTTTGTTTCGTACGAAAAATCATCGAATTTTGCAATATTTTGACGTGTATCATCTCCTTTTCCTTTATGTGATTTTAATAAAATATCATCGAATTAGGCAATATGTTGCCGTTTTTCCACGTTTTTGTGAATTTTCAGTTTAATGTTATTAATTCATTAAATATACGATAAAAATGATGCAAACACATAATTGATTAGAAATTAACCTTAAATACTTCATTTTCAATCAACCATTTGTTTCTCGTTAAAATACTGAGTAGGATATTGAAAAGGGGAGAAGTTCGGTTTTTATTGCATATATCGACGTTTCAGCCGGAGTAGAGCGGTTTTACTTCTACATCTTCCATCGGTAATATAAACGGAAAATCAAGAACATTTTTGTTAATTCTAATGAAAACACATTGGTTTTTATCATTTGTATTGGAAACAACTATGTCATATGTCTTTTCTTGGATCTAAATAACACGAAACCTCGCTCTATGATTTGAAGGTAAAATCCTCAAATATGGTAAAATAGTGACTTTTTTCACGTTTTTCATGTAGTTTGGTATTACGTAAATATATTCATTTTTACCAATATTTCGATACTATTTCATGTTGTATCACGATATGTGATTTGGTCTTCAAATTTCAGAATGTCGCATAATATTGCAATTTAAGCAAGTTTTCTTGCATTTTGTTTCGTACGAAAAATCATCGAATTTTGCAATATTTTGACGTGTATCATCTCCTTTTCCTTTACGTGACTTAAACAAAATATCATCGAATTAGGCAATATTTTGCCGTTTTTCCACGTTTTTGTGAATTTTTAGTTTAATGTTATTAATTCAATATATATACGATAAAAATGATGCATACAAATAATTGATTAGAAATTAACCTTAAATACTTCATTTTCAATCAACCATTTGTTTCTCGTTAAAATACTGAGTAGGATATTGAAAAGGGGAGAAGTTCGGTTTTTATTGCATATATCGACGTTTCAGCCGGAGTAGAGCGGTTTTACTTGTACATCATTCATCGGTAATATAAACGGAAAATCAAGAACATTTTTGTTAATTCTAATGAAAACACATTGGTTTTTATCATTTGTATTGGAAACAGCTATGTCATATGTCTTTTCTTGGATCTAAATAACACGAAACCTCGCTCTATGATTTGAAGTTAAAATCCTCAAATATGGTAAAATAGTGACTTTTTCACGTTTTTCATGTAGTTTGATATTACGTAAATATATTCATTTTTACCAATATTTCGATACTATTTCATGTAGTATCACGATATGTGATTTGGCCTTCAAATCTCAGAATGTCGCATAATATTGCATTTTAAGCAAGTTTTCTTGCATTTTGTTTCGTACGAAAAATCATCGAATTTTGCAATATTTTGACGTGTATCATCTCCTTTTCGTTTATGTGATTAAAACAAAATATCATCGAATAAGGCAATATTTTGCCGTTTTTCCACGTTTTTGTGAATTTTCAGTTTAATGTTATTAATTAATTAAATATACGATAAAAATGATGCAAACACATAATTGATTAGAAATTAACCTTAAATACTTAATTTTCAATCAACCATTTGTTTCTCGTTAAAATACTGAGTAGGATATTGAAAAGGGGAGAAGTTCGGTTTTTATTGCATATATCGACGTTTCAGCCGGAGTAGAGCGGTTTTACTTGTACATCTTCCATCGGTAATATAAACGGAAAATCAAGAACATTTTTGTTAATTCTACTGAAAACACATTGGTTTTTATCATTTGTATTGGAAACAACTATGTCATATGTCTTTTCTTGGATCTAAATAACACGAAACCTCGCTCTATGATTTGAAGTTAAAATCCTCAAATATGGTAAAATAGTGACTTTTTTCACGTTTTTCGTGTAGTTTGATATTACGTAAATATATTCATTTTTACCAATATTTCGATATTATTTCATGTAGTATCACGATATGTGATCTGGCCTTCAAATCTCAGAATGTCGCATAATATTGCATTTTAAGCAAGTTTTCTTGCATTTTGTTTCGTGCGAAAATTTATCGAATTTTGCAATATTTTGACGTGTATCATCTCCTTTTCTTTTATGTGATTAAAACAAAATATCATCGAATAAGGCAATATTTTGCCGTTTTTCCACGTTTTTGTGAATATCAGTTTAATGTTATTAATTAATTATATATACGATAAAAATGATGCAAACACATTATTGATTAGAAATTAACCTTAAATACTTCATTTTCAATCAACCATTTGTTTCTCGTTAAAATACTGAGTAGGATATCGAAAAGGGGAGAAGTTCGGTTTTTATTGCATATATCGACGTTTCAGCCGGAGTAGAGCGGTTTTACTTGTACATCTTCCATCGGTAATATAAACGGAAAATCAAGAACATTTTTGTTAATTCTACTGAAAACACATTGGTTTTTATCATTTGTATTGGAAACAACTATGTAATATGGCTTTTCTTGGATCTAAATAACACGAAACCTCGCTCTATGATTTGAAGTTAAAATCCTCAAATATGGTAAAATAGTGACTTTTTTCACGTTTTTCATGTAGTTTGATATTAAGTAAATATATTCATTTTTACCAATATTTCGATATTATTTCATGTAGTATCATGATATGTGATTTGGCCTTCAAATCTCAGAATGTCGCATAATATTGCATTTTAAGCATGTTTTCTTGCATTTTGTTTCGTGCGAAAATTTATCGAATTTTGCAATATTTTGACGTGTATCATCTCCTTTTCGTTTGTGTGATTAAAACAAAATATCATCGAATAAGGAAATATTTTGCCGTTTTTCCACGTTTTTGTGAATATCAGTTTAATGATATTAATTAAAAAATGATGCAAACACATAATTGATTAGAAATTAACCTTAAATACTTCATTTTCAATCAACCATTTGTTTCTCGTTAAAATACTGAGTAGGATATCGAAAAGGGGAGAAGTTCGGTTTTTATTGCATATATCGACGTTTCAGCCGGAGTAGAGCGGTTTTACTTGTACATCTTCCATCGGTGATATAAACGGAAAATCAAGAACATTTTTGCTAATTCTACTGAAAACACATTGGTTTTTATCATTTGTATTGGAAACAACTATGTCATATGTCTTTTCTTGGATCTAAATAACACGAAACCTCGCTCTATGATTTGAAGTTAAAATCCTCAAATATGGTAAAATAGTGACTTTTTTCACGTTTTTCGTGTAGTTTGATATTACGTAAATATATTCATTTTTACCAATATTTCGATATTATTTCATGTAGTATCACGATATGTGATCTGGCCTTCAAATCTCAGAATGTCGCATAATATTGCATTTTAAGCAAGTTTTCATGCATTTTGTTTCGTGCGAAAATTTATCGAATTTTGCAATATTTTGACGTGTATCATCTCCTTTTCGTTTATGTGATTAAAACGAAATATCATCGAATAAGGCAATATTTTGCCATTTTTCTACGTTTATGTGAATATCAGTTTAATGTTATTAATTAATTATATATACGATAAAAATGATGCAAACACATAATTGATTAGAAATTAACCTTAAATACTTCATTTGTTTCTCGTTAAAATACAGAGTAGGATATTGAAAAGGGGAGAAGTTCGGTTTTTATTGCATATATCGACGTTTCAGCCGGAGTAGAGCGGTTTTACTTGTACATCTTCCATCGGTAATATAAACGGAAAATCAAGAACATTTTTGTTAATTCTAATGAAAACACATTGGTTTTTATTATTTGTATTGGAAACAACTATGTCATATGTCTTTTCTTGGATCTAAATAACACGAAACCTCGCTCTATGATTTAAAGTTAAAATCCTCAAATATGGTAAAATAGTGACTTTCTTCACGTTTTTTATGTAGTTTGATATTACGTAAATATATTCATTTTTACCAATATTTCGATACTATTTCATGTAGTATCACGATATGTGATTTGGCCTTCAAATCTCAGAATGTCGCATAATATTGCATTTTAAGCAAGTTTTCTTGCATTTTGTTTCGTACGAAAAATCATCGAATTTTGCAATATTTTGACGTGTATCATCTCCTTTTCCTTTACGTGACTTAAACAAAATATCATCGAATTAGGCAATATTTTGCCGTTTTTCCACGTTTTTGTGAATTTTTAGTTTAATGTTATTAATTCAATATATATACGATAAAAATTATGCATACACATAATTGATTAGAAATTAACCTTAAATACTTCATTTTCAATCAACCATTTGTTTCTCGTTAAAATACTGAGTAGGATATTGAAAAGGGGAGAAGTTCGGTTTTTATTGCATATATCGACGTTTCAGCCGGAGTAGAGCGGTTTTACTTGTACATCTTCCATCGGTGATATAAACGGAAAATCAAGAACATTTTTGTTAATTCTAATGAAAACACATTGGATTTTATCATTTGTATTGGAAACAGCTATGTCATATTTCTTTTCTTGGATCTAAATAACACGAAACCTCGCTCTATGATTTGAAGTTAAAATCCTCAAATATGGTAAAATAGTGACTTTTTCACGTTTTTCATGTAGTTTGATATTACGTAAATATATTCATTTTTACCAATATTTCGATACTATTTCATGTAGTATCACGATATGTGATTTGGCCTTCAAATCTCACAATGTCGCATAATATTGCATTTTAAGCAAGTTTTCTTGCATTTTGTTTCGTACGAAAAATCATCGAATTTTGCAATATTTTGACGTGTATCATCTCCTTTTCGCTTATGTGATTAAAACAAAATATCATCGAATAAGGCAATATTTTGCCGTTTTTCCACGTTTTTGTGAATTTTCAGTTTAATGTTATTAATTAATTAAATATACGATAAAAATGATGCAAACACATAATTGGTTAGAAATTAACCTTAAATACTTCATTTTCAATCAACCATTTGTTTCTCGTTAAAATACTGAGTAGGATATTGAAAAGGGGAGAAGTTCGGTTTTTATTGCATATATCGACGTTTCAGCCGGAGTAGAGCGGTTTTACTTGTACATCTTCCATCGGTAATATAAACGGAAAATCAAGAACATTTTTGTTAATTCTACTGAAAACAAATTGGTTTTTATCATTTGTATTGGAAACAACTATGTCATATGTCTTTTCTTGGATCAAAATAACACGAAACCTCGCTCTATGATTTGAAGTTAAAATCCTCAAATATGGTAAAATAGTGACTTTTTTCACGTTTTCGTGTAGTTTGATATTATGTAAATATATTCATTTTCACCAATATTTCGATATTATTTCATGTAGTATCACGATATGTGATTTGGCCTTCAAATCTCAGAATGTCGCATAATATTGCATTTTAAGCAAGTTTTCTTGCATTTTGTTTCGTGCGAAAATTTATCGAATTTTGCAATATTTTGACGTGTATCATCTCCTTTTCGTTTATGTGATTAAAACAAAATATCATCGAATAAGGCAATATTTTGCCGTTTTTCCACGTTTTTGTGAATATCAGTTTAATGTTAATAATTAATTATATATACGATAAAAATGATGCAAACACATAATTGATTAGAAATTAACCTTAAATACTTCATTTGTTTCTCGTTAAAATACAGAGTAGGATATTGAAAAGGGGAGAAGTTCGGTTTTTATTGCATATATCGACGTTTCAGCCGGAGTACTTGTACATCTTCCATCGGTAATATAAACGGAAAATCAAGAACATTTTTGTTAATTCTAATGAAAACACATTGGTTTTTATCATTTGTATTTGAAACAACTATGTCATATGTCTTTTCTTGGATCTAAATAACACGAAACCTCGCTCTATGATTTGAAGTTAAAATCCTCAAATATGGTAAAATAGTGACTTTTTCACGTTTTTCATGTAGTTTGATATTACGTAAATATATTCATTTTTACCAATATTTCGATACTATTTCATGTAGTATCACGATATGTGATTTGGCCTTCAATTCTCAGAATGTCGCATAATATTGCATTTTAAGCAAGTTTTCTAGCATTTTGTTTCGTACGAAAAATCATCGAATTTTGCAATATTTTCACGTGTATCATCTCCTTTTCCTTTATGAGATTTAAACAAAATATCACCGAATTAGGCAATATGTTGCCGTTATTCCACGTTTTTGTGAATTTTCAGTTTTATGTTATTAATTCATTAAATATACGATAAAAATGATGCAAACACATAATTGATTAGAAATTAACCTTAAATACTTCATTTTCAATCAACCATTTGTTTCTCGTTAAAATACTGAGTAGGATATTGAAAAGGGGAGAAGTTCGGTTTTTATTGCATATATCGACTTTTCAGCCGGAGTAGAGCGGTTTTACTTGTACATCATTCATCGGTAATATAAACGGAAAATGAAGAACATTTTTGTTAATTCTAATGAAAACACATTGGTTTTTATCATTTGTATTGGAAACATCTATGTCATATGTCTTTTCTTGGATCTAAATAACACGAAACCTCGCGTTATTATTTGAAGATAAAATCCTCAAATATGGTATAATAGTGACTTTTTTCACGTTTTTCATGTAGTTTGATATTACGTAAATATATTCATTTTTACCAATATTTCGATACTATTTCATGTAGTATCACGATATGTGATTTGGCCTTCAAATCTCAGAATGTTGCATAATATTGCATTTTAAGCAAGTTTTCATGCATTTTGTTTCGTACGAAAAATCATCGAATTTTGCAATATTTTGAGGTGTATCATCTCCTTTTCCTTTATGTGATTTTAACAAAATATCATCGAATTAGGCAATATGTTGCCGTTTTTCCACGTTTTTGTGAATTTTCATTTTAATGTTATTAATTCATTAAATATACGATAAAAATGATGCAAACACATAATTGATTAGAAATTAACCTTAAATACTTCATTTTCAATCAACCATTTGTTTCTCGTTAAAATACTGAGTAGGATATTGAAAAGGGGAGAAGTTCGGTTTTTATTGCATATATCGACGTTTCAGCCGGAGTAGAGCGGTTTTACTTGTACATCTTCCATCGGTAATATAAACGGAAAATCTAGAACATTTTTGTTAATTCTAATGAAAACACATTGGTTTTTATCATTTGTATTGGAAACAGCTATGTCATATGACTTTTCTTGGATCTAAATAACACGAAAACTCGCTCTATGATTTGAAGTTAAAATCCTCAAATATGCTAAAATAGTGACTTTTTCACGTTTTTCATGTAGTTTGATATTACGTAAATATATTCATTTTTACCAATATTTCGATACTATTTCATGTAGTATCACGATATGTGATATGGCCTTCAAATCTCAGAATGTCTCATAATATTGCATTTTAAGCAAGTTTTCTTGCATTTTGTTTCGTACGAAAAATCATCGAATTTTGCTATATTTTGACGTGTATCATCTCCTTTTCGTTTATGTGATTAAAACAAAATATCATCGAATTAGGCAATATTTTGCCGTTTTTCCACGTTTTTGTGAATTTTCAGTTTAATGTTATTAATTAATTAAATATACGATAAAAATGATGCAAACACATAATTGATTAGAAATTAACCTTAAATACTTCATTTTCAATCAACCATTTGATTCTCGTTAAAATACTGAGTAGGATATTGAAAAGGGGAGAAGTTCGGTTTTTATTGCATATATCGAAGTTTCAGCCGGAGTAGAGCGGTTTTACTTGTACATCTTCCATCGGTAATATAAACGGAAAATCAAGAACATTTTTGTTAATTCTACTGAAAACACATTGGTTTTTATCATTTGTATTGGAAACAACTATGTCATATGTCTTTTCTTGGATCTAAATAACACGAAACCTCGCTCTATGATTTGAAGTTAAAATCCTCAAATATGGTAAAATAGTGACTTTTTTCACGTTTTTCATGTAGTTTGATATTACGTAAATATATTCATTTTTACCAATATTTCGATACTATTTCATGTAGTATCACGATATGTGATTTGGCCTTCAAATCTCAGAATGTCGCATAATATTGCATTTTAAGCAAGTTTTCTTGCATTTTGTTTCGTACGAAAAATTCATCGAATTTTGCAATATTTTGACGTGTATCATCTCCTTTTCGTTTATGTGATTTAAACAAATATATCATCGAATAAGGCAATATGTTGCCGTTTTTCCACGTTTTTGTGAATTATCAGTTTAATGTTATTAATTCATTAAATATACGATAAAAATGATGCAAACACATAATTGATTAGAAATTAACCTTAAATACTTCATTTTCAATCAACCATTTGTTTCTCGTTAAAATACTGAGTAGGATATTGAAAAGGGGAGAAGTTCGGTTTTTATTGCATATATCGACGTTTCAGCCGGAGTAGAGCGGTTTTACTTGTACATCTTCCATCGGTAATATAAACGGAAAATCAAGAACATTTTTGTTAATTCTAATGAAAACACATTGGTTTTTATCATTTGTATTGGAAACAACTATGTCATATGTCTTTTCTTGGATCTAAATAACACGAAACCTCGCTCTATGATTTGAAGTTAAAATCCTCAAATATGGTAAAATAGTGACTTTCTTCACGTTTTTCATGTAGTTTGATATTACGTAAATATATTCATTTTTACCAATATTTCGATACTATTTCATGTAGTATCACGATATGTGATTTGGCCTTCAAATCTCAGAATGTCTGCATAATATTGCATTTTAAGCAAGTTTTCTTGCATTTTGTTTCGTACGAAAAATCATCGAATTTTGCAATATTTTGACGTGTATCATCTCCTTTTCGTTTATGTGATTTAAACAAAATATCATCGAATAGGCAATATTTTGCCGTTTTTCCACGTTTTTGTGAATTTTCAGTTTAATGTTATTAATTCATTAAATATACGATAAAAATGATGCAAACACATAATTGATTAGAAATTAACCTTAAATACTTCATTTTCAATCAACCATTTGTTTCTCGTTAAAATACTGAGTAGGATATTGAAAAGGGGAGAAGTTCGGTTTTTATTGCATATATCGACGTTTCAGCCGGAGTAGAGCGGTTTTACTTGTACATCTTCCATCGGTAATATAAACGGAAAATCAAGAACATTTTTGTTAATTCTAATGAAAACACATTGGTTTTTATCATTTGTATTGGAAACAACTATGTCATATGTCTTTTCTTGGATCTAAATAACACGAAACCTCGCTCTATGATTTGAAGTTAAAATCCTCAAATATGGTAAAATAGTGACTTTTTTCACGTTTTTCATGTAGTTTGATATTACGTAAATATATTCATTTTTACCAATATTTCGATACTATTTCATGTAGTATCACGATATGTGATTTGGCCTTCAAATCTCAGAATGTCGCATAATATTGCATTTTAAGCAAGTTTTCTTAGCATTTTGTTTCGTACGAAAAATTCATCGAATTTTGCAATATTTTGCACGTGTATCATCTCCTTTTCGTTTATGTGATTTAAACAAAATATCATCGAATTAGGCAATATGTTGCCGTTATTCCACGTTTTTGTGAATTTTCAGTTTAATGTTATTAATTCATTAAATATACGATAAAAATGATGCAAACACATAATTGATTAGAAATTAACCTTAAATACTTCATTTTCAATCAACCATTTGTTTCTCGTTAAAATACTGAGTAGGATATTGAAAAGGGGAGAAGTTCGGTTTTTATTGCATATATCGACGTTTCAGCCGGAGTAGAGCGGTTTTACTTGTACATCATTCATCGGTAATATAAACGGAAAATGAAGAACATTTTTGTTAATTCTAATGAAAACACATTGGTTTTTATCATTTGTATTGGAAACATCTATGTCATATGTCTTTTCTTGGATCTAAATAACACGAAACCTCGCGTCTATTATTTGAAGATTAAAATCCTCAAATATGGTATAATAGTGACTTTTTTCACGTTTTTCATGTAGTTTGATATTACGTAAATATATTCATTTTTACCAATATTTCGATACTATTTCATGTAGTATCACGATATGTGATTTGGCCTTCAAATCTCAGAATGTTGCATAATATTGCATTTTAAGCAAGTTTTCATTGCATTTTGTTTCGTACGAAAAATCATCGAATTTTGCAATATTTTGACGTGTATCATCTCCTTTTCCTTTATGTGATTTTAACAAAATATCATCGAATTAGGCAATATGTTGCCGTTTTTCCACGTTTTTGTGAATTTTCAGTTTAATGTTATTAATTCATTAAATATACGATAAAAATGATGCAAACACATAATTGATTAGAAATTAACCTTAAATACTTCATTTTCAATCAACCATTTGTTTCTCGTTAAAATACTGAGTAGGATATTGAAAAGGGGAGAAGTTCGGTTTTTATTGCATATATCGACGTTTCAGCCGGAGTAGAGCGGTTTTACTTCTACATCTTCCATCGGTAATATAAACGGAAAATCTAAGAACATTTTTGTTAATTCTAATGAAAACACATTGGTTTTTATCATTTGTATTGGAAACAGCTATGTCATATGTCTTTTCTTGGATCTAAATAACACGAAACCTCGCTCTATGATTTGAAGTTAAAATCCTCAAATATGGTAAAATAGTGACTTTTTCACGTTTTTCATGTAGTTTGATATTACGTAAATATATTCATTTTTACCAATATTTCGATACTATTTCATGTAGTATCACGATATGTGATTTGGCCTTCAAATCTCAGAATGTCGCATAATATTGCATTTTAAGCAAGTTTTCTTGCATTTTGTTTCGTACGAAAAATCATCGAATTTTGCAATATTTTGACGTGTATCATCTCCTTTTCCTTTATGTGATTTAAACAAAATATCATCGAATTAGGCAATATGTTGCCGTTTTTCCACGTTTTTGTGAATTTTCAGTTTAATGTTATTAATTCATTAAATATACGATAAAAATGATGCAAACACATAATTGATTAGAAATTAACCTTAAATACTTCATTTTCAATCAACCATTTGTTTCTCGTTAAAATACTGAGTAGGATATTGAAAAGGGGAGAAGTTCGGTTTTTATTGCATATATCGACGTTTCAGCCGGAGTAGAGCGGTTTTACTTGTACATCTTCCATCGGTAATATAAACGGAAAATCAAGAACATTTTTGTTAATTCTACTGAAAACACATTGGTTTTTATCATTTGTATTGGAAACAGCTATGTCATATGTCTTTTCTTGGATCTAAATAACACGAAACCTCGCTCTATGATTTGAAGTTAAAATCCTCAAATATGGTAAAATAGTGACTTTTTCACGTTTTTCATGTAGTTTGATATTACGTAAATATATTCATTTTTACCAACATTTCGATACTATTTCATGTAGTATCACGATATGTGATTTGGCCTTCAAATCTCAGAATGTCGCATAATAATGCATTTTAAGCAAGTTTTCTAGCATTTTGTTTAGTACGAAAAATCATCGAATTTTGCAATATTTTGACGTGTATCATCTCCTTTTCCTTTATGTGATTTAAACAAAATATCACCGAATTAGGCAATATGTTGCCGTTTTTCCACGTTTTTGTGAATTTCAGTTTAATGTTATTAATTCATTAAATATACGATAAAAATGATGCAAACACATAATTGATTAGAAATTAACCTTAAATACTTCATTTCAATCAACCATTTGTTTCTCGTTAAAATACTGAGTAGGATATTGAAAAGGGGAGAAGTTCGGTTTTTATTGCATATATCGACGTTTCAGCCGGAGTAGAGCGGTTTTACTTGTACATCATTCATCGGTAATATAAACGGAAAATGAAGAACATTTTTGTTAATTCTAATGAAAACACATTGGTTTTTATCATTTGTATTGGAAACAGCTATGTCATATGTCTTTTCTTGGATCTAAATAACACGAAACCTCGCTCTATGATTTGAAGTTAAAATCCTCAAATATGGTAAAATAGTGACTTTTTCACGTTTTTCATGTAGTTTGATATTACGTAAATATATTCATTTTTACCAATATTTCGATACTATTTCATGTAGTATCACGATATGTGATTTGGCCTTCAAATCTCAGAATGTCGCATAATAATGCATTTTAAGCAAGTTTTCTTGCATTTTGTTTCGTACGAAAAATCATCGAATTTTGCAATATTTTGACGTGTATCATCTCCTTTTCCTTTATGTGATTTAAACAAAATATCATCGAATTAGGCAATATGTTGCCGTTTTTCCACGTTTTTGTGAATTTTCAGTTTAATGTTATTAATTCATTAAATATACGATAAAAATGATGCAAACACATAATTGATTAGAAATTAACCTTAAATACTTCATTTTCAATCAACCATTTGTTTCTCGTTAAAATACTGAGTAGGATATTGAAAAGGGGAGAAGTTCGGTTTTTATTGCATATATCGACGTTTCAGCCGGAGTAGAGCGGTTTTACTTCTACATCTTCCATCGGTAATATAAACGGAAAATCAAGAACATTTTTGTTAATTCTAATGAAAACACATTGGTTTTTATCATTTGTATTGGAAACAGCTATGTCATATGTCTTTTCTTGGATCTAAATAACACGAAACCTCGCTCTATGATTTGAAGTTAAAATCCTCAAATATGGTAAAATAGTGACTTTTTTCACGTTTTTCGTGTAGTTTGATATTACGTAAATATATTCATTTTTACCAATATTTCGATATTATTTCATGTAGTATCACGATATGTGATCTGGCCTTCAAATCTCAGAATGTCGCATAATATTGCATTTTAAGCAAGTTTTCTTGCATTTTGTTTCGTGCGAAAATTTATCGAATTTTGCAATATTTTGACGTGTATCATCTCCTTTTCGTTTATGTGATTAAAACAAAATATCATCGAATAAGGCAATATTTTGCCGTTTTTCCACGTTTTTGTGAATATCAGTTTAATGTTATTAATTAATTATATATACGATAAAAATGATGCAAACACATAATTGATTAGAAATTAACCTTAAATACTTCATTTTCAATCAACCATTTGTTTCTCGTTAAAATACTGAGTAGGATATTGAAATGGGGAGAAGTTCGGTTTTTATTGCATATATCGACGTTTCAGCCGGAGTAGAGCGGTTTTACTTGTACATCTTCCATCGGTAATATAAACGGAAAATCAAGAACATTTTTGTTAATTCTAATGAAAACACATTGGTTTTTATCATTTGTATTGGAAACAACTATGTCATATGTCTTTTCTTGGATCTAAATAACACGAAACCTCGCTCTATGATTTGAAGTTAAAATCCTCAAATATGGTAAAATAGTGACTTTTTTCACGTTTTTCATGTAGTTTGATATTACGTAAATATATTCATTTTTACCAATATTTCGATACTATTTCATATAGTATCACGATATGTGATTTGGCCTTCAAATCTCAGAATGTCGCATAATATTGCATTTTAAGCAAGTTTTCTTGCATTTTGTTTCGTACGAAAAATCATCGAATTTTGCTATATTTTGACGTGTATCATCTCCTTTTCGTTTATGTGATTAAAACAAAATATCATCGAATTAGGCAATATTTTGCCGTTTTTCCACGTTTTTGTGAATTTTCAGTTTAATGTTATTAATTAATTAAATATACGATAAAAATGATGCAAACACATAATTGATTAGAAATTAACCTTAAATACTTCATTTTCAATCAACCATTTGTTTCTCGTTAAAATACTGAGTAGGATATTGAAAAGGGGAGAAGTTCGGTTTTTATTGCATATATCGACGTTTCAGCCGGAGTAGAGCGGTTTTACTTGTACATCATTCATCGGTAATATAAACGGAAAATGAAGAACATTTTTGTTAATTCTAATGAAAACACATTGGTTTTTATCATTTGTATTGGAAACATCTATGTCATGTCTTTTCTTGGATCTAAATAACACGAAACCTCGCTCTATTATTTGAAGTTAAAATCCTCAAATATGGTATAATAGTGACTTTTTTCACGTTTTTCATGTAGTTTGATATTACGTAAATATATTCATTTTTACCAATATTTCGATACTATTTCATGTAGTATCACGATATGTGATTTGGCCTTCAAATCTCAGAATGTCGCATAATATTGCATTTTAAGCAAGTTTTCTTGCATTTTGTTTCGTACGAAAAATCATCGAATTTTGCAATATTTTGACGTGTATCATCTCCTTTTCCTTTATGTGATTTTAACAAAATATCATCGAATTAGGCAATATGTTGCCGTTTTTCCACGTTTTTGTGAATTTTCAGTTTAATGTTATTAATTCATTAAATATACGATAAAAATGATGCAAACACATAATTGATTAGAAATTAACCTTAAATACTTCATTTTCAATCAACCATTTGTTTCTCGTTAAAATACTGAGTAGGATATTGAAAAGGGGAGAAGTTCGGTTTTTATTGCATATATCGACGTTTCAGCCGGAGTAGAGCGGTTTTACTTCTACATCTTCCATCGGTAATATAAACGGAAAATCAAGAACATTTTTGTTAATTCTAATGAAAACACATTGGTTTTTATCATTTGTATTGGAAACAAGCTATGTCATATGTCTTTTCTTGGATCTAAATAACACGAAACCTCGCTCTATGATTTGAAGTTAAAATCCTCAAATATGGTAAAATAGTGACTTTTTCACGTTTTTCATGTAGTTTGATATTACGTAAATATATTCATTTTTACCAATATTTCGATACTATTTCATGTAGTATCACGATATGTGATTTGGCCTTCAAATCTCAGAATGTCGCATAATATTGCATTTTAAGCAAGTTTTCTTGCATTTTGTTTCGTACGAAAAATCATCGAATTTTGCAATATTTTGACGTGTATCATCTCCTTTTCCTTTATGTGATTAAACAAAATATCATCGAATTAGGCAATATTTTGCCGTTTTTCCACGTTTTTGTGAATTTTCAGTTTAATGTTATTAATTCAATTAATATACGATAAAAATGATGCAAACACATAATTGATTAGAAATTAACCTTTAATACTTCATTTTCAATCAACCATTTGTTTCTCGTTAAAATACTGAGTAGGATATTGAAAAGGGGAGAAGTTCGGTTTTTATTGCATATATCGACGTTTCAGCCGGAGTAGAGCGGTTTTACTTGTACATCTTCCATCGGTAATATAAACGGAAAATCAAGAACATTTTTGTTAATTCTAATGAAAACACATTGGTTTTTATCATTTGTATTGGAAACAGCTATGTCATATGTCTTTTCTTGGATCTAAATAACACGAAACCTCGCTCTATGATTTGAAGGTAAAATCCTCAAATATGGTAAAATAGTGACTTTTTTCACGTTTTTCATGTAGTTTGGTATTACGTAAATATATTCATTTTTACCAATATTTCGATTCTATTTCATGTTGTATCACGATATGTGATTTGGTCTTCAAATCTCAGAATGTCGCATAATATTGCAATTTAAGCAAGTTTTCTTGCATTTTGTTTCGTACGAAAAATCATCGAATTTTGCAATATTTTGACGTGTATCATCTCCTTTTCCTTTACGTGACTTAAACAAAATATCATCGAATTAGGCAATATTTTGCCGTTTTTCCACGTTTTTGTGAATTTTTAGTTTAATGTTATTAATTCAATATATATACGATAAAAATGATGCATACACATAATTGATTAGAAATTAACCTTGAATACTTCATTTTCAATCAACCATTTGTTTCTTGTTAAAATACTGAGTAGGATATTGAAAAGGGGAGAAGTTCGGTTTTTATTGCATATATCGACGTTTCAGCCGGAGTAGAGCGGTTTTACTTGTACATCATTCATCGGTAATATAAACGGAAAATCAAGAACATTTTTGTTAATTCTAATGAAAACACATTGGTTTTTATCATTTGTATTGGAAACAGCTATGTCATATGTCTTTTCTTGGATCTAAATAACACGAAACCTCGCTCTATGATTTGAAGTTAAAATCCTCAAATATGGTAAAATAGTGACTTTTTCACGTTTTTCATGTAGTTTGATATTACGTAAATATATTCATTTTTACCAATATTTCGATACTATTTCATGTAGTATCACGATATGTGATTTGGCCTTCAAATCTCAGAATGTCGCATAATATTGCATTTTAAGCAAGTTTTCTTGCATTTTGTTTCGTACGAAAAATCATCGAATTTTGCAATATTTTGACGTGTATCATCTCTTTTTCCTTTATGTGACTTAAACAAAATATCATCGAATAAGGCAATATTTTTCCGTTTTTCCACGTTTTTGTGAATTTTTAGTTTAATGTTATTAATTCATTAAATATACGATAAAAATGATGCATACACATAATTGATTAGAAATTAACCTTAAATACTTCATTTTCAATCAACCATTTAATTCTCGTTAAAATACTGAGTAGGATATTGAAAAGGGGAGAAGTTCGGTTTTTATTGCATATATCGACGTTTCAGCCGGATTAGAGCGGTTTTACTTGTACATCTTCCATCGGTAATATAAACGGAAAATCAAGAACATTTTAGTTAATTCTAATGAAAACACATTGGTTTTATCATTTGTATTTGAAACAACATTGTCATATGTCTTTTCTTGGATCTAAATAATACGAAACCTCGCTCTATGACTTGCAGTTAAAATCCTCAAATATGGTAAAATAGTGACTTTTTCACGTTTTTCATGTAGTTTGATATTATGTAAATATATTAATTTTTACCAATATTTCGATACTATTTCATGTAGTATCACGATATGTGATTTGGCCTTCAAATCTCAGAATTTCGCATAATAATGCATTTTAAGCTAGTTTTCTTGCATTTTGTTTCGTACGAAAAATCATCGAATTTAGCAATATTTTGACGTGTATCATCCCCTTTTCCTAAATGTGATTTAAACAAAATATCATCGAATAAGGCAATATTTTGCCATTTTCCACGTTTTTGTGAAATTTCAGTTTAATGTTATTAATTAATTAAATATACGATAAAAATGATGCAAACACATAATTGATTAGAAATTAACCTTAAATACTTCATTTTCAATCAACCATTTGTTTCTCGTTAAAATACTGAGTAGGATATTGAAAAGGGGAGAAGTTCGGTTGTTATTGCATATATCGACGTTTCAGTCGGAGTAGAGCGGTTTTACTTGTACATCTTCCATCGGTAATATAAACGGAAAATCAAGAACATTTTTGTTAATTCTACTGAAAACACATTGGTTTTTATCATTTGTATTGGAAACAACTATGTCATATGGATTTTCTTGGATCTAAATAACACGAAACCTCGCTCTATGATTCGAAGTTAAAATCCTCAAATATGGTAAAATAGTGACTTTTTTCACGTTTTTCATGTAGTTTGATATTACGTAAATATATTCATTTTTACCAATATTTCGATATTATTTCATGTAGTATCACGATATGTGATTTGGCCTTCAAATCTCAGAATGTCGCATAATATAGCATTTTAAGCAAGTTTTCTTGCATTTTGTTTCGTGCGAAAATTTATCGAATTTTGCAATATTTTGACGTGTATCATCTCCTTTTCGTTTATGTGATTAAAACAAAATATCATCGAATAAGGAAATATTTTGCCGTTTTTCCACGTTTTTGTGAATATCAGTTTAATGATATTAATTAAAAATGATGCAAACACATAATTGATTAGAAATTAACCTTAAATACTTCATTTTCAATCAACCATTTGTTTCTCGTTAAAATACTGAGTAGGATATTGAAAAGGGGAGAAGTTCGGTTTTTATTGCATATATCGACGTTTCAGCCGGAGTAGAGCGGTTTTACTTCTACATCTTCCATCGGTAATATAAACGGAAAATCAAGAACATTTTTGTTAATTCTAATGAAAACACATTGGTTTTTATCATTTGTATTGGAAACAACTATGTCATATGTCTTTTCTTGGATCTAAATAACACGAAACCTCGCTCTATGATTTGAAGGTAAAATCCTCAAATATGGTAAAATAGTGACTTTTTTCACGTTTTTCATGTAGTTTGGTATTACGTAAATATATTCATTTTTACCAATATTTCGATACTATTTCATGTTGTATCACGATATGTGATTTGGTCTTCAAATCTCAGAATGTCGCATAATATTGCAATTTAAGCAAGTTTTCTTGCATTTTGTTTCGTACGAAAAATCATCGAATTTTGCAATATTTTGACGTGTATCATCTCCTTTTCCTTTACGTGACTTAAACAAAATATCATCGAATTAGGCAATATTTTGCCGTTTTTCCACGTTTTTGTGAATTTTTAGTTTAATGTTATTAATTCAATATATATACGATAAAAATGATGCATACACATAATTGATTAGAAATTAACCTTAAATACTTCATTTTCAATCAACCATTTGTTTCTCGTTAAAATACTGAGTAGGATATTGAAAAGGGGAGAAGTTCGGTTTTTATTGCATATATCGACGTTTCAGCCGGAGTAGAGCGGTTTTACTTGTACATCATTCATCGGTAATATAAACGGAAAATCAAGAACATTTTTGTTAATTCTAATGAAAACACATTGGTTTTTATCATTTGTATTGGAAACAGCTATGTCATATGTCTTTTCTTGGATCTAAATAACACGAAACCTCGCTCTATGATTTGAAGTTAAAATCCTCAAATATGGTAAAATAGTGACTTTTTCACGTTTTTCATGTAGTTTGATATTACGTAAATATATTCATTTTTACCAATATTTCGATACTATTTCATGTAGTATCACGATATGTGATTTGGCCTTCAAATCTCAGAATGTCGCATAATATTGCATTTTAAGCAAGTTTTCTTGCATTTTGTTTCGTACGAAAAATCATCGAATTTTGCAATATTTTGACGTGTATCATCTCCTTTTCCTTTATGTGACTTAAACAAAATATCATCGAATAAGGCAATATTTTTCCGTTTTTCCACGTTTTTGTGAATTTTTAGTTTAATGTTATTAATTCATTAAATATACGATAAAAATGATGCATACACATAATTGATTAGAAATTAACCTTAAATACTTCATTTTCAATCAACCATTTGTTTCTCGTTAAAATACTGAGTAGGATATTGAAAAGGGGAGAAGTTCGGTTTTTATTGCATATATCGACGTTTCAGCCGGATTAGAGCGGTTTTACTTGTACATCTTCCATCGGTAATATAAACGGAAAATCAAGAACATTTTAGTTAATTCTAATGAAAACACATTGGTTTTATCATTTGTATTTGAAACAACATTGTCATATGTCTTTTCTTGGTTCTAAATAATACGAAACCTCGCTCTATGACTTGCAGTTAAAATCCTCAAATATGGTAAAATAGTGACTTTTTCACGTTTTTCATGTAGTTTGATATTATGTAAATATATTAATTTTTACCAATATTTCGATACTATTTCATGTAGTATCACGATATGTGATTTGGCCTTCAAATCTCAGAATGTCGCATAATATTGCATTTTAAGCAAGTTTTCTTGCATTTTGTTTCGTACGAAAAATCATCGAATTTAGCAATATTTTGACGTGTATCATCCCCTTTTCCTAAATGTTATTTAAACAAAATATCATCGAATAAGGCAATATTTTGCCATTTTCCACGTTTTTGTGAAATTTCAGTTTAATGTTATTAATTCATTAAATATACGATAAAAATGATGCAAACACATAATTGATTAGAAATTAACCTTAAATACTTCATTTTCAATCAACCATTTGTTTCTCGTTAAAATACTGAGTAGGATATTGAAAAGGGGAGAAGTTCGGTTGTTATTGCATATATCGACGTTTCAGCCGGAGTAGAGCGGTTTTACTTGTACATCTTCCATCGGTAATATAAACGGAAAATCAAGAACATTTTTGTTAATTCTACTGAAAACACATTGGTTTTTATCATTTGTATTGGAAACAACTATGTCATATGGATTTTCTTGGATCTAAATAACACGAAACCTCGCTCTATGATTTGAAGTTAAAATCCTCAAATATGGTAAAATAGTGACTTTTTTCACGTTTTTCATGTAGTTTGATATTACGTAAATATATTCATTTTTACCAATATTTCGATATTATTTCATGTAATATCACGATATGTGATTTGGCCTTCAAATCTCAGAATGTCGCATAATATTGCATTTTAAGCAAGTTTTCTTGCATTTTGTTTCGTGCGAAAATTTATCGAATTTTGCAATATTTTGACGTGTATCATCTCCTTTTCGTTTATGTGATAAAAACAAAATATCATCGAATAAGGAAATATTTTGCCGTTTTTCCACGTTTTTGTGAATATCAGTTTAATGATATTAATTAAAAATGATGCAAACACATAATTGATTAGAAATTAACCTTAAATACTTCATTTTCAATCAACCATTTGTTTCTCGTTAAAATACTGAGTAGGATATTGAAAAGGGGAGATGTTCGGTTTTTATTGCATATATCGACGTTTCAGCCGGAGTAGAGCGGTTTTACTTGTACATCTTCCATCGGTAATATAAACGGAAAATCAAGAACATTTTTGTTAATTCTACTGAAAACACATTGGTTTTTATCATTTGTATTGGAAACAACTATGTCATATGTCTTTTCTTGGATCTAAATAACACGAAACCTCGCTCTATGATTTGAAGTTAAAATCCACAAATATGGTAAAATAGTGACTTTTTTCACGTTTTTCGTGTAGTTTGATATTACGTAAATATATTCATTTTTACCAATATTTCGATATTATTTCATGTAGTATCACGATATGTGATCTGGCCTTCAAATCTCAGAATGTCGCATAATATTGCATTTTAAGCAAGTTTTCTTGCATTTTGTTTCGTGCGAAAATTTATCGAATTTTGCAATATTTTGACGTGTATCATCTCCTTTTCGTTTATGTGATTAAAACAAAATATCATCGAATAAGGCAATATTTTGCCGTTTTTCCACGTTTTTGTGAATATCAGTTTAATGTTATTAATTAATTATATATACGATAAAAATGATGCAAACACATAATTGATTAGAAATTAACCTTAAATACTTCATTTGTTTCTCGTTAAAATACAGAGTAGGATATTGAAAAGGGGAGAAGTTCGGTTTTTATTGCATATATCGACGTTTCAGCCGGAGTAGAGCGGTTTTACTTGTACATCTTCTATCGGTAATATAAACGGAAAATCAAGAACATTTTTGTTAATTCTAATGAAAACACATTTGTTTTTATCATTTGTATTGGAAACAACTATGTCATATGTCTTTTCTTGGATCTAAATAACACGAAACCTCGCTCTATGATTTGAAGTTAAAATCCTCAAATATGGTAAAATAGTGACTTTTTTCACGTTTTTCATGTAGTTTGATATTACGTAAATATATTCATTTTTACAAATATTTCGATACCATTTCATGTTGTATCACGATATGTGATTTGGCCTTCAAATCTCAGAATGTCGCATAATATTGCAATTTAAGCAAGTTTTCTTGCATTTTGTTTCGTACGAAAAATCATCGAATTTTGCAATATTTTGACGTGTATCATCTCCTTTTCCTTTATGTGACTTAAACAAAATATCTTCGAATAAGGCAATATTTTTCCGTTTTTCCACGTTTTTGTGAATTTTTAGTTTAATGTTATTAATTCATTAAATATACGATAAAAATGATGCATACACATTTGATTAGAAATTAACCTTAAATACTTCATTTTCAATCAACCATTTGTTTCTCGTTAAAATACTGAGTTGGATATTGAAAAGGGGAGAAGTTCGGTTTTTATTGCATATATCGACGTTTCAGCCGGAGTAGAGCGGTTTTACTTGTACATCTTCCATCGGTAATATAAACGGAAAATCAAGAACATTTTTGTTAATTCTAATGAAAACACATTGGTTTTTATCATTTGTATTGGAAACAACTATGTCACATGTCTTTTCATGGATCTAAATAACACGAAACCTCGCTCTATGATTTGAAGTTAAAATCCTCAAATATGGTAAAATAGTGACTTTTTCACGTTTTTCATGTAGTTTGATATTACGTAAATATATTCATTTTTACAAATATTTCGATACCATTTCATGTTGTATCACGATATGTGATTTGGCCTTCAAATCTCAGAATGTTGCATAATATTGCAATTTAAGCAAGTTTTCTTGCATTTTGTTTCGTACGAAAAATCATCGAATTTTGCAATGTTTTGACGTGTATCATCTCCTTTTCCTTTATGTGACTTAAACAAAATATCATCGAATTAGGCAATATTTTGCCGTTTTTCCACGTTTTTGTGAATATCAGTTTAATGATATTAATTAAAAATGATGCAAACACATAATTGATTAGAAATTAACCTTAAATACTTCATTTTCAATCAACCATTTGTTTCTCGTTAAAATACTGAGTAGGATATTGAAAAGGAGAGAAGTTCGGTTTTTATTGCATATATCGACGTTTCAGCCGGATTAGAGCGGTTTTACTTGTACATCTTCCATCGGTAATATAAACGGAAAATCAAGAACATTTTAGTTAATTGTAATGAAAACACATTGGTTTTATCATTTGTATTTGAAACAACATTGTCATATGTCCTTTCTTGGATCTAAATAATACGAAACCTCGCTCTATGATTTGCAGTTAAAATCCTCAAATATGGTAAAATAGTGACTTTTTCACGTTTTTCATGTAGTTTGATATTATGTAAATATATTAATTTTTACCAATATTTCAATACTATTTCATGTAGTATCACGATATGTGATTTGGCCTTCAAATCTCAGAATTTCGCATAATAATGCATTTTAAGCTAGTTTTCTTGCATTTTGTTTCGTACGAAAAATCATCGAATTTAGCAATATTTTGACGTGTATCCTCCCCTTTTCCTTAATGTTATTTAAACAAAATATCATCGAATAAGGCAATATTTTGCCATTTTTCCACGTTTTTGTGAATTTTCAGTTTAATGTTATTAATTAATTAAATATACCATAAAAATGATGCAAACACATAATTGATTAGAAATTAACCTTAAATACTTCATTTTCAATCAACCATTTGTTTCTCGTTAAAATACAGAGTAGGATATTGAAAAGGGGAGAAATTCGGTTTTTATTGCATATATCGACGTTTCAGCCGGAGTAAAGCGGTTTTACTTGTACATCTTCCATCCGTAATATAAACGGAAATTCAAGAACATTTTTGTTAATTCTAATGAAAACACATTGGTTTTTATCATTTGTATTGGAAACAACTATGTCATATGTCTTTTCTTGGATCTAAATAACACGAAACCTCGCTCTATGATTTGAAGTTAAAATCCTCAAATATGGTAAAATAGTGACTTTTTCACGTTTTTCATGTAGTTTGATATTACGTAAATATATTCATTTTTACCAATATTTCGATAATATTTCATGTAGTATCACGATATATGATTTGGCCTTCAAATCTCGGAATGTCGCATAATATTGCAATTTAAGCAAGTTTTCTTGCATTTTGTTTCGTACGAAAAATCATCGAATATTGCAATATTTTGACGTGTATCATCTCCTTTTCCTTTATGTGATTTAAACAAAATATCATCGAATTAGGCAATATGTTGCCGTTTTTCCACGTTTTTGTGAATTTTCAGTTTAATGTTATTAATTCATTAAATATACGATAAAAATGATTCAAACACATAATTGATTAGAAATTAACCTTAAATACTTCATTTTCAATCAACCATTTGTTTCTCGTTAAAATACTGAGTAGTATATTGAAAAGGGGAGAAGTTCAGTTTTTATTGCATATAACGACGTTTCAGCCGGAGTAGAGCGGTTTTACTTGTACATCATTCATCGGTAATATAAACGGAAAATCAAGAACATTTTTGTTAATTCTAATGAAAACACATTGGTTTTTATTATTTGTATTGGAAACAACTATGTCATATGTCTTTTCTTGGATCTAAATAACACGAAACCTCGCTCTATGATTTGAAGTTAAAATCCTCAAATATGGTAAAATAGTGACTTTCTTTACGTTTTTCATGTAGTTTGATATTACGCCAATATATTCATTTTTACCAATATTTCGATACTATTTCATGTAGTATCACGACATGTGATTTGGCCTTCAAATCTCAGAATTTCGCATAATATTGCATTTTAAACACGTTTTCTTGCATTTTGTTGCGTACGAAAAATCATCGAATTTTGCAATATTTTGACGTTTATCATCTCCTTTTCCTTTATGTGATTAAACAAAATATCCTCGAATTAGGCAATATTTTGCCGTTTTTCCACGTTTTTGTTAATTTTCAGTCTATGGGTATTAATTCATTATATATACGATAAAAATGATGCAAACACATAATTGATTAGAAATTAACCTTAAATACTTCATTTTCAATCAACCATTTGTTTCTCGTTAAAATACTGAGTAGGATATTGAAAAGGAGAGAAGTTCGGTTTTTATTGCATATATCGACGTTTCAGCCGGATTAGAGCGGTTTTACTTGTACATCTTCCATCGGTAATATAAACGGAAAATCAAGAACATTTTAGTTAATTGTAATGAAAACACATTGGTTTTATCATTTGTATTTGAAACAACATTGTCATATGTCCTTTCTTGGATCTAAATAATACGAAACCTCGCTCTATGATTTGCAGTTAAAATCCTCAAATATGGTAAAATAGTGACTTTTTCACGTTTTTCATGTAGTTTGATATTATGTAAATATATTAATTTTTACCAATATTTCAATACTATTTCATGTAGTATCACGATATGTGATTTGGCCTTCAAATCTCAGAATTTCGCATAATAATGCATTTTAAGCTAGTTTTCTTGCATTTTGTTTCGTACGAAAAATCATCGAATTTAGCAATATTTTGACGTGTATCCTCCCCTTTTCCTTTATGTGACTTAAACAAAATATCATCGAATAAGGCAATATTTTTCCGTTTTTCCACGTTTTTGTGAATTTTTAGTTTAATGTTATTAATTCATTAAATATACGATAAAAATGATGCATACACATAATTGATTAGAAATTAACCTTAAGTACTTCATTTTCAATCAACCATTTGTTTCTCGTTAAAATACTGAGTAGGATATTGAAAAGGGGAGAAGTTCGGTTTTTATTGCATATATCGACGTTTCAGCCGGAGTAGAGCGGTTTTACTTGTACATCATTCATCGGTAATATAAACGGAAAATCAAGAACATTTTTGTTAATTCTAATGAAAACACATTGGTTTTTATCATTTGTATTGGAAACAGCTATGTCATATGTCTTTTCTTGGATCTAAATAACACGAAACCTCGCTCTATGATTTGAAGTTAAAATCCTCAAATATGGTAAAATAGTGACTTTTTCACGATTTTTCATGTAGTTTGATATTACGTAAATATATTCATTTTTACCAATATTTCGATACTATTTCCTGTAGTATCACGATATGTGATTTGGCCTTCAAATCTCAGAATGTCGCATAATATTGCATTTTAAGCAAGTTTTCTTGCATTTTGTTTCGTACGAAAAATCATCGAATTTTGCAATATTTTGACGTGTATCATCTCCTTTTCCTTTATGTGACTTAAACAAAATATCATCGAATAAGGCAATATTTTTCCGTTTTTCCACGTTTTTGTGAATTTTTAGTTTAATGTTATTAATTCATTAAATATACGATAAAAATGATGCATACACATAATTGATTAGAAATTAACCTTAAATACTTCATTTTCAATCAACCATTTGTTTCTCGTTAAAATACTGAGTAGGATATTGAAAAGGGGAGAAGTTCGGTTTTTATTGCATATATCGACGTTTCAGCCGGAGTAGAGCGGTTTTACTTCTACATCTTCCATCGGTAATATAAACGGAAAATCAAGAACATTTTTGTTAATTCTAATGAAAACACATTGGTTTTTATCATTTGTATTGGAAACAACTATGTCATATGTCTTTTCTTGGATCTAAATAACACGAAACCTCGCTCTATGATTTGAAGGTAAAATCCTCAAATATGGTAAAATAGTGACTTTTTTCACGTTTTTCATGTAGTTTGGTATTACGTAAATATATTCATTTTTACCAATATTTCGATACTATTTCATGTTGTATCACGATATGTGATTTGGTCTTCAAATCTCAGAATGTCGCATAATATTGCAATTTAAGCAAGTTTTCTTGCATTTTGTTTCGTACGAAAAATCATCGAATTTTGCAATATTTTGACGTGTATCATCTCCTTTTCCTTTACGTGACTTAAACAAAATATCATCGAATTAGGCAATATTTTGCCGTTTTTCCACGTTTTTGTGAATTTTTAGTTTAATGTTATTAATTCAATATATATACGATAAAAATGATGCATACACATAATTGATTAGAAATTAACCTTAAATACTTCATTTTCAATCAACCATTTGTTTCTCGTTAAAATACTGAGTAGGATATTGAAAAGGGGAGAAGTTCGGTTTTTATTGCATATATCGACGTTTCAGCCGGAGTAGAGCGGTTTTACTTGTACATCATTCATCGGTAATATAAACGGAAAATCAAGAACATTTTTGTTAATTCTAATGAAAACACATTGGTTTTTATCATTTGTATTGGAAACAGCTATGTCATATGTCTTTTCTTGGATCTAAATAACACGAAACCTCGCTCTATGATTTGAAGTTAAAATCCTCAAATATGGTAAAATAGTGACTTTTTCACGTTTTTCATGTAGTTTGATATTACGTAAATATATTCATTTTTACCAATATTTCGATACTATTTCATGTAGTATCACGATATGTGATTTGGCCTTCAAATCTCAGAATGTCGCATAATAATGCATTTTAAGCTAGTTTTCTTGCATTTTGTTTCGTACGAAAAATCATCGAATTTAGCAATATTTTGACGTGTATCATCCCCTTTTCCTAAATGTTATTTAATCAAAATATCATCGAATAAGGCAATATTTTGCCATTTTCCACGTTTTTGTGAAATTTCAGTTTAATGTTATTAATTCATTAAATATACGATAAAAATGATGCAAACACATAATTGATTAGAAATTAACCTTAAATACTTCATTTTCAATCAACCATTTGTTTCTCGTTAAAATACTGAGTAGGATATTGAAAAGGGGAGAAGTTCGGTTGTTATTGCATATATCGACGTTTCAGCCGGAGTAGAGCGGTTTTACTTGTACATCTTCCATCGGTAATATAAACGGAAAATCAAGAACATTTTTGTTAATTCTACTGAAAACACATTGGTTTTTATCATTTGTATTGGAAACAACTATGTCATATGGATTTTCTTGGATCTAAATAACACGAAACCTCGCTCTATGATTTGAAGTTAAAATCCTCAAATATGGTAAAATAGTGACTTTTTTCACGTTTTTCATGTAGTTTGATATTACGTAAATATATTCATTTTTACCAATATTTCGATATTATTTCATGTAGTATCACGATATGTGATTTGGCCTTCAAATCTCAGAATGTCGCATAATATTGCATTTTAAGCAAGTTTTCTTGCATTTTGTTTCGTGCGAAAATTTATCGAATTTTGCAATATTTTGACGTGTATCATCTCCTTTTCGTTTATGTGATAAAAACAAAATATCATCGAATAAGGAAATATTTTGCCGTTTTTCCACGTTTTTGTGAATATCAGTTTAATGATATTAATTAAAAATGATGCAAACACATAATTGATTAGAAATTAACCTTAAATACTTCATTTTCAATCAACCATTTGTTTCTCGTTAAAATACTGAGTAGGATATTGAAAAGGGGAGATGTTCGGTTTTTATTGCATATATCGACGTTTCAGCCGGAGTAGAGCGGTTTTACTTGTACATCTTCCATCGGTAATATAAACGGAAAATCAAGAACATTTTTGTTAATTCTACTGAAAACACATTGGTTTTTATCATTTGTATTGGAAACAACTATGTCATATGTCTTTTCTTGGATCTAAATAACACGAAACCTCGCTCTATGATTTGAAGTTAAAATCCACAAATATGGTAAAATAGTGACTTTTTTCACGTTTTTCGTGTAGTTTGATATTACGTAAATATATTCATTTTTACCAATAATTCGATATTATTTCATGTAGTATCACGATATGTGATCTGGCCTTCAAATCTCAGAATGTCGCATAATATTGCATTTTAAGCAAGTTTTCTTGCATTTTGTTTCGTGCGAAAATTTATCGAATTTTGCAATATTTTGACGTGTATCATCTCCTTTTCGTTTATGTGATTAAAACAAAATATCATCGAATAAGGCAATATTTTGCCGTTTTTCCACGTTTTTGTGAATATCAGTTTAATGTTATTAATTAATTATATATACGATAAAAATGATGCAAACACATAATTGATTAGAAATTAACCTTAAATACTTCATTTGTTTCTCGTTAAAATACAGAGTAGGATATTGAAAAGGGGAGAAGTTCGGTTTTTATTGCATATATCGACGTTTCAGCCGGAGTAGAGCGGTTTTACTTGTACATCTTCCATCGGTAATATAAACGGAAAATCAAGAACATTTTTGTTAATTCTAATGAAAACACATTTGTTTTTATCATTTGTATTGGAAACAACTATGTCATATGTCTTTTCTTGGATCTAAATAACACGAAACCTCGCTCTATGATTTGAAGTTAAAATCCTCAAATATGGTAAAATAGTGACTTTTTCACGTTTTTCATGTAGTTTGATATTACGTAAATATATTCATTTTTACCAATATTTCGATACTATTTCATGTAGTATCACGATATGTGATTTGGCCTTCAAATCTCAGAATGTCGCATAATATTGCATTTTAAGCAAGTTTTCTTGCATTTTGTTTCAGTACGAAAAATCATCGAATTTTGCAATATTTTGACGTGTATCATCTCCTTTTCCTTTATGTGATTTAAACAAAATATCACCGAATTAGGCAATATGTTGCCGTTTTTCCACGTTTTTGTGAATTTTCAGTTTAATGTTATTAATTCATTAAATATACGATAAAAATGATGCAAACACATAATTGATTAGAAATTAACCTTAAATACTTCATTTTCAATCAACCATTTGTTTCTCGTTAAAATACTGAGTAGGATATTGAAAAGGGGAGAAGTTCGGTTTTTATTGCATATATCGACGTTTCAGCCGGAGTAGAGCGGTTTTACTTGTACATCATTCATCGGTAATATAAACGGAAAATCAAGAACATTTTTGTTAATTCTAATGAAAACACATTGGTTTTTATCATTTGTATTGGAAACAGCTATGTCATATGTCTTTTCTTGGATCTAAATAACACGAAACCTCGCTCTATGATTTGAAGTTAAAATCCTCAAATATGGTAAAATAGTGACTTTTTTCACGTTTTTCATGTAGTTTGATATTACGTAAATATATTCATTTTTACAAATATTTCGATACCATTTCATGTTGTATCACGATATGTGATTTGGCCTTCAAATCTCAGAATGTCGCATAATATTGCAATTTAAGCAAGTTTTCTTGCATTTTGTTTCGTACGAAAAATCATCGAATTTTGCAATATTTTGACGTGTATCATCTCCTTTTCCTTTATGTGACTTAAACAAAATATCTTCGAATAAGGCAATATTTTTCCGTTTTTCCACGTTTTTGTGAATTTTTAGTTTAATGTTATTAATTCATTAAATATACGATAAAAATGATGCATACACATAATTGATTAGAAATTAACCTTAAATACTTCATTTTCAATCAACCATTTGTTTCTCGTTAAAATACTGAGTTGGATATTGAAAAGGGGAGAAGTTCGGTTTTTATTGCATATATCGACGTTTCAGCCGGAGTAGAGCGGTTTTACTTGTACATCTTCCATCGGTAATATAAACGGAAAATCAAGAACATTTTTGTTAATTCTAATGAAAACACATTGGTTTTTATCATTTGTATTGGAAACAACTATGTCACATGTCTTTTCATGGATCTAAATAACACGAAACCTCGCTCTATGATTTGAAGTTAAAATCCTCAAATATGGTAAAATAGTGACTTTTTCACGTTTTTCATGTAGTTTGATATTACGTAAATATATTCATTTTTACAAATATTTCGATACCATTTCATGTTGTATCACGATATGTGATTTGGCCTTCAAATCTCAGAATGTTGCATAATATTGCAATTTAAGCAAGTTTTCTTGCATTTTGTTTCGTACGAAAAATCATCGAATTTTGCAATGTTTTGACGTGTATCATCTCCTTTTCCTTTATGTGACTTAAACAAAATATCATCGAATTAGGCAATATTTTGCCGTTTTTCCACGTTTTTGTGAATTTTTAGTTTAATGTTATTAATTCATTAAATATACGATAAAAATGATGCATACACATAATTGATTAGAAATTAACCTTAAATACTTCATTTTCAATCAACCATTTGTTTCTCGTTAAAATACTGAGTAGGATATTGAAAAGGGGAGAAGTTCGGTTGTTATTGCATATATCGACGTTTCAGCCGGAGTAGAGCGGTTTTACTTGTACATCTTCCATCGGTAATATAAACGGAAAATCAAGAACATTTTTGTTAATTCTACTGAAAACACATTGGTTTTTATCATTTGTATTGGAAACAACTATGTCATATGGCTTTTCTTGGATCTAAATAACACGAAACCTCGCTCTATGATTTGAAGTTAAAATCCTCAAATATGGTAAAATAGTGACTTTTTTCACGTTTTTCATGTAGTTTGATATTACGTAAATATATTCATTTTTACCAATATTTCGATATTATTTCATGTAGTATCACGATATGTGATTTGGCCTTCAAATCTCAGAATGTCGCATAATATTGCATTTTAAGCAAGTTTTCTTGCATTTTGTTTCGTGCGAAAATTTATCGAATTTTGCAATATTTTGACGTGTATCATCTCCTTTTCGTTTATGTGATTAAAACAAAATATCATCGAATAAGGAAATATTTTGCCGTTTTTCCACGTTTTTGTGAATATCAGTTTAATGATATTAATTAAAAATGATGCAAACACATAATTGATTAGAAATTAACCTTAAATACTTCATTTTCAATCAACCATTTGTTTCTCGTTAAAATACTGAGTAGGATATTGAAAAGGAGAGAAGTTCGGTTTTTATTGCATATATCGACGTTTCAGCCGGATTAGAGCGGTTTTACTTGTACATCTTCCATCGGTAATATAAACGGAAAATCAAGAACATTTTAGTTAATTGTAATGAAAACACATTGGTTTTATCATTTGTATTTGAAACAACATTGTCATATGTCCTTTCTTGGATCTAAATAATACGAAACCTCGCTCTATGATTTGCAGTTAAAATCCTCAAATATGGTAAAATAGTGACTTTTTCACGTTTTTCATGTAGTTTGATATTATGCAAATATATTAATTTTTACCAATATTTCAATACTATTTCATGTAGTATCACGATATGTGATTTGGCCTTCAAATCTCAGAATTTCGCATAATAATGCATTTTAAGCTAGTTTTCTTGCATTTTGTTTCGTACGAAAAATCATCGAATTTAGCAATATTTTGACGTGTATCCTCCCCTTTTCCTTAATGTTATTTAAACAAAATATCATCGAATAAGGCAATATTTTGCCATTTTTCCACGTTTTTGTGAATTTTCAGTTTAATGTTATTAATTAATTAAATATACCATAAAAATGATGCAAACACATAATTGATTAGAAATTAACCTTAAATACTTCATTTTCAATCAACCATTTGTTTCTCGTTAAAATACAGAGTAGGATATTGAAAAGGGGAGAAGTTCGGTTTTTATTGCATATATCGACGTTTCAGCCGGAGTAAAGCGGTTTTACTTGTACATCTTCCATCCGTAATATAAACGGAAATTCAAGAACATTTTTGTTAATTCTAATGAAAACACATTGGTTTTTATCATTTGTATTGGAAACAACTATGTCATATGTCTTTTCTTGGATCTAAATAACACGAAACCTCGCTCTATGATTTGAAGTTAAAATCCTCAAATATGGTAAAATAGTGACTTTTTCACGTTTTTCATGTAGTTTGATATTACGTAAATATATTCATTTTTACCAATATTTCGATAATATTTCATGTAGTATCACGATATATGATTTGGCCTTCAAATCTCGGAATGTCGCATAATATTGCAATTTAAGCAAGTTTTCTTGCATTTTGTTTCGTACGAAAAATCATCGAATATTGCAATATTTTGACGTGTATCATCTCCTTTTCCTTTATGTGATTTAAACAAAATATCATCGAATTAGGCAATATGTAGCCGTTTTTCCACGTTTTTGTGAATTTTCAGTTTAATGTTATTAATTCATTAAATATACGATAAAAATGATTCAAACACATAATTGATTAGAAATTAACCTTAAATACTTCATTTTCAATCAACCATTTGTTTCTCGTTAAAATACTGAGTAGTATATTGAAAAGGGGAGAAGTTCAGTTTTTATTGCATATAACGACGTTTCAGCCGGAGTAGAGCGGTTTTACTTGTACATCATTCATCGGTAATATAAACGGAAAATCAAGAACATTTTTGTTAATTCTAATGAAAACACATTGGTTTTTATTATTTGTATTGGAAACAACTATGTCATATGTCTTTTCTTGGATCTAAATAACACGAAACCTCGCTCTATGATTTGAAGTTAAAATCCTCAAATATGGTAAAATAGTGACTTTCTTTACGTTTTTCATGTAGTTTGATATTACGCCAATATATTCATTTTTACCAATATTTCGATACTATTTCATGTAGTATCACGACATGTGATTTGGCCTTCAAATCTCAGAATTTCGCATAATATTGCATTTTAAACACGTTTTCTTGCATTTTGTTGCGTACGAAAAATCATCGAATTTTGCAATATTTTGACGTTTATCATCTCCTTTTCCTTTATGTGATTAAACAAAATATCCTCGAATTAGGCAATATTTTGCCGTTTTTCCACGTTTTTGTTAATTTTCAGTCTATGGGTATTAATTCATTATATATACGATAAAAATGATGCAAACACATAATTGATTAGAAATTAACCTTAAATACTTCATTTTCAATCAACCATTTGTTTCTCGTTAAAATACTGAGTAGGATATTGAAAAGGAGAGAAGTTCGGTTTTTATTGCATATATCGACGTTTCAGCCGGATTAGAGCGGTTTTACTTGTACATCTTCCATCGGTAATATAAACGGAAAATCAAGAACATTTTAGTTAATTGTAATGAAAACACATTGGTTTTATCATTTGTATTTGAAACAACATTGTCATATGTCCTTTCTTGGATCTAAATAATACGAAACCTCGCTCTATGATTTGCAGTTAAAATCCTCAAATATGGTAAAATAGTGACTTTTTCACGTTTTTCATGTAGTTTGATATTATGTAAATATATTAATTTTTACCAATATTTCAATACTATTTCATGTAGTATCACGATATGTGATTTGGCCTTCAAATCTCAGAATTTCGCATAATAATGCATTTTAAGCTAGTTTTCTTGCATTTTGTTTCGTACGAAAAATCATCGAATTTAGCAATATTTTGACGTGTATCCTCCCCTTTTCCTTAATGTTATTTAAACAAAATATCATCGAATAAGGCAATATTTTGCCATTTTTCCACGTTTTTGTGAATTTTCAGTTTAATGTTATTAATTAATTAAATATACCATAAAAATGATGCAAACACATAATTGATTAGAAATTAACCTTAAATACTTCATTTTCAATCAACCATTTGTTTCTCGTTAAAATACAGAGTAGGATATTGAAAAGGGGAGAAGTTCGGTTTTTATTGCATATATCGACGTTTCAGCCGGAGTAAAGCGATTTTACTTGTACATCTTCCATCCGTAATATAAACGGAAATTCAAGAACATTTTTGTTAATTCTAATGAAAACACATTGGTTTTTATCATTTGTATTGGAAACAACTATGTCATATGTCTTTTCTTGGATCTAAATAACACGAAACCTCGCTCTATGATTTGAAGTTAAAATCCTCAAATATGGTAAAATAGTGACTTTTTCACGTTTTTCATGTAGTTTGATATTACGTAAATATATTCATTTTTACCAATATTTCGATAATATTTCATGTAGTATCACGATATATGATTTGGCCTTCAAATCTCAGAATGTCGCATAATATTGCATTTTAAGCAAGTTTTCTTGCATTTAGTTTCGTACGAAAAACCATCGAATTTTGCAATATTTTGACGTGTATCATCTCCTTTTCGTTTATGTGATTAAAACAAAATATCATCGAATAAGGCAATATTTTTTGCCATTTTTCCACGTTTTTGTGAATTTTCAGTTTAATGTTATTAATTAATTAAATATACGATAAAAATGATGCAAACACATAATTGATTAGAAATTAACCTTAAATACTTCATTTTCAATCAACCATTTGTTTCTCGTTAAAATACTGAGTAGGATATTGAAAAGGGGAGAAGTTCGGTTTTTATTGCATATATCGACGTTTCAGCCGGAGTAGAGCGGTTTTACTTGTACATCTTCCATCGGTAATATAAACGGAAAATCAAGAACATTTTTGTTAATTCTAATGAAAACACATTGGTTTTTATCATTTGTATTGGAAACAACTATGTCATATGTCTTTTCTTGGATCTAAATAACACGAAACCTCGCTCTATGATTTGAAGTTAAAATCCTCAAATATGGTAAAATAGTGACTTTTTTCACGTTTTTCATGTAGTTTGATATTACGTAAATTTATTCATTTTTACCAATATTTCGATACTATTTCATGTAGTATCACGATATATGATTTGGCCTTCAAATCTCAGAATATCGCATAATATTGCATTTTAAGCAAATTTTCTTGCATTTTGTATCGTGCGAAAAATCATCGAATTTTGCAATATTTTGACGTGTATCATCTCCTTTTCGTTTGTGATTAAAACAAAATATCATCGAATAAGGCAATATTTTGCCGTGTTTTCACGTTTTTGTGAATTTTCAGTTTAATGTTATTAATTAATTAAATATACGATAAAAATGATGCAAACACATAATTGATTAGAAATTAACCTTAAATACTTCATTTTCAATCAACCATTTGTTTCTCGTTAAAATACTGAGTAGGATATTGAAAAGGGGAGAAGTTCGGTTTTTATTGCATATATCGACGTTTCAGCCGGAGTAGAGCGGTTTTACTTGTACATCTTCCATCGGTAATATAAACGAAAAATCAAGAACATTTTTGTTAATTCTAATGAAAACACATTGGTTTTTATTATTTGTATTGGAAACAACTATGTCATATGTCTTTTCTTGGATTTAAATAACACGAAACCTCGCTCTATGATTTGAAGTTAAAATCCTCAAATATGGTAAAACAGTGACTTTCTTCACGTTTTTCATGTAGTTTGATATTACGTAAATATATTCATTTTTACCAATATTTCGATACTATTTCATGTAGTATCACGATATGTGATTTGACCTTCAAATCACAGAATTTCGCATAATATTGCATATTAAGCAAGTTTTCTTGCATTTTGTTTAGAACGAAAAATCATCGAATTTAGCAATATTTTGACGTTTATCATCCACTTTTCCTAATGTGATTTAAACAAAATATCATCGAATAAGGCAATAGTTTCTGTTTTTCCACGTTTTTGTGAATTTTCAGTTTATGGGTATTAATTCATTATATATACGATAAAAATGATGCAAACACATAATTGATTAGAAATTAACCTTAAATACTTCATTTTCAATCAACCATTTGTTTCTCGTATAAATACTGAATAGGATATTGAAAAGGAGAGAAGTTCGGTTTTTATTGCATTTCAGCCGGATTAGAGTGGTTTTACTTGTACATCTTCCATCGGTAATATAAACGGAAAATCTAGAATATTTTAGTTAATTCTAATGAAAACACATTGGTTTTATCATTTATATTTGAAACAACATTGTCATATGTCTTTTCTTGGATCTAAATAATACGAAACCTCGCTCTATGATTTGCAGTTAAAATCCTCAAACATGGTAAAATAGTGACTTTTTCGCGTTTTTCATGTAGTTTGATATTATGTAAATATATTAATTTTTACCATTATTTCGATACTATTTCATGTAGTATTACGATATGTGATTTGGCCTTCAAATCTCAGAATTTCGCATAATAATGCATTTTAAGCTAGTTTTCATGCATTTTGTTTCGTACGACAAAATCATCGAATTTAGCAATATTTTGACGTTTATCATCCCCTTTTCCTTAATGTGATTTAAACAAAATATCATCGAATAAGGCAATATTTTCTGTTTTTCCACGTTTTTGTGAATTTTCATGTTTATGGGTATTAATTCATTATATATACGATAAAAATCATGCAAACACATAATTGATTGCATAATAACCTTAAATACTTCATTTTCAATCAACTATTTGTTTCTCGTTAAAATGCTGAGTGAGATATTGAAAAGGGGAGAAGTTCTGTTTTTATTGCATATATCGACGTTTCAGCCGGAATGGAGCGGTTTTCGTGTACATCTTCCATCGGTAATAAAAACCGAAAATCAGGAACATTTTAGTTAATTCTAATGAAAACACATTTATTTTTATCGTTTGTTTTTTAAACAACATTGTCATGTCTTTTCTTGGATCTAAATAACACGAAACTTTGCTCTATGATTTGAAGTTAAAATCCTCAAATATGGTTAAAAAGTGACTTTTTTCACGTTTTTCATGTAGTTTGATATTATGTAAATATATTAATTTTTACCAATATTTCGATACTATTTCATGTAGTATCACGATATGTGGTTTGGCCTTCAAATCTCAGAATTTCGCATAATAATGCATTTTAAGCTAGTTTTCTTGCATTTTGTTTCGTACGAAAAATCATCGAATTTAGCAATATTTTGACGTTTATCATCCCCTTTTCCTTAATGTGATTTAAACAAAATATCATCGAATAAGGCAATATTTTCTGTTTTTCCAAGTTTTTGTGAATTTTCAGTTTATGGGTATTAATTCATTATATATACGATAAAAATGATGCAAACACATAATTGATTAGATAATATCCTTAAATACTTCATTTTCAATCAACTATTTGTTTCTCGTTAAAATACAGAGTCAGATATTGAAAAGGGGAGAAGTTCTGTTTTTATTGCATATATCGACGTTTCAGCCGGAATAGAGCGGTTTTCGTGTACATCTTCCATCGGTAATATAAACCGAAAATCAGGAATATTTTAGTTAATTCTAATGAAAACACATTTATTTTTATCGTTTGTTTTTTAAACAACATTGTCATATGTCTTTTCTTGGATCTAAATAACACGAAACCTCGCTCTATGATTTGAAGTTAAAATCCTCAAATATGGTAAAATAGTGACTTTTTTCACGTTTTTCATGTAATTTGATATTACGTAAATATATTCATTTTTACCAATATTTCGATACTATGTCATGTAGTATCACGATATGTGATTTGGCCTTCAAATCTCAGAATGTCGCATAATATTGCATTTTAAGCAAGTTTTCTTGCATTTTGTTTCGTACGAAAAATCATCGAATTTTGCAATATTTTGACGTGTATCATCTCCTTTTCCTTTATGTGATTTAAACAAAATATCATCGAATTAGGCAATATGATTCCGTTTTTCCACGTTTTTGTGAATTTTCAGTTTAATGTTATTAATTCATTAAATATACGATAAAAATGATAAAGGCCACATAAAGGCCAAACCACATATCGTGATATAACATGAAATAGAATCGAAATATTGGTAAACATGAATATATTTACGTAATATCAAACTACATGAAAAACGTGAAAAAAGTCACTTTTTAACCATATTTGAGGATTTTAACCAAGACAAGACATATGACAATGTTGTTTAAAAAACAAACGATAAAAATAAATGTGTTTTCATTAGAATTAACTAAAATATTCCTGATTTTCGGTTTATATTACCGATGGAAGATGTACACGAAAACCGCTCTATTCCGGCTGAAACGTCGATATATGCAATAAAAACAGAACTTCTCCCCTTTTCAATATCTGACTCTGTATTTTAACGAGAAACAAATAGTTGATTGAAAATGAAGTATTTAAGGATATTATCTAATCAATTATGTGTTTGCATCATTTTTATCGTATATATAATGAATTAATACCCATAAACTGAAAATTCACAAAAACTTGGAAAAACAGAAAATATTGCCTTATTCGATGATATTTTGTTTAAATCACATTAAGGAAAAGGGTATGATAAACGTCAAAATATTGCTAAATTCGATGATTTTTCGTACGAAGCAAAATGCAAGAAAACTAGCTTAAAATGCATTATTATGCGAAATTCTGAGATTTGAAGGCCAAATCACATATCGTGATACTACATGAAATAGTATCGAAATATTGGTAAAAATTAATATATTTACATAATATCAAACTACATGAAAAACGTGAAAAGTCACTATTTTACCATATTTGAGGATTTTAACTGCAAATCATAGAGCGAGGTTTCGTGTTATTTAGATCCAAGAAAAGACATATGACATAGCTGTTTCCAATACAAATGATAAAAACCAATGAGTTTTCATTAGAATTAACAAAAATGTTCTTGATTTTCCGTTTATATTACCGATGAATGATGTACAAGTAAAATCGCTCTACTCCGGCTTAAACGTCGATATATGCAATAAAAACCGAACTTCTCCCCTTTTCAATATCCTACTCAGTATTTTAACGAGAAACAAATAGTTGATTGAAAATGAAGTATTTAAGGTTAATTTCTAATCAATTATGTGTTTGCATCATTTTTCCCGTATATTTAATGAATTAATAACATTAAACTGAAAATTCACAAAAACGTGGAAAAATGGCAAAATATTGCCTTACTCGATGATATTTTGTTTAATTAACATAAACGAAAAGGAGATGATACACGTCAAAATATTGCAAAATTCGATGATTTTTCGTACGAAACAAAATGCAAGAAAACTTGCTTAAAATGCAATATTATGCGACATTCTGAGATTTGAAGGCCAAATCACATATCGTGATACTACATGAAATAGTATCGAAATATTGGTAAAAATGAATATATTTACGTAATATCAAACTACATGAAAAACGTGAAAAAAGTCACTATTTTACCATATTTGAGGATTTTAACTTCAAATCATAGAGCGAGGTTTCGTGTTAATTAGATCCAAGAAAAGACATATGACATAGTTGTTTCCAATACAAATGATAAAAACCAATGTGTTTTCATTAGAATTAACAAAAATGTTCTTGATTTTCCGTTTATATTACCGATGGAAGATGTACAAGTAAAACCGCTCTACTCCGGCTGAAACGTCGATATATGCAATAAAAACCGAACTTCTCCCATTTTGAATATCGTACTCAGTATTTTAACGAGAAACAAATGGTTGATTGAAAATGAAGTATTTAAGGTTAATTTCTAATCAATTATGTGTTTGCATCATTTTTATCGTATATTTAATGAATTAATAACATTTAACTGAAAATTCACAAAAACGTGGAAAAACGGCAACATATTGCCTAATTCGGTGATATTTTGTTTAAATCACATAAAGGAAAAGGAGATGATACACGTCAAAATATTGCAAAATTCGATGATTTTTCGTACGAAACAAAATGCAAGAAAACTTGCTTAAAATGCAATATTATGCGACATTCTGAGATTTGAAGGCCAAATCACATATCGTGATACTACATGAAATAGTATCGAAATATTGGTAAAAATGAATATATTTACGTAATATCAAACTACATGAAAAACGTGAAAAAAGTCACTATTTTACCATATTTGAGGATTTTAACTTCAAATCATAGAGCGAGGTTTCGTGTTATTTAGATCCAAGAAAAGACATATGACATAGTTGTTTCCAATACAAATGATAAAAACCAATGTGTTTTCATTAGAATTAACAAAAATGTTCTTGATTTTCCGTTTATATTACCGATGGAAGATGTACAAGTAAAACCGCTCTACTCCGGCTGAAACGTCGATATATGCAATAAAAACCGAGCTTCTCCCCTTTTCAATATCCTACTCAGTATTTTAACGAGAAACAAATGGTTGATTGAAAATTAAGTATTTAAGGTTAATTTCTAATCAATTATGTGTTTGCATCATTTTTATCGTTTATTTAATTAATTAATAACATTAAACTGAAAATTCACAAAAACGTGGAAAAATGGCAAAATATTGCCTTACTCGATGATATTTTGTTTAATTAACATAAACGAAAAGGAGATGATACACGTCAAAATATTGCAAAATTCGATGATTTTTCGTACGAAACAAAATGCAAGAAAACTTGCTTAAAATGCAATATTATGCGACATTCTGAGATTTGAAGGCCAAATCACATATCGTGATACTACATGAAATAGTATCGAAATATTGGTAAAAATGAATATATTTACGTAATATCAAACTACATGAAAAACGTGAAAAAAGTCACTATTTTACCATATTTGAGGATTTTAACTTCAAATCATAGAGCGAGGTTTCGTGTTAATTAGATCCAAGAAAAGACATATGACATAGTTGTTTCCAATACAAATGATAAAAACCAATGTGTTTTCATTAGAATTAACAAAAATGTTCTTGATTTTCCGTTTATATTACCGATGGAAGATGTACAAGTAAAACCGCTCTACTCCGGCTGAAACGTCGATATATGCAATAAAAACCGAACTTCTCCCATTTTGAATATCGTACTCAGTATTTTAACGAGAAACAAATGGTTGATTGAAAATGAAGTATTTAAGGTTAATTTCTAATCAATTATGTGTTTGCATCATTTTTATCGTATATTTAATGAATTAATAACATTTAACTGAAAATTCACAAAAACGTGGAAAAACGGCAACATATTGCCTAATTCGGTGATATTTTGTTTAAATCACATAAAGGAAAAGGAGATGATACACGTCAAAATATTGCAAAATTCGATGATTTTTCGTACGAAACAAAATGCAAGAAAACTTGCTTAAAATGCAATATTATGCGACATTCTGAGATTTGAAGGCCAAATCACATATCGTGATACTACATGAAATAGTATCGAAATATTGGTAAAAATGAATATATTTACGTAATATCAAACTACATGAAAAACGTGAAAAAAGTCACTATTTTACCATATTTGAGGATTTTAACTTCAAATCATAGAGCGAGGTTTCGTGTTATTTAGATCCAAGAAAAGACATATGACATAGTTGTTTCCAATACAAATGATAAAAACCAATGTGTTTTCATTAGAATTAACAAAAATGTTCTTGATTTTCCGTTTATATTACCGATGGAAGATGTACAAGTAAAACCGCTCTACTCCGGCTGAAACGTCGATATATGCAATAAAAACCGAGCTTCTCCCCTTTTCAATATCCTACTCAGTATTTTAACGAGAAACAAATGGTTGATTGAAAATTAAGTATTTAAGGTTAATCTCTAATCAATTATGTGTTTGCATCATTTTTATCGTTTATTTAATTAATTAATAACATTAAACTGAAAATTCACAAAAACGTGGAAAAATGGCAAAATATTGCCTTACTCGATGATATTTTGTTTAATTAACATAAACGAAAAGGAGATGATACACGTCAAAATATTGCAAAATTCGATGATTTTTCATACGAAACAAAATGCAAGAAAACTTGCTTAAAATGCAATATTATGCGACATTCTGAGATTTGAAGGCCAAACCACATATCGTGATACAACATGAAATAGAATCGAAATATTGGTAAAAATGAATATATTTATGAAATATCAAACTACATGAAAAACGTGAAAAAGTCACTATTTTACCATATTTAAAGATTTTAACTTCAAATCATAGAGGGAGGTTTCGTGTTATTTAGATCCAAGAAAAGATATGACAGTTGTTTCCAATACAAATGATAAAAACCAATGTGTTTTCATTAGAATTAACTAAAATGTTCTTGATTTTCCGTTTATATTACCGATGGAAGATGTACAAGTAAAACCGCTCTAATCCGGCTGAAACGTCGATATATGCAATAAAAACCGAACTTCTCCCCTTTTCAATATCCTACTCAGTATTTTAACGAGAAACAAATGGTTGATTGAAAATTAAGTATTTAAGGTTAATTTATAATCAATTATGTGTTTGCATCATTTTTATCGTATATTTAATGAATTAATAACATTAAACTGAAATCTCAAACAACGTGGAAAAACGGCAAAATATTGCCTAATTCGATGATATTTTGTTTAAATCACATAAAGGAAAACGAGATGATACACGTCTAAATATTGCAAAATTTGATGATTTTAGGTACGAAACAAAAAGCAAGAAAACTTTATTAAAATGCAATATTATACGAAATTATGAGATTTGAAGGCCAAATCACATATCGTAATATTACAATAAATAGTATCGAAATATTGGTAAAAATGAATATATTTACGTAATACCAAACTACATGAAAAACGTGAAAAAAGTCACTATTTTACCATATTTGAGGATTTTAACTTCAAATCATAGAGCGAGGTTTCATGTTATTTAGATCCAAGAAAAGACATAAGACAATGTTGTTTCCAATACAAATGATAAAAAACAATGTGTTTTCATTAGAATTAACTAAAATGTTCTTGATTTTCCGTTTATATTACCGATGGAAGATGTTCACGAAAACTGCTTTATTCCGGCTGAAACGTTGATATATGCAATAAAAACAAAACTTCTCCCCTTTTCAATATCTTACTCAGTATTTTAACGAGAAACAAATAGTTGATTGAAAATGAAGTATTTAAGGTTATTATCTAATCAATTATGTGTTTGCATCATTTTTATCGTATATATAACGAATTAATACCCATAAACTGAAAATTCACAAAAACGTTGAAGAACGGAAAATATTGCCTAATTCGATGATATTTTGTTTAAATCACATAAAGGAAAAGGGGATCATAAACGTCAAAATATTGCTAAATTCGATGATTTTTGGTACGAAACAAAATGCAAGAAAACTTGCATAAAATGCAATATTATGCGAAATTCTGAGATTTGAAGGCCAAATCACATATCGTGATACTACATGAAATAGTATCGAAATAATGGTAAAAATGAATATATTTAAGTAATATCGAACTACATAAAAAACGTGAAAAAGTCACTATTTTACCATATTTGAGGATTTTAACTTCAATTCATAGAGCGAGGTTTCGTATTATTTAGATCCAAGAAAAGACATAAGACAATGTTGTTTCCAATACAAATGATAAAAAGCAATGTTTTTTCATTAGAATTAACTAAAATGTTCTTGATTTTCCGTTTATATTACCGATGGAAGATGTGCACGAAAATCGCTCTATTCCGGCTGAAACGTCGATATATGCAATAAAAACAGAACTTCTCCCCTTTTCAATATCTTACTCAGTATTTTAATTTATTTGTGTGGATCCCATTCCATGTTGGAGTTGAAAAACATGACTTTGTAGATCAATTGGCCAATGAGGCTTGCAGGAAAGAAAACATTGATTATGACTTTGGACTATCTAATGCAGTTATTAGAAACATACAAATTAAAGAAATTAATTCAGATTTAGAAAAACTAAGAAATGCACAGAGACCTGAAAGCTGCAGTATTAAAAGTTGTGACAAGTTCTGTAATAATAGGTATTTGTATGGTCAGCACAGTAATCGGACCAGACAATGTGATGTAGTAATTGCGCGAATTCGCCTTGGCTATAGACACATCTGGCAGGTTAGTGAGGCTGAGCGACTACCAGAATATTCAGATTGTAAACTCTGTGATAAACCTTTAATGCATTCACTAGAACACTATATTGATGAATGTGAAACCGTAAAGGACTTTAGACCTCCTGGCCTATTGTACCACCAACTGTGTAACTATTATATTGACTCAGGTGTTCTGGACGACATCCTAACAATTTACCCAAAATTTGCTTGTCCATTTTAAAGAATGAAGAACAATTTTTATTTATATTCTAAGCTGTATCACTTATGAACCCATCCCTGCCCTTGTGTGGCAGTGCAATAAAAACCGAACTTCTCCCCATTTCAATATCCTACTCAGTATTTTAACGAGAACAAATGGTTGATTGAAAATGAAGTATTTAAGGTTAATATCTAATGAATTATGTGTTTGCATTATTTTTATCGTATATTTAATGATTTAATACCAATAAACTGAAAATTCACAAAAATGTGGAAAAACGACAAAATATTGCCTAATTCGATGATATTTTGTTTAAATCACATAGAGGAAAAGAAGATGATACACGTTAAAATATTGCTGAATTCGATGATTTTTCTTACGAAACCAAATGCAAGAAAACTTGCTAAAAATGCAATATTATGCGAAATTCTGAGATTTGAAGGCCGAATCACATTTCGTGATACTACATAAAATAGTATCGAAATATTGGTAGAAATGAACATATTTACGTAATATCGAACTACATGAAAAACGTGAAAAAGTCACTTTTTAACCATATTTGAGGATTTTAACTTCAAATCATAGAGCGAGGTTTCGTATTATTTAGATCCAAGAAAAGACATATGACAATGTTGTTTTGAATACAAATGATAAAAAACAATGTTTTTTCATTAGAATTAACTAAAATGTTCTTGATTTTCCGTTTATATTACCGATGGAAGATGTACACGTAAAACCGCTCAAATCCGGCTGAAATGTCGATATATGCAATAAAAACCGAACTTCTTCCCTTTTCAATATCTTACTCAGTATTTTAACGAGAATCAAATAGTTGATTGAAAATGAAGTATTTAAGGTTAATTTCTAATCAATTATATGTTTGCATCATTTTTATCGTATATATAATGAATTAATAACAATAAACTGAAAATTCACAAAAATGTGGAAAAACGGCAAAATATTGCCTAATACGATGATATTATGTGTAAATCAAATAAAGGAAAAAGGGTTGATAAACGTCAAAATATTGCTAAATATGATGATTTTTCGTACGAAACAAAATGTAAGAAAACTTGCTTAAAATGCAATATTATGCAAAATTCTGAGATTTGAAAGCCGAATCACATTTCGTGATACTACATGAAATAGTATCGAAATATTGGAAAAAATGAATATATTTACGTAATATCGAACTACATGAAAAACGTGAAAAAGTCACTTTTTAACCATATTTGAGGATTTTATCTTCAAATCATAGAGCGAGCATAGAAAGTTGTTTTCACATATCCACACATTAAAACATTGAGTGTAACCATGATATACATGTGCTTCAGCCTACAGTTTAGACCTATTGTTTTATGTATGACCCTCTGTCCTGCGTGACAGTGAATACTAGCATTAACCTCAATTAAGTAAGACTATCATAATCCTCAGATTAGGCAAAATTGTAAATAATTTTGTCAATAAAGATGTTAATAATAATAATAAGTATTTAAACGAAAAACAAATAGTTGATTGAAAATGAAGTATTTAAGGTTATTATCTAATCAATTATGTGTTTGCATCATTTTTATCGTATATATAATGAAATAATACCCATAAACTGAAAATTCACAAAAACGTGGAAAAACGGAAAATATTGCCTAATTCGATGATATTTTGTTTAAATCACATAAAGGAAAAGGGGGATGGTACACGTCAAAATTTTGCTAAATTCAATGATTTTTCATTGAATTTAGCATTGAATTTCATATGTAGTTTGATATTACGTAAATATATTCATTTTTACCAACATTTCGATACTATTTCATGTAGTATCACGATATGAGATTTGGCCTTCAAATCTCAGAATTTCGCACAATATTGCATTTTAAGCAAGTTTTCTTGCATTTTGTTTCGTACGAAAAATCATTGAATTTAGCAATATTTTGGCGTTTATCATCCCCTTTTCCTTTATGTGATTTAAACAAAATATCATCGAATTAGGCAATATTTAGCCGTTTTTCCACTTTTTTGTGAATTTTCAGTTTATAGGTATTAAATCATTATATATATGATAAAAATGATGCAAACAGATAATTGATTAGAAATTAACCTTAAATACTTCATTTTCAATCAAATATTTGATTCTCGGTAAAATACTGAGTAAGATATTGAAATGGGGAGAAGTTCGGTTTTTATTGCATATATCGACGTTTCAGCCGGATTAGAGCGGTTTTACGTGTACATCTTCCATTGGTAATCTAAACGGAAAATCAAGAACATTTTAGTTAATTCTAATGAAAAAACATTGTTTTTTATCATTTGTATTGGAAACAACATTGTCATGTCTTTTCTTGGATCTAAATAATACGAAACCTCGCTCTATGATTTGAAGTTAAAATCCTCAAATATGGTTAAAAAGTGACGTTTTCACGTTTTTCATGTAGTTCGATAATACGTAAATATATTCAATTTTCCCAATATTTCGATACTATTTCATGTAGTATCACGAGATGTGATTTGGCCTTCAAATCTCAGAATTTCGCATAATATTGCATTTTAAGCAAGTTTTCTTGCATTTTGTTTCTTACGAAAAATCATCGAATTTAGCAATATTTTGACGTTTATCATCCTCTTTTCCTTTATGTAATTTAAACAAAATATCATCGAATTAGGCAATATTTTGCAGTTTTTCCACGTTTTTGTGAATTTTCAGTTTATTGGTATTAATTCATTATATATACAATAAAAATGATGCAAACACATAATTGATTAGATAATAATCTTAAATACTTCATTTTCAATCCACTATTTGTTTCTCGTTAAAATACTGAGTAGAATATTGAAAAGGGAGAAGTTCTGTTTTTATTGCATATATCGACGTTTCAGCCGGAATAGAGCGGTTTTCGTGTACATCTTCCATCGGTAATATGAACGGAAAATCAGGAACATTTTAATTAATTCTAATGAAAACACTTTGATTTTTATCATTTGTATTGGAAACAACATTGTCATATGTCTTTTCTTGAATCTAAATAATACGAAACCTCGCTCTATGATTTGAAGTTAAAATCCTCATATATGGTAAAATAGTGACTTTTTCACGTTAATCATGTAGTTTGATATTACGTAAATATATTCATTTTTACCAATATTTCGATACTATTTCATGTAGTATCACGATATGTGATTTGGCCTCCAAATCTCAGAATTTCGCATAATATTGCATTTTAAGCAAGTTTTCTTGCATTTTGTTTCGTACGAAAAATCATTGAATTTAGCAATATTTTGGCGTTTATCATCCCCTTTTCCTTTATGTGATTTAAACAAAATATCATCGAATTAGGCAATATTTAGATGTTTTTCCACGTTTTTGTGAATTTTCAGTTTAAGGGTATTAAATCATTATATATACGATAAAAATGATGCAAACACATAATTGATTAGAAATTAACCTTAAATACTTCATTTTAAATCAACTATTTGATTCTCGTTAAAATACTGAGTAAGATATTGAAAAGGGGAGAAGTTCGGTTTTTATTGCATATACCGACATTTCAGCCGGATTTGAGCGGTTTTACGTGTACATCTTCCATCGGTAATATAAACGGAAAATCAAGAACATTTTAGTTAATTCTAATGAAAAAACATTGTTTTTTATCATTTGTATTCAAAACAACATTGTCATATGTCTTTTCTTGGATCTAAATAATACGAAACCTCGCTCTATGATTTGAAGTTAAAATCCTCAAATATGGTTAAAAAGTGACTTTTTCACGTTTTTCATGTAGTTTGATATTACGTAAATATGTTCATTTCTACCAATATTTCGATACTATTTTATGTAGTATCACGAAATGTGATTCGGCCTTCAAATCTCAGAATTTCGCATAATATTGCATTTTTAGCAAGTTTTCTTGCATTTGGTTTCGTAAGAAAAATCATCGAATTCAGCAATATTTTAACGTGTATCATCCTCTTTTCCTCTATGTGATTTAAACAAAATATCATCGAATTAGGCAATATTTTGTCGTTTTTCCACATATTTGTGAATTTTCAGTTTATTGGTATTAAATCATTAAATATACGATAAAAATAATGCAAACACATAATTCATTAGATATTAACCTTAAATACTTCATTTTCAATCAACCATTTGTTTCTCGTTAAAATACTGAGTAGGATATTGCAATGGGGAGAAGTTCGGTTTTTATTGCATATATCGACGTTTCAGCCGGATTAGAGCGGTTTTACGTGTACATCTTCCATCGGTAATATGAACCAAAAATCAGGAACATTTTAATTAATTCTAATGAAAACACAATGGTTTTTATCATTTGTATTTGAAACAACATTGTCATATGTCTTTTCTTGGATCTAAATAATACGAAACTTTGCTCTATAATTTGAAGTTAAAATCCTCAAATATGGTTAAAAAGTGACTTTTTCACGTTTTTCATGTAGTTCGATATTACGTGAAAATATTCATTTTTACCAATATTTCGGTACTATTTCATGTAGTATCACGAAATGTGATTTGGCCTTCAAATCTCATAATTTCGCATAATATTGCATTTTAAGCAAGTTTTCTTGCATTTTGTTTCGTACGAAAAATCATCGAAATTTGCAATATTTTAACGTGTATCATCTTCTTTTCCTCTATGTGATTTAAACCAAATAACATCGAATTAGGCAATATTTTGCCGTTTTTCCACGTTTTTGTTAATTTTCAGTTTATGGGTATTAAATCATAAATATCTACGATAAAAATGATGCAAACACATAATTGATTAAATAATAACATTAATACATCATTTTGAATCAACTATTTGATTCTCGTTAAAATACTGAATTAACATTGAAATATTGAAAAGGGGAGAAGTTCGGTTTTTATTGCATATATCGACCTTTCAGCCGGATTAGAGCGGTTTTACGTGTACATCTTCCATCGGTAATATAAACGGAAAATCAAGAACATTTTAGTTAATTCTAATGAAAAAACATTGTTTTTTATCATTTGTATTGGAAACAACATTGTCATATGTCTTTTCTTGGATCTAAATAATACGAAACCTCGCTCTTTGATTTGAAGTTAAAATCTTCATATATGGTAAAATAGTGACTTTTTCACGTTTTTCATGTAGTTCGTAAATATATGAACGTAAATATATTTTTCATGTAGTACGTAAATATATTCATTTTTACCAATATTTCGAAACTATTTCATGTAGTATCACGAGATGTGATTTGGCCTTCAAATCTCAGAATTTCGCATAATATTGCATTTTAAGCAAGTTTTCTTGCATTTTGTTTCGTACGAAAAATCATCATATTTAGCAATATTTTGACGTTTATCATCCCCTTTTCCTTTCTGTGATTTAAACAAAATATCATCGAATTCGGCAATATTTAGCCGTTTTTCCACGTTTTTGTGAATTTTCAGTTTATGGGTATTAAATCATTATATATACGATAAAAATGATTCAAACACATAATTGATTAGATAATAACCTTAAATACTTCATTTTCAATCAACTATTTGATTCTCGTTAAAATACTGAGTAGGATATTGAAAAGGGGAGAAGTTCGGTTTTTATTGCATGTATCGACGTTGCAGCCGGATTAGAGCGGTTTTACGTGTACATCTTCCATCGGTAATATAAACGGAAAATCAAGATTATTTTTGTTAATTCTAATAAAAAAACATTGTTTTTTATTATTTGTATTGGAAACAACATTGTCATATGTCTTTTCTTGGATCTAAATAATACGAAACCTCGCTCTATGATTTGAAGTTAAAATCCTCAAATATGGTTAAAAAGTGACTTTTTCACGTTTTTCATGTAGTTCGATATTACATAAATATGTTCATTTGTACCAATATTTCGATACTATTTTATGTAGTATCACGAAATGTGATTTGGCCTTCAAATCTCAGAATTTCGCATAATATTGCATTTTAAGCAAGTGTTCTTGCATTTGGTTTCGTACGAAAAATCATCGAATTCAGCAATATTTTGTCGTTTTTCCACATTTTTGTGAATTTTCATTTTATTGTTATTAATTCATTAAATATACGATAAAAATGATGCAAACACATTATTGATAAGATATTAACCTTAAATACTTCATTTTCAATCAACCATTTGTTTCTCGTTAAAATACTGAGTAGGATATTAAAATGGGGAGAAGTTCGGTTTTAATTGCATATATCGACGTTTCAGCCGGATTAGAGCGGTTTTACGTGTACATCTTCCATCGGTAATATAAACGGAAAATCAAGAACATTTTAGTTAATTCTAATGAAAACACCGTGTTTTTTATCATTTGTATTGGAAACAACATTGTCATGTGTCTTTTCTTGGATCTAAATAATACGAAACCTCGCTCTATGATTTGAAGTTAAATCCTCAAATATGGTTAAAAAGTGACTTTTTCACGTTTTTCATTTAGTTTGATATTACGTAAATATATTCATTTTTACCAATATTTCGATACTATTTAATGTAGTATCACGAAATGTGATTTGGCCTTCAAATCTCAGAATTTTGCATAATATTGCATTTTAAGCAAGTTTTCTTGAATTTTGTTTCGTACGAAAAATCATCATATTTAGCAATACTTTGACGTTTATCGTCCCCTTTTCCTTTTATGTGTTTTAAACATAATATCAACGAATTAGGCAATATTTTGCCGTTTATCCACACTTTTGTGAATTTTCAGTTTATTGTTATTAATTCATTATATATACGATAAAAATTATGCAAACACATAATTGATTTGAAATTAACCTTAAATACTTCATTTTCAATCAACCATTTGGTTCTCGTTAAAATACTGAGTAGGATATTGAAATGGGGAGAAGTTCAGTTTTTATTGCATATATCGACGTTTCAGCCGGATTAGAGCGGTTTTACGTGTACATCTTCCATTGGTAATATAAACGGAAAATCAGGAACATTTTAGTTAATTCTAATGAAAATACATTGGTTTTTACCATTTGTATTTGAAACAACATTGTCATGTGTCATTTCTTGGATCTAAATAATACGAAACCTCGCTCTATGATTTGAAGGTAAAATCCTCAAATATGGTAAAATAGTGACTTTTTTCACGTTTTTCATGTAGTTTGATATTACGTAAATGTTTTCTTTTTTACCAATATTTCGATACTATTTCAAGTAGTATCACGATACGTGATTTGGCCTTCAAATATCAGAATTTCGCATAATATTGCATTTTAAGCAAGTTTTCTTGCATTTTGTTTCGTACGAAAAATCATCGAATTTAGCAATATTTTGACGTTTATCATCTCCTTTTCCTTTATGTGATTTAAACAAAATATCATCGAATTAGGCAATATTTTGCCGTTTTTCCACGTGTTTGTGAATTTTCAGTCTATGGGTATTAATTCATTATATATACGATAAAAATGATGCAAACACATAATTGATTAAATAATATCATTAATACATCGTTTTGAATCTACTATTTGATTCTCGTTAAAATACTGAATTAACATTGAAATATTGAAATGGGGAGAAGTTCAGTTTTTATTGCATATATCGACGTTTCAGCCGGATTAGAGCGGTTTTACGTGTACATCTTCCATTGGTAATATAAACGGAAAATCAGGAACATTTTAGTTAATTCTAATGAAAATACATTGTTTTTTATCATTTGTATTGGAAACAACATTGTCATATGTCTTTTCTTGGATCTAAATAATACGAAACCTAGCTCTATGATTTGAAGTTAAAATCCTCAAATATGGTAAAATAGTAACTTTTTCACGTTAATCGTGTAGTTCGATATTACATAAATATGTTCATTTGTACCAATAATTCGATACTATTTTATGTAATATCACGAAATGTGATTTGGCCTTGAAATTTCAGAATTTCGCATAATATTGCATTTTAAGCAAGTTTTCTTGCATTTGGTTTCGTACGAAAAATACTCGAATTTAGCAATATTTTAACTTGTATCATCTACTTTTCCTCTATGTGACTTAAACAAAATATCATCGAATTAGGCAATATTTTGTCGTTTTTCCACATTTTTGTGAATTTTCATTTTATTGTTATTAATTCATTAAATATACGATAAAAATGATGCAAACACATAATTGATTAGAAATTAACCTTAAATACTTCATTTTCAATCAACTATTTGATTCTCGTTAAAATACTGAGTAAGATATTGAAAAGGGGAGAAGTTCGGTTTTTATTGCATATATCGACATTTCAGCCGGATTTGAGCGGTTTTACGTGTACATCTTCCATCGGTACTATAAACGGAAAATCAAGAACATTTTAGTTAATTCTAATGAAAACACCGTGTTTTTTATCATTTGTATTGGAAACAACATTGTCATGTGTCTTTTCTTGGATCTAAATAATACGAAACCTCGCTCTATGATTTGAAGTTAAAATCCTCAAATATGGTTAAAAAGTGACTTTTTCACGTTTTTCATGTAGTTCGATATTACGTAAATATGTTCATTTCTACCAATATTTCGATACTATTTTATGTAGTATCACGAAATGTGATTCGGCCTTCAAATCTCAGAATTTCGCATAATATTGCATTTTTAGCAAGTTTTCTTGCATTTGGTTTCGTAAGAAAAATCATCGAATTCAGCAATATTTTAACGTGTATCATCTTCTTTTCCTCTATGTGATTTAAACAAAATATCATCGAATTAGGCAATATTTTGTCGTTTTTCCACATTTTTGTGAATTTTCAGTTTATTAGTATTAAATCATTAAATATACGATAAAAATAATGCAAACACATAATTCATTAGATATTAACCTTAAATACTTCATTTTCAATCAACCATTTGTTTCTCGTTAAAATACTGAGTAGGATATTAAAATGGGGAGAAGTTCGGTTTTAATTGCATATATCGACGTTTCAGCCGGATTAGAGCGGTTTTACGTGTACATCTTCCATCGGTAATATAAACGGAAAATCAAGAACATTTTAGTTAATTCTAATGAAAACACCGTGTTTGTTATCATTTGTATTGGAAACAACATTGTCATGTGTCTTTTCTTGGATCTAAATAATACGAAACCTCGCTCTATGATTTGAAGTTAAAATCCTCAAATATGGTTAAAAAGTGACTTTTTCACGTTTTTCATTTAGTTTGATATTACGTAAATATATTCATTTTTACCAATATTTCGATACTATTTCATGTAGTATCACGAAATGTGATTTGGCCTTCAAATCTCAGAATTTTGCATAATATTGCATTTTAAGCAAGTTTTCTTGCATTTTGTTTCGTACGAAAAATCATCATATTTAGCAATACTTTGACGTTTATCGTCCCCTTTTCCTTTTATGTGTTTTAAACATAATATCAACGAATTAGGCAATATTTTGCCGTTTTTCCACATTTTTGTGAATTTTCAGTTTATTGTTATTAATTCATTATATATACGATAAAAATTATGCAAACACATAATTGATTAGAAATTAACCTTAAATACTTCATTTTCAATCAACCATTTGGTTCTCGTTAAAATACTGAGTAGGATATTGAAATGGGGAGAAGTTCAGGTTTTTATTGCATATATCGACGTTTCAGCCGGATTAGAGCGGTTTTACGTGTACATCTTCCATTGGTAATATAAACGGAAAATCAGGAACATTTTAGTTAATTCTAATGAAAATACATTGGTTTTTACCATTTGTATTTGAAACAACATTGTCATGTGTCATTTCTTGGATCTAAATAATACGAAACCTCGCTCTATGATTTGAAGGTAAAATCCTCAAATATGGTAAAATAGTGACTTTTTCACGTTTTTCATGTAGTTTGATATTACTGTAAATGTTTTCTTTTTTACCAATATTTCGATACTATTTCAAGTAGTATCACGATACGCTGATTTGGCCTTCAAATCTAAGAATTTCGCATAATATTGCATTTTAAGCAAGTTTTCTTGCATTTTGTTTCGTACGAAAAATCATCGAATTTAGCAATATTTTGACGTTTATCATCTCCTTTTCCTTTATGTGATTTAAACAAAATATCATCGAATTAGGCAATATTTTGCCGTTTTTCCACGTGTTTGTGAATTTTCAGTCTATGGGTATTAATTCATTATATATACGATAAAAATGATGCAAACACATAATTGATTAAATAATATCATTAATACATCATTTTGAATCTACTATTTGATTCTCGTTAAAATACTGAATTAACATTGAAATATTGAAAAGGGGAGAAGTTCGGTTTTTATTGCATATCTCGACCTTTCAGCCGGATTAGAGCGGTTTTACGTGTACATCTTCCATCGGTAATATAAACGGAAAATCAAGAACATTTTAGTTGATTCTAATGAAAAAACATTGTTTTTTATCATTTGTATTGGAAACAACATTGTCATATGTCTTTTCTTGGATCTAAATAATACGAAACCTCGCTCTATGATTTGAAGTTAAAATCCTCAAATATGGTAAAATAGTAACTTTTTCACGTTAATCATGTAGTTCGATATTACATAAATATGTTCATTTGTACCAATAATTCGATACTATTTTATGTAATATCACGAAATGTGATTTGGCCTTGAAATCTCAGAATTTCGCATAATATTGCATTTTAAGCAAGTTTTCTTGCATTTGGTTTCGTACGAAAAATACTCGAATTTAGCAATATTTTAACTTGTATCATCTACTTTTCCTCTATGTGACTTAAACAAAATATCATCGAATTAGGCAATATTTAGCAGTTTTCCACGTCTTTGTGAATTTTCAGTTTATGGGTATTAAATCATTATATATACGATAAAAATGATGCAAACACATAATTGATTAGATAATAACCTTAAATACTTCATTTTCAATCAACTATTTGATTCTCGTTAAAATACTGAGTAAGATATTGAAAAGGGGAGAAGTTCGGTTTTTATTGCATATATCGACATTTCAGCCGGATTTGAGCGGTTTTACGTGTACATCTTCCATCGGTAATATAAACGGAAAATCAAGAACATTTTAGTTAATTCTAATGAAAAAACATTGTTTTTTATCATTTGTATTGGAAACAACATTGTCATATGTCTTTTCTTGGATCTAAATAATACGAAACCTCGCTCTATGATTTGAAGTTAAAATCTTCATATATGGTAAAATAGTGACTTTTTCACGTTTTTCATGTAGTTCGTAAATATATGAACGTAAATATATTTTTCATGTAGTACGTAAATATATTCATTTTTACCAATATTTCGAAACTATTTCATGTAGTATCACGAGATGTGATTTGGCCTTCAAATCTCAGAATTTCGCATAATATTGCATTTTAAGCAAGTTTTCTTGCATTTTCTTTCGTACGAAAAATCATCATATTTAGCAATATTTTGACGTTTATCATCCCCTTTTCCTTTATGTGATTTAAACAAAATATCATCGAATTAGGCAATATTTAGCAGTTTTCCACGTCTTTGTGAATTTTCAGTTTATGGGTATTAAATCATTATATATACGATAAAAATGATGCAAACACATAATTGATTAGATAATAACCTTAAATACTTCATTTTCAATCAACTATTTGATTCTCGTTAAAATACTGAGTAGGATATTGAAAAGGGGAGAAGTTCGGTTTTTATTGCATGTATCGACGTTCCAGCCGGATTAGAGCGGTTTTACGTGTACATCTTCCATCGGTAATATAAACGGAAAATCAAGATTATTTTTGTTAATTCTAATAAAAAAACATTGTTTTTTATTATTTGTATTGGAAACAACATTGTCATATGTCTTTTCTTGGATCTAAATAATACGAAACCTCGCTCTATGATTTGAAGTTAAAATCCTCAAATATGGTTAAAAAGTGACTTTTTCACGTTTTTCATGTAGTTCGATATTACGTAAATATGTTCATTTCTACCAATATTTCGATACTATTTTATGTAGTATCACGAAATGTGATTCGGCCTTCAAATCTCAGAATTTCGCATAATATTGCATTTTTAGCAAGTTTTCTTGCATTTGGTTTCGTAAGAAAAATCATCGAATTCAGCAATATTTTAACGTGTATCATCTTCTTTTCCTCTATGTGACTTAAACAAAATATCATCGAATTAGGCAATATTTTGTCGTTTTTCCACATTTTTGTGAATTTTCAGTTTATTGGTATTAAATCATTAAATATACGATAAAAATGATGCAAACACATTATTGATTAGATATTAACCTTAAATACTTCATTATCAATCAACCATTTGTTTCTCGTTAAAATACTGAGAAGGATATTGAAATGGGGAGAAGTTCGGTTTTTATTGCATATATCGACGTTTCAGCCGGATTAGAGCGGTTTTACTTGTACATCTTCCATCGGTAATATGAACCGAAAATCAAGAACATTTTAAGTTAATTGTAATGTAAAACACATTGGTTTTTATCATTTGTATTTGAAACAACATTGTCATATGTCTTTTCTTGGATCTAAATAATACGAAACTTCGCTCTATGATTTGAAGTTAAAATCCTCAAATATGGTTAAAAAGTGACTTTTTCACGTTTTTCATGTAGTTCGATATTACGTAAAAATATTCATTTTACCAATATTTCGATACTGTTTCATGTGGTATCACGAAATGTGATTTGGCCTTCAAATCTCATAATTTCGCATAATATTGCATTTTAAGCAAGTTTACTTGCATTTTGTTTCGTACGAAAAATCATCGAAATTTGCAATATTCTAACGTGTATCATCTTCTTTTCCTCTATGTGATTTAAACCAAATAACATTGAATTAGGCAATATTTTGCCGTTTTTCCATGTTTTTGTGAATTTTCAGTTTATGGGTATTAAATCATAAATATCTACGATAAAAATGATGCAAACACATAATTGATTAAGTAATAACTTTAATACATCATTTTGAATCAACTATTTGATTCTCGTTAAAATACTGAATTAACATTGAAATATTGAAAAGGGGAGAAGTTCGGTTTTTATTGCATATATCGACCTTTCAGCCGGATTAGAGCGGTTTTACGTGTACATCTTCCATCGGTAATATAAACGGAAAATCAAGAACATTTTAGTTAATTCTAATGAAAAAACATTGTATTTTATCATTTGTATTGGAAACAACATTGTCATATGTCTTTTCTTGGATCTAAATAATACGAAACCTCGCTCTATGATTTGAAGTTAAAATCTTCATATATGGTAAAATAGTGACTTTTTCACGTTTTTCATGTAGTTCGTAAATATATGAACGTAAATATATTTTTCATGTAGTACGTAAATATATTCATTTTTACCAATATTTCGAAACTGTTTCGTGTAGTATCACGAGATGTGATTTGGCCTTCAAATCTCAGAATTTCGCATAATATTGCATTTTAAGCAAGTTTTCTTGCATTTTGTTTCGTACGAAAAATCATCATATTTAGCAATATTTTGACGTTTATCATCCCCTTTTCCTTTATGTGATTTAAACAAAATATCATCGAATTAGGCAATATTTAGCCGTTTTTCCACGTCTTTGTGAATTTTCAGTTTATGGGTATTAAATCATTATATATACGATAAAAATGATGCAAACACATAATTGATTAGATAATAACCTTAAATACTTCATTTTCAATCAACTATTTGATTCTCGTTAAAATACTGAGTAGGATACTGAAAAGGGGAGAAGTTCGGTTTTTATTGCATGTATCGACGTTTCAGCCGGATTAGAGCGGTTTTACGTGTACATCTTCCATCGGTAATATAAACGGAAAATCAAGATTATTTTTGTTAATTCTAATAAAAAAACATTGTTTTTTATTATTTGTATTGGAAACAACATTGTCATATGTCTTTTCTTGGATCTAAATAATACGAAACCTCGCTCTATGATTTGAAGTTAAAATCCTCAAATATGGTAAAATAGTGACTTTTTTCACGTTTTTCATGTAGTTTGATATTACGTAAATGTTTTCTTTTTTACCAATATTTCGATACTATTTCAAGTAGTATCACGATACGTGATTTGGCCTTCAAATCTCAGAATTTCGCATAATATTGCATTTTAAGCAAGTTTTCTTGCATTTTGTTTCGTACGAAAAATCATCGAATTTAGCAATATTTTGACGTTTATCATCTCCTTTTCCTTTATGTGATTTAAACAAAATATCATCGAATTAGGCAATATTTTGCCGTTTTTCCACGTGTTTGTGAATTTTCAGTCTATGGGTATTAATTCATTATATATACGATAAAAATGATGCAAACACATAATTGATTAAATAATATCATTAATACATCATTTTGAATCTACTATTTGATTCTCGTTAAAATACTGAATTAACATTGAAATATTGAAAAGGGGAGAAGTTCGGTTTTTATTGCATATCTCGACCTTTCAGCCGGATTAGAGCGGTTTTACGTGTACATCTTCCATCGGTAATATAAACGGAAAATCAAGAACATTTTAGTTGATTCTAATGAAAAAACATTGTTTTTTATCATTTGTATTGGAAACAACATTGTCATATGTCTTTTCTTGGATCTAAATAATACGAAACCTCGCTCTATGATTTGAAGTTAAAATCCTCAAATATGGTAAAATAGTAACTTTTTCACGTTAATCATGTAGTTCGATATTACATAAATATGTTCATTTGTACCAATAATTCGATACTATTTTATGTAATATCACGAAATGTGATTTGGCCTTGAAATTTCAAAATTTCGCATAATATTGCATTTTAAGCAAGTTTTCTTGCATTTGGTTTCGTACGAAAAATACTCGAATTTAGCAATATTTTAACTTGTATCATCTACTTTTCCTCTATGTGACTTAAACAAAATATCATCGAATTAGGCAATATTTTGTCGTTTTTCCACATTTTTGTGAATTTTCATTTTATTGTTATTAATTCATTAAATATACGATAAAAATGATGCAAACACATAATTGATTAGAAATTAACCTTAAATACTTCATTTTCAATCAACTATTTGATTCTCGTTAAAATACTGAGTAAGATATTGAAAAGGGGAGAAGTTCGGTTTTTATTGCATATATCGACATTTCAGCCGGATTTGAGCGGTTTTACGTGTACATCTTCCATCGGTAATATAAACGGAAAATCAAGAACATTTTAGTTAAGTCTAATGAAAAAACATTGTTTTTTATCATTTGTATTGGAAACAACATTGTCGTATGTCTTTTCTTGGATCTAAATAATACGAAACCTCGCTCTATGATTTGAAGTTAAATTCCTCAAATATGGTAAAATAGTAACTTTTTCACGTTAATCATGTAGTTTGATATTACGTAAATATATTCATTTTTACCAATATTTCGATACTATTTCATGTAGTATCACGATATGTGATTTGGCCTTCAAATCTCAGAATTTCGCATAATATTGCATTTTAAGCAAGTTTTCTTGCATTTTGTTTCGTACGAAAAATCATTGAATTTAGCAATATTTTGGCGTTTATCATCCCCTTTTCCTTTATGTGATTTAAACAAAATATCATCGAATTAGGCAATATTTAGCCGTTTATCCACGTTTTTGTGAATTTTCAGTTTATGGGTATTAAATCATTATATATACGATAAAAATGATGCAAACACATAATTGATTAGAAATTAACCTTAAATACTTCATTTTCAATCAACTATTTGATTCTCGTTAAAATACTGAGTAAGATATTGAAAAGGGGAGAAGTTCGGTTTTTATTGCATATATCGACATTTCAGCCGGATTTGAGCGGTTTTACGTGTACATCTTCCATCGGTAATATAAACGGAAAATCAAGAATATTTTAGTTAATTCTAATGAAAAAACATTGTTTTTTATCATTTGTATTGGAAACAACATTGTCGTATGTCTTTTCTTGGATCTAAATAATACGAAACCTCGCTCTATGATTTGAAGTTAAATTCCTCAAATATGGTAAAATAGTAACTTTTTCACGTTAATCATGTAGTTTGATATTACGTAAATATATTCATTTTTACCAATATTTCGATACTATTTCATGTAGTATCACGATATGTGATTTGGCCTTCAAATCTCAGAATTTCGCATAATATTGCATTTTAAGCAAGTTTTCTTGCATTTTGTTTCGTACGAAAAATCATTGAATTTAGCAATATTTTGGCGTTTATCATCCCCTTTTCCTTTATGTGATTTAAACAAAATATCATCGAATTAGGCAATATTTAGCCGTTTATCCACGTTTTTGTGAATTTTCAGTTTATGGGTATTAAATCATTATATATACGATAAAAATGATGCAAACACATAATTGATTAGAAATTAACCTTAAATACTTCATTTTCAATCAACTATTTGATTCTCGTTAAAATACTGAGTAAGATATTGAAAAGGGGAGAAGTTCGGTTTTTATTGCATATATCGACATTTCAGCCGGATTTGAGCGGTTTTACGTGTACATCTTCCATCGGTAATATAAACGGAAAATCAAGAATATTTTAGTTAATTCTAATGAAAAAACATTGTTTTTTATCATTTGTATTGGAAACAACATTGTCGTATGTCTTTTCTTGGATCTAAATAATACGAATCCTCGCTCTATGATTTGAAGTTAAAATCCTCAAATATGGTTAAAAAGTGACTTTTTCACGTTTTTCATGTAGTTCGATATTACGTAAATATGTTCATTTCTACCAATATTTCGATACTATTTTATGTAGTATCACGAAATGTGATTCGGCCTTCAAATCTCAGAATTTCGCATAATATTGCATTTTTAGCAAGTTTTCTTGCATTTGGTTTCGTAAGAAAAATCATCGAATTCAGCAATATTTTAACGTGTATCATCTTCTTTTCCTCTATGTGATTTAAACAAAATATCATCGAATTAGGCAATATTTTGTCGTTTTTCCACATTTTTGTGAATTTTCAGTTTATTAGTATTAAATCATTAAATATACGATAAAAATAATGCAAACACATAATTCATTAGATATTAACCTTAAATACTTCATTTTCAATCAACCATTTGTTTCTCGTTAAAATACTGAGTAGGATATTAAAATGGGGAGAAGTTCGGTTTTAATTGCATATATCGACGTTTCAGCCGGATTAGAGCGGTTTTACGTGTACATCTTCCATCGGTAATATAAACGGAAAATCAAGAACATTTTAGTTAATTCTAATGAAAACACCGTGTTTGTTATCATTTGTATTGGAAACAACATTGTCATGTGTCTTTTCTTGGATCTAAATAATACGAAACCTCGCTCTATGATTTGAAGTTAAAATCCTCAAATATGGTTAAAAAGTGACTTTTTCACGTTTTTCATTTAGTTTGATATTACGTAAATATATTCATTTTTACCAATATTTCGATACTATTTCATGTAGTATCACGAAATGTGATTTGGCCTTCAAATCTCAGAATTTTGCATAATATTGCATTTTAAGCAAGTTTTCTTGCATTTTGTTTCGTACGAAAAATCATCATATTTAGCAATACTTTGACGTTTATCGTCCCCTTTTCCTTTTATGTGTTTTAAACATAATATCAACGAATTAGGCAATATTTTGCCGTTTTTCCACATTTTTGTGAATTTTCAGTTTATTGTTATTAATTCATTATATATACGATAAAAATTATGCAAACACATAATTGATTAGAAATTAACCTTAAATACTTCATTTTCAATCAACCATTTGGTTCTCGTTAAAATACTGAGTAGGATATTGAAATGGGGAGAAGTTCAGTTTTTATTGCATATATCGACGTTTCAGCCGGATTAGAGCGGTTTTACGTGTACATCTTCCATTGGTAATATAAACGGAAAATCAGGAACATTTTAGTTAATTCTAATGAAAATACATTGGTTTTTACCATTTGTATTTGAAACAACATTGTCATGTGTCATTTCTTGGATCTAAATAATACGAAACCTCGCTCTATGATTTGAAGGTAAAATCCTCAAATATGGTAAAATAGTGACTTTTTTCACGTTTTTCATGTAGTTTGATATTACGTAAATGTTTTCTTTTTTACCAATATTTCGATACTATTTCAAGTAGTATCACGATACGCGATTTGGCCTTCAAATCTCAGAATTTCGCATAATATTGCATTTTAAGCAAGTTTTCTTGCATTTTGTTTCGTACGAAAAATCATCGAATTTAGCAATATTTTGACGTTTATCATCTCCTTTTCCTTTATGTGATTTAAACAAAATATCATCGAATTAGGCAATATTTTGCCGTTTTTCCACGTGTTTGTGAATTTTCAGTCTATGGGTATTAATTCATTATATATACGATAAAAATGATGCAAACACATAATTGATTAAATAATATCATTAATACATCATTTTGAATCTACTATTTGATTCTCGTTAAATAACTGAATTAACATTGAAATATTGAAAAGGGGAGAAGTTCGGTTTTTATTGCATATCTCGACCTTTCAGCCGGATTAGAGCGGTTTTACGTGTACATCTTCCATCGGTAATATAAACGGAAAATCAAGAACATTTTAGTTGATTCTAATGAAAAAACATTGTTTTTTATCATTTGTATTGGAAACAACATTGTCATATGTCTTTTCTTGGATCTAAATAATACGAAACCTCGCTCTATGATTTGAAGTTAAAATCCTCAAATATGGTAAAATAGTAACTTTTTCACGTTAATCATGTAGTTCGATATTACATAAATATGTTCATTTGTACCAATAATTCGATGCTATTTTATGTAATATCACGAAATGTGATTTGGCCTTGAAATCTCAGAATTTCGCATAATATTGCATTTTAAGCAAGTTTTCTTGCATTTGGTTTCGTACGAAAAATACTCGAATTTAGCAATATTTTAACTTGTATCATCTACTTTTCCTCTATGTGACTTAAACAAAATATCATCGAATTAGGCAATATTTAGCAGTTTTCCACGTCTTTGTGAATTTTCAGTTTATGGGTATTAAATCATTATATATACGATAAAAATGATGCAAACACATAATTGATTAGATAATAACCTTAAATACTTAATTTTCAATCAACTATTTGATTCTCGTTAAAATACTGAGTAAGATATTGAAAAGGGGAGAAGTTCGGTTTTTATTGCATATATCGACATTTCAGCCGGATTTGAGCGGTTTTACGTGTACATCTTCCATCGGTAATATAAACGGAAAATCAAGAACATTTTAGTTAATTCTAATGAAAAAACATTGTTTTTTATCATTTGTATTGGAAACAACATTGTCATATGTCTTTTCTTGGATCTAAATAATACGAAACCTCGCTCTATGATTTGAAGTTAAAATCTTCATATATGGTAAAATAGTGACTTTTTCACGTTTTTCATGTAGTTCGTAAATATATGAACGTAAATATATTTTTCATGTAGTACGTAAATATATTCATTTTTACCAATATTTCGAAACTATTTCATGTAGTATCACGAGATGTGATTTGGCCTTCAAATCTCAGAATTTCGCATAATATTGCATTTTAAGCAAGTTTTCTTGCATTTTCTTTCGTACGAAAAATCATCATATTTAGCAATATTTTGACGTTTATCATCCCCTTTTCCTTTATGTGATTTAAACAAAATATCATCGAATTAGGCAATATTTAGCAGTTTTCCACGTCTTTGTGAATTTTCAGTTTATGGGTATTAAATCATTATATATACGATAAAAATGATGCAAACACATAATTGATTAGATAATAACCTTAAATACTTCATTTTCAATCAACTATTTGATTCTCGTTAAAATACTGAGTAGGATATTGAAAAGGGGAGAAGTTCGGTTTTTATTGCATGTATCGACGTTTCAGCCGGATTAGAGCGGTTTTACGTGTACATCTTCCATCGGTAATATAAACGGAAAATCAAGATTATTTTTGTTAATTCTAATAAAAAAACATTGTTTTTTATTATTTGTATTGGAAACAACATTGTCATATGTCTTTTCTTGGATCTAAATAATACGAAACCTCGCTCTATGATTTGAAGTTAAAATCCTCAAATATGGTTAAAAAGTGACTTTGTCACGTTTTTCATGTAGTTCGATATTACGTAAATATGTTCATTTCTACCAATATTTCGATACTATTTTATGTAGTGTCACGAAATGTGATTCGGCCTTCAAATCTCAGAATTTCGCATAATATTGCATTTTTAGCAAGTTTTCTTGCATTTGGTTTCGTAAGAAAAATCATCGAATTCAGCAATATTTTAACGTGTATCATCTTCTTTTCCTCTATGTGACTTAAACAAAATGTCATCGAATTAGGCAATATTTTGTCGTTTTTCCACATTTTTGTGAATTTTCAGTTTATTGGTATTAAATCATTAAATATACGATAAAAATGATGCAAACACATTATTGATTAGATATTAACCTTAAATACTTCATTTTCAATCAACCATTTGTTTCTCGTTAAAATACTGAGAAGGATATTGAAATGGGGAGAAGTTCGGTTTTTATTGCATATATCGACGTTTCAGCCGGATTAGAGCGGTTTTAAGTGTACAACTTCCATCGGTAATATGAACCAAAAATCAGGAACATTTTAATTAATTCAAATGTAAACACATTGGTTTTTATCATTTGTATTTGAAACAACATTGTCATATGTCTTTTCTTGGATCTAAATAATACGAAACTTCGCTCTATGATTTGAAGTTAAAATCCTCAAATATGGTTAAAAAGTGACTTTTTCACGTTTTTCATGTAGTTCGATATTACGTAAAAATATTCATTTTACCAATATTTCGATACTGTTTCATGTGGTATCACGAAATGTGATTTGGCCTTCAAATCTCATAATTTCGCATAATATTGCATTTTAAGCAAGTTTACTTGCATTTTGTTTCGTACGAAAAATCATCGAAATTTGCAATATTCTAACGTGTATCATCTTCTTTTCCTCTATGTGATTTAAACCAAATAACATTGAATTAGGCAATATTTTGCCGTTTTTCCATGTTTTTGTGAATTTTCAGTTTATGGGTATTAAATCATAAATATCTACGATAAAAATGATGCAAACACATAATTGATTAAGTAATAACTTTAATACATCATTTTGAATCAACTATTTGATTCTCGTTAAAATACTGAATTAACATTGAAATATTGAAAAGGGGAGAAGTTCGGTTTTTATTGCATATATCGACCTTTCAGCCGGATTAGAGCGGTTTTACGTGTACATCTTCCATCGGTAATATAAACGGAAAATCAAGAACATTTTAGTTAATTCTAATGAAAAAACATTGATTTTTATCATTTGTATTGGAAACAACATTGTCATATGTCTTTTCTTGGATCTAAATAATACGAAACCTCGCTCTATGATTTGAAGTTAAAATCTTCATATATGGTAAAATAGTGACTTTTTCACGTTTTTCATGTAGTTCGTAAATATATGAACGTAAATATATTTTTCATGTAGTACGTAAATATATTCATTTTTACCAATATTTCGAAACTGTTTCGTGTAGTATCACGAGATGTGATTTGGCCTTCAAATCTCAGAATTTCGCATAATATTGCATTTTAAGCAAGTTTTCTTGCATTTTGTTTCGTACGAAAAATCATCATATTTAGCAATATTTTGACGTTTATCATCCCCTTTTCCTTTATGTGATTTAAACAAAATATCATCGAATTAGGCAATATTTAGCCGTTTTTCCACGTCTTTGTGAATTTTCAGTTTATGGGTATTAAATCATTATATATACGATAAAAATGATGCAAACACATAATTGATTAGATAATAACCTTAAATACTTCATTTTCAATCACTATTTGATTCTCGTTAAAATACTGAGTAGGATACTGAAAAGGGGAGAAGTTCGGTTTTTATTGCATGTATCGACGTTTCAGCCGGATTAGAGCGGTTTTACGTGTACATCTTCCATCGGTAATATAAACGGAAAATCAAGATTATTTTTGTTAATTCTAATAAAAAAACATTGTTTTTTATTATTTGTATTGGAAACAACATTGTCATATGTCTTTTCTTGGATCTAAATAATACGAAACCTCGCTCTATGATTTGAAGTTAAAATCCGCAAATATTGTTAAAAAGTGACTTTTTCACGTTTTTCATGTAGTTCGATATTACATAAATATGTTCATTTGTACCAATATTTCGATACTATTTTATGTAGTATCACGAAATGTGATTTGGCCTTCAAATCTCAGAATTTCGCATAATATTGCATTTTAAGCAAGTTTTCTTGCATTTGGTTTCGTAAGAAAAATCATCGAATTCAGCAATATTTTAACGTGTATCATCTTCTTTTCCTCTATGTGATTTAAACAAAATATCATCGAATTAGGCAATATTTTGTCGTTTTTCCACATTTTTGTGAATTTTCAGTTTATTGGTATTAAATCATTAAATATACGATAAAAATGATGCAAACACATAATTCATTAGATATTAACCTTTAATACTTCATTTTCAATCAACCATTTGTTTCTCGTTAAAATACTGAGTAGGATATTGAAATGGGGAGAAGTTCGGTTTTTATTGCATATATCGACGTTTCAGCCGGATTAGAGCGGTTTTACGTGGACATCTTCCATCGGTAATATGAACCAAAAATCAGGAACATTTTAATTAATTCTAATGTAAACACATTGGTTTTTATCATTTGTATTTGAAACAACATTGTCATATGTCTTTTCTTGGATCTAAATAATACGAAACTTCGCTCTATGATTAGAGCGAAAAAGTTAAAATCCTCAAATATGGTTAAAAAGTGACTTTTTCACGTTTTTCATGTAGTTCGATATTACGTAAAAATATTCATTTTACCAATATTTCGATACTATTTCATGTAGTATCACGAAATGTGATTTGGCCTTCAAATCTCAGAATTTCGCATAATATTGCATTTTAAGCAAGTTTTCTTGCATTTGGTTTCGTACGAAAAATCATCGAATTCAGCAATATTTTAACCTGTATCATCTTCTTTTCCTCTATGTGACTTAAACAAAATATCATCGAATTAGGCAATATTTTGTCGTTTTTCCACATTTTTGTGAATTTTCATTTTATTGTTATTAATTCATTAAATATACGATAAAAATGATGCAAACACATTATTGATTAGATATTAACCTTAAATACTTCATTTTCAATCAACCATTTGTTTCTCGTTAAAATACTGAGTAGGATATTGAAATGGGGAGAAGTTCGGTTTTAATTGCATATATCGACGTTTCAGCCGGATTAGAGCGGTTTTACGTGTACATCTTCCATCGGTAATATAAACGGAAAATCAAGAACATTTTAGTTAATTCTAATGAAAACACCGTGTTTTTTATCATTTGTATTGGAAACAACATTGTCATGTGTCTTTTCTTGGATCTAAATAATACGAAACCTCGCTCTATGATTTGAAGTTAAAATCCTCAAATATGGTTAAAAAGTGACTTTTTCACGTTTTTCATGTAGTTCGATATTACGTAAATATATTCAATTTTACCAATATTTCGATACTATTTCATGTAGTATCACGATATGTGATTTGGCCTTCAAATCTCAGAATTTCGCATAATATTGCATTTTAAGGAAGTTTTCTTGCATTTTGTTTCGTACGAAAAATCATCGAATTCAGCAATATTTTAACGTGTATCATCTTCGTTTCCCTCTATGGGATTTAAACAAAATATCATCGAATTAGGAAATATTTTACCGTTTTTCCACGTTTTTGTGAATTTTCAGTTTATGGGTATTAAATCATTATATATACGATAAAAATGATGCAAACACATAATTGATTAGATAATAACCTTAAATACTTCATATTCAATCAACTATTTGATTCTCGTTAAAATACTGAGTAAGATATTGAAAAGGGGAGAAGTTCGGTTTTTATTGCATATATCGACGTTTCAGCCAGAGTAGAGCGGTTTTACTTGTACATCTTCCATCGGTAATATAAACGGAAAATCAAGAACATTTTTGTTAATTCTACTGAAAACACATTGGTTTTTATCATTTGTATTGGAAACAACTATGTCATATGTCTTTTCTTGGATCTAAATAACACGAAACCTCGCTCTATGAATTGAAGTTAAAATCCTCATATATGGTAAAATAGTGACTTTTTCACGTTAATCATGTAATTTGATATTACGTAAATATATTCACTTTTACGAATATTTCGATACTATTTCTTGTAGTATCACGATATGTGATTTGGCCTTCAAATCTCAGAATTTTGCATAATATTGCATTTTAAGCAAGTTTTCTTGCATTTTGTTTCGTACGAAAAATCATTGAATTTAGCAATATTTTGGCGTTTATCATCCCCTTTTCCTTTATGTGATTTAAACAAAATATCATCGAATTAGGCAATATTTAGCCGTTTTTCCGCGTGTTTGTGAATTTTCAGTCTATGGGTATTATTCATTATATATACGATAAAAATTATGCAAACACATAATTGATTAGATAATAACCCTAAATACTTCATTTTCAATCAACTATTTGTTTCTCGTTAAAATACTGAGTAGGATATTGAAAAGGGGAGAAGTTCAGTTTTTATTGCATATATCGACGTTTCAGCCGGAATAGAGCGGTTTTCGTTTACATCTTCCATCGGTAATATGAACGGAAAATCAGGAACATTTTAGTTAATTCTAATGAAGACACATTGATTTTTATCATTTGTATTGGAAACAACATTGCCATATGTCTTTTCTTGGATCTAAATAATACGAAACCTCGCTCTATGATTTGAAGTTAAAATCCTCAAATATGGTTAAAAAGTGACTTTTTCACGTTTTTCATGTAGTTCGATATATATGTTCATTTCTACCAATATTTCGATACTATTTTATGTAGTATCACGAAATGTGATTCGGCCTTCAAATCTCAGAATTTCGCATAATATTGCATTTTTAGCAAGTTTTCTTGCATTTGGTTTCGCAAGAAAAATCATCGAATTCAGCAATATTTTAACGTGTATCATCTTCTTTTCCTCTATGTGACTTAAACAAAATATCATCGAATTAGGCAATATTTTGTCGTTTTTCCACGTTTTTGTGAATTTTCAGTTTATTGGTATTAAATCATTAAATATACGATAAAAATGATGCAAACACATTATTGATTAGATATTAACCTTAAATACTTCATTTTCAATCAACCATTTGTTTCTCGTTAAAATACTGAGTAGGATATTGAAAAGGGGAGAAGTTCGGTTTTTATTGCATATATCGACGTTTCAGCCGGATTAGAGCGGTTTTACGTGTACATCTTCCATCGGTAATATGAACCAAAAATCAGGAACATTTTAATTAATTCTAATGTAAACACATTGGTTTTTATCATTTGTATTGAAAACAACATTGTCATATGTCTTTTCTTGGATCTAAATAATACGAAACCTCGCTCTATGATTTGAAGTTAAAATCCTCAAATATGGTAAAATAGTGACTTTTTCACGTTAATCATGTAGTTTGATATTACGTAAATATATTCATTTTTACCAATATTTCGATACTATTTCATGTAGTATCACGATATGTGATTTGGCCTTCAAATCTCAGAATTTCGCATAATGTTGCATTTTAAGCAAGTTTTCTTGCATTTTGTTTCGTACGAAAAATCATCGAATTCAGCAATATTTTAACGTGTATCATCTTCTTTTCCTCTATGGGATTTAAACAAAATATCATCGAATTAGGGAATATTTTGCCGTTTTTCCACGTTTTTGTGAATTTTCAGTTTATGGGTATTAAATCATAAATATCTACGATAAAAATGATGCAAACACATAATTGATTAAGTAATAACATTAATACATCATTTTGAATCAACTATTTGATTCTCGTTAAAATACTTAATTAACATTGAAATATTGAAAAGGAGAGAAGTTCGGTTTTTATTGCATATATCGATCTTTCAGCCGGATTAGAGCGGTTTTACGTGTACATCTTCCATCGGTAATATAAACGGAAAATCAAGAACATTTTAGTTAATTCTAATGAAAAAACATTGTTTTTTATCATTTGTATTGGAAACAACATTGTCATATGTCTTTTCTTGGATCTAAATAATACGAAACCTCGTTCTATGATTTGAAGTTAAAATCTTCATATATGGTAAAATAGTGACTTTTTCACGTTTTTCATGTAGTTCGTAAATATATGAACGTAAATATATTTTTCATGTAGTACGTAAATATATTCATTTTTACCAATATTTCGAAACTATTTCATGTAGTATCACGAGATGTGATTTGGCCTTCAAATCTCAGAATTTCGCATAATATTGCATTTTAAGCAAGTTTTCTTGCATTTTGTTTCGTACGAAAAATCATCATATTTAGCAATATTCTGACGTTTATCATCCCCTTTTTCTTTATGAGATTTAAACAAAATATCATCGAATTAGGCAATATTTAGCCGTTTTTCCACGTCTTTGTGAATTTTCAGTTTGTGGGTATTTAATCATTATATATACGATAAAAATGATGCAAACACATAATTGATTAGATAATAACCTTAAATACTTCATTTTCAATCAACTATTTGATTCTCGTTAAAATACTGAGTAGGATATTGAAAAGGGGAGAAGTTCGGTTTTTATTGCATGTATCGACGTTTCAGCCGGATTAGAGCGGTTTTACGTGTACATCTTCCATCGGTAATATAAACGGAAAATCAAGATTATTTTTGTTAATTCTAATAAAAAAAACATTGTTTTTTATTATTTGTATTGGAAACAACATTGTCATATGTCTTTTCTTGGATCTAAATAATACGAAACCTCGCTCTATGATTTGAAGTTAAAATCCTCAAATATGGTTAAAAAGTGACTTTTTCACGTTTTTCATGTAGTTCGATAAATATGTTCATTTGTACCAATATTTCGATTCTATTTTATGTAGTATCACGAAATGTGATTTGGCCTTCAAATCTCAGAATTTCGCATAATATTGCATTTTAAGCAAGTTTTCTTGCATTTGGTTTCGTACGAAAAATCATCGAGTTCAGCAATATTTTAACGTGTATCGTCTTCTTTTCCTCTATGTGACTTAAACAAAATATCATCGAATTAGGCAATATTTTGTCGTTTTTCCACGTTTTTGTGAATTTTCAGTTTATGGGTATTAAATCATAAATATCTACGACAAAAATGATGCAAACACATAATTGATTAAGTAATAACATTAATACATCATTTTGAATCAACTATTTGATTCTCGTTAAAATACTGAATTAACATTGAAATATTGAAAAGGGGAGAAGTTCGGTTTTTATTGCATATATCGACCTTTCAGCCGGATTAGAGCGGTTTTACGTGTACATCTTCCATCGGTAATATAAACGGAAAATCAAGAACATTTTAGTTAATTCTAATGAAAAAACATTGTTTTTTATCATTTGTATTGGAAACAACATTGTCATATGTCTTTTCTTGGATCTAAATAATACGAAACCTCGCTCTATGATTTGAAGTTAAAATCTTTATATATGGTAAAATAGTGACTTTTTCACGTTTTTCATGTAGTTCGTAAATATATGAACGTAAATATATTTTTCATGTAGTACGTAAATATTATCATTTTTACCAATATTTCGAAACTATTTCATGTAGTATCACGAGATGTGATTTGGCCTTCAAATCTCTGAATTTCGCATAATATTGCATTTTAAGCAAGTTTTCTTGCATTTTGTTTCGTACGAAAAATCATCATATTTAGCAATATTTTGACGTTTATCATCCCCTTTTCCTTTATGTGATTTAAACAAAATATCATCGAATTAGGCAATATTTAGCCGTTTTTCCACGTCTTTGTGAATTTTCAGTTTATGGGTATTAAATCATTATATATACGATAAAAATGATGCAAACACATAATTGATTAGATAATAACCTTAAATACTTCATTTTCAATCAACTATTTGATTCTCGTTAAAATACTGAGTAGGATACTGAAAAGGGGAGAAGTTCGGTTTTTATTGCATGTATCGACGTTTCAGCCGGATTAGAGCGGTTTTACGTGTACATCTTCCATCGGTAATATAAACGGAAAATCAAGATTATTTTTGTTAATTCTAATAAAAAAAACATTGTTTTTTATTATTTGTATTGGAAACAACATTGTCATATGTCTTTTCTTGGATCTAAATAATACGAAACCTCGCTCTATGATTTGAAGTTAAAATCCGCAAATATTGTTAAAAAGTGACTTTTTCACAGTTTTTCATGTAGTTCGATATTACATAAATATGTTCATTTGTACCAATATTTCGATACTATTTTATGTAGTATCACGAAATGTGATTTGGCCTTCAAATCTCAGAATTTCGCATAATATTGCATTTTAAGCAAGTTTTCTTGCATTTGGTTTCGTACGAAAAATCATCGAATTCAGCAATATTTTAACCTGTATCATCTTCTTTTCCTCTATGTGACTTAAACAAAATATCATCGAATTAGGCAATATTTTGTCGTTTTTCCACATTTTTGTGAATTTTCATTTTATTGTTATTAATTCATTAAATATACGATAAAAATGATGCAAACACATTATTGATTAGATATTAACCTTAAATACTTCATTTTCAATCAACCATTTGTTTCTCGTTAAAATACTGAGTAGGATATTGAAATGGGGAGAAGTTCGGTTTTAATTGCATATATCGACGTTTCAGCCGGATTAGAGCGGTTTTACGTGTACATCTTCCATCGGTAATATAAACGGAAAATCAAGAACATTTTAGTTAATTCTAATGAAAACACCGTGTTTTTTATCATTTGTATTGGAAACAACATTGTCATGTGTCTTTTCTTGGATCTAAATAATACGAAACCTCGCTCTATGATTTGAAGTTAAAATCCTCAAATATGGTTAAAAAGTGACTTTTTCACGTTTTTCATGTAGTTCGATATTACGTAAATATATTCAATTTTACCAATATTTCGATACTATTTCATGTAGTATCACGATATGTGATTTGGCCTTCAAATCTCAGAATTTCGCATAATATTGCATTTTAAGGAAGTTTTCTTGCATTTTGTTTCGTGCGAAAAATCATCGAATTCAGCAATATTTTAACGTGTATCATCTTCGTTTCCCTCTATGGGATTTAAACAAAATATCATCGAATTAGGAAATATTTTGCCGTTTTTCCACGTTTTTGTGAATTTTTCAGTTTATGGGTATTAAATCATTATATATACGATAAAAATGATGCAAACACATAATTGATTAGATAATAACCTTAAATACTTCATATTCAATCAACTATTTGATTCTCGTTAAAATACTGAGTAAGATATTGAAAAGGGAAGAAGTTCGGTTTTTATTGCATATATCGACGTTTCAGCCGGAATAGAGCGGTTTTCGTGTACATCTTCCATCGGTAATATGAACGGAAAATCAGGAACATTTCAATTAATTCAAATGAAAAGACATTGATTTTTATCATTTGTATTGGAAACAACATTGTTATATGTCTTTTCTTGGATCTAAATAATACGAAACCTCGCTCTGTGATTTGAAGTTAAAATCCTCAAATATGGGTTAAATAGTGACTTTCTTCACGTTTTTCATTTAGTTTGATATTACGTAAATATATTCATATTTACCAATATTTCGATAATATTTCATGTAGTATCATTAGATGTGATTTGGCCTTCAAATCTCAGAATTTTGCATAATATTGCATTTTAAGCAAGTTTTCTTGCATTTTGTTTCGTACGAAAAATCATTGAATTTAGCAATATTTTGGCGTTTATCATCCCCTTTTCCTTTATGTGATTTAAACAAAATATCATCGAATTAGGCAATATTTAGCCGTTTTTCCGCGTGTTTGTGAATTTTCAGTCTATGGGTATTATTCATTATATATACGATAAAAATGATGCAAACACATAATTGATTAGATAATAACCCTAAATACTTCATTTTCAATCAACTATTTGTTTCTCGTTAAAATACTGAGTAGGATATTGAAAAGGGGAGAAGTTCAGTTTTTATTGCATATATCGACGTTTCAGCCGGAATAGAGCGGTTTTCGTTTACATCTTCCATCGGTAATATGAACGGAAAATCAGGAACATTTTAGTTAATTCTAATGAAGACACATTGATTTTTATCATTTGTATTGGAAACAACATTGCCATATGTCTTTTCTTGGATCTAAATAATACGAAACCTCGCTCTATGATTTGAAGTTAAAATCCTCAAATATGGTTAAAAAGTGACTTTTTCACGTTTTTCATGTAGTTCGATAAATATGTTCATTTGTACCAATATTTCGATTCTATTTTATGTAGTATCACGAAATGTGATTTGGCCTTCAAATCTCAGAATTTCGCATAATATTGCATTTTAAGCAAGTTTTCTTGCATTTGGTTTCGTACGTAAAAATCATCGAGTTCAGCAATATTTTAACGTGTATCGTCTTCTTTTCCTCTATGTGACTTAAACAAAATATCATCGAATTAGGCAATATTTTGTCGTTTTTCCACATTTTTGTGAATTTTCATTTTATTGTTATTAATTCATTAAATATACGATAAAAATGATGCAAACACATTATTGATTAGATATTAACCTTAAATACTTCATTTTCAATCAACCATTTGTTTCTCGTTAAAATACTGAGTAGGATATTGAAATGGGGAGAAGTTCGGTTTTTATTGCATATATCGACGTTTCAGCCGGATTAGAGCGGTTTTACGTGTACATCTTCCATCGGTAATATGAACCAAAAATCAGGAACATTTTAATTAATTCTAATGTAAACACATTGGTTTTTATCATTTGTATTGAAAACAACATTGTCATATGTCTTTTCTTGGATCTAAATAATACGAAACCTCGCTCTATGATTTGAAGTTAAAATCCTCAAATATGGTAAAATAGTGACTTTTTCACGTTAATCATGTAGTTTGATATTACGTAAATATATTCATTTTGACCAATATTTCGATACTATTTCATGTAGTATCACGATATGTGATTTGGCCTTCAAATCTCAGAATTTCGCATAATGTTGCATTTTAAGCAAGTTTTCTTGCATTTTGTTTCGTACGAAAAATCATCGAATTCAGCAATATTTTAACGTGTATCATTTTCTTTTCCTCTATGGGATTTAAACAAAATATCATCGAATTAGGGAATATTTTGCCGTTTTTCCACGTTTTTGTGAATTTTCAGTTTATGGGTATTAAATCATAAATATCTACGATAAAAACGATGCAAACACATAATTGATTAAGTAATAACATTAATACATCATTTTGAATCAACTATTTGATTCTCGTTAAAATACTTAATTAACATTGAAATATTGAAAAGGAGAGAAGTTCGGTTTTTATTGCATATATCGATCTTTCAGCCGGATTAGAGCGGTTTTACGTGTACATCTTCCATCGGTAGTATAAACGGAAAATCAAGAACATTTTAGTTAATTCTAATGAAAAAACATTGTTTTTTATCATTTGTATTGGAAACAACATTGTCATATGTCTTTTCTTGGATCTAAATAATACGAAACCTCGTTCTATGATTTGAAGTTAAAATCTTCATATAGGGTAAAATAGTGACTTTTTCACGTTTTTCATGTAGTTCGTAAATATATGAACGTAAATATATTTTTCATGTAGTACGTAAATATATTCATTTTTACCAATATTTCGAAACTATTTCATGTAGTATCACGAGATGTGATTTGGCCTTCAAATCTCAGAATTTCGCATAATATTGCATTTTAAGCAAGTTTTCTTGCATTTTGTTTCGTACGAAAAATCATCATATTTAGCAATATTCTGACGTTTATCATCCCCTTTTCCTTTATGAGATTTAAACAAAATATCATCGAATTAGGCAATATTTAGCCGTTTTTCCACGTCTTTGTGAATTTTCAGTTTATGGGTATTAAATCATTATATATACGATAAAAATGATGCAAACACATAATTGATTAGATAATAACCTTAAATACTTCATTTTCAATCAACTATTTGATTCTCGTTAAAATACTGAGTAGGATATTGAAAAGGGGAGAAGTTCGGTTTTTATTGCATGTATCGACGTTTCAGCCGGATTAGAGCGGTTTTACGTGTACATCTTCCATCGGTAATATAAACGGAAAATCAAGATTATTTTTGTTAATTCTAATAAAAAAACATTGTTTTTTATTATTTGTATTGGAAACAACATTGTCATATGTCTTTTCTTGGATCTAAATAATACGAAACCTCGCTCTATGATTTGAAGTTAAAATCCTCAAATATGGTTAAAAAGTGACTTTTTCACGTTTTTCATGTAGTTCGATAAATATGTTCATTTGTACCAATATTTCGATACTATTTTATGTAGTATCACGAAATGTGATTTGGCCTTCAAATCTCAGAATTTCGCATAATATTGCATTTTAAGCAAGTTTTCTTGCATTTGGTTTCGTACGAAAAATCATCGAGTTCAGCAATATTTTAACGTGTATCGTCTTCTTTTCCTCTATGTGACTTAAACAAAATATCATCGAATTAGGCAATATTTTGTCGTTTTTCCACATTTTTGTGAATTTTCATTTTATTGTTATTAATTCATTAAATATACGATAAAAATGATGCAAACACATTATTGATTAGATATTAACCTTAAATACTTCATTTTCAATCAACCATTTGTTTCTCGTTAAAATACTGAGTAGGATATTGAAATGGGGAGAAGTTCGGTTTTAATTGCATATATCGACGTTTCAGCCGGATTACGTGTACATCTTCCATCGGTAATATAAACGGAAAATCAAGAACATTTTAGTTAATTCTAATGAAAACACCGTGTTTTTTATCATTTGTATTGGAAACAACATTGTCATGTGTCTTTTCTTGGATCTAAATAATACGAAACCTCGCTCTATGATTTGAAGTTAATATCCTCAAATATGGTTAAAAAGGGACTTTTTCACGTTTTTCATGTAGTTCGATATTACGTAAATATATTCAATTTTACCAATATTTCGATACTATTTCATGTAGTGTCACGAGATGTGATTTGGCCTTCTAATCTCAGAATTTCGCATAATATTGCATTTTAAGCAAGTTTTCTTGCATTTTGTTTCGTACGAAAAATCATCGAATTTAGCAATATTTTGACGTTTATCATCTCCTTTTCCTTTATGTGATTTAAACAAAATATTATCGAATTAGGCAATATTTTGCCGTTTTTCCACGTGTTTGTGAATTTTCAGTCTATGGGTATTAATTCATTATATATACGATAAAAATGATGCAAACACATAATTGATTAGATAATAACCCTAAATACTTCATTTTCAATCAACTATATGTTTCTCGTTAAAATACTGAGTAGGATATTGAAAAGGGGAGAAGTTCTGTTTTTATTGCACATATCGACGTTTCAGCCGGAATAGAGCGGTTTTCGTTTACATCTTCCATCGGTAATATGAACGGAAAATCAGGAACATTTTAGTTTATTCTAATGAAGACACATTGATTTTTATCATTTGTATTGGAAACAACATTGTCATATGTCTTTTCTTGGATCTAAATAATACGAAACTTCGCTCTATGATTTCTTGAGAAGTTATCTTGAGATGATTTCGGGGCTTTTAGTGTCCCTGCGGCCCGGTCCTCGACCAGGCCTCCACCCCCAGGAAGCAGCCCGTGACAGCTGACTAACACCCAGGTACCTATTTTACTGCTAGGTAACAGGGGCATAGGGTGAAAGAAACTCTGCCCATTGTTTCTCACCCGTGCCTGGGATCGAACCCAGGACCACAGGACCACAAGTCCCGCGTGCTGTCAGCTCGGCAGACCGACTCGTCTTCCTTTAACTGAAGTTAAAATCCTCAAATATGGTTAAAAAGTGACTTTTTTCACGTTTTTCATGTAGTTCGATTTTACGTAAATTTATTCATTTTTACCAATATTTCGATACTATTTCATGTAGTATCACGAAATGTGATTTGGCCTTTATATATCAGAATTTCGCATAATATTGCATTTTAAGCAAGTTTTCTTGCATTTGGTTTCGTACGAAAAATTATCGAATTTTGCAATATTTTAACGTGTATCATCTTCTTTTCCTATATGTGATTTAAACCAAATAACATCGAATTAGGCAATATTTTGCCGTTTTTCCACGTTTTTGTGAATTTTCAGTTTATGGGTATTAAATCATTATATCTACGATAAAAATGATGCAAACACATAATTGATTAAATAATATCATTAATACATCATTTTGAATCAACTACTTGATTCTCGTTAAAATACTGAATTAACATTGAAATATTGAAAAGGGGAGAAGTTCGGTTTTTATTGCATATCTCGACCTTTCAGCCGGATTAGAGTGGTTTTACGTGTACATCTTCCATCGGTAATATAAACGGAAAATCAAGATTATTTTTGTTAATTCTAATGAAAAAACATTGTTTTTTATTATTTGTATTGGAAACAACATTGTCATATGTCTTTTCTTTGATCTAAATAATACGAAACCTCGCTCTATGATTTGAAGTTAAAATCCTCAAATATGGTAAAATAGTGACTTTTTCACGTTAATCATGTAGTTTCATATTACGTAAATATATTCATTTTACCAATATTTCGATACTATTTCATGTAGTATCACGATATGTGATTTGGCCTTCAAATCTCAGAATTTCGCATAATATTGCATTTTAAACAAGTTTTCTTGCATTTTGTTTCGTACGAAAAATCATTGAATTTAGCCATATTTTGGCGTTTATCATCCCCTTTTCCTTTATGTGATTTAAACAAAATATCATCGAATTTGGCAATATTTAGCCGTTTTTCCACGTTTTTGTGAATTTTCAGTTTATGGGTATTAAATCATTATATATACGATAAAAATGATGCAAACACATAACTGATTAAATAATAACCTTAAATACTTCATTTTCAATCAACTATTTAATTCTCGTTAAAATACTGAGGAAGATATTGAAAAGGGGGAGAAGTTCGGTTTTTATTGCATATATTGACGTTTCAGCCGGATTAGAGCGGTTTTTCGTGTACATCTTCCATCGGTAATATAAACGGAAAATCAAGATTATTTTTGTTAATTCTAATGAAAAAACATTGTTTTTTATTATTTGTATTGGAAACAACATTGTCATATGTCTTTTCTTGGATCTAAATAATACGAAACCTCGCTCTATGATTTGAAGTTAAAATCCTCAAATATGGTAAAATAGTGACTTTTTCACGTTAATCATGTAGTTAATCGTTAATCATATTACGTAAATATATTCATTTTTACCAATATTTCGATACTATTTCATGTAGTATCACGATATGTGATTTGGCCTTCAAATCTCAGAATTTCGCATAATATTGCATTTTAAGCAAGTTTTCTTGCATTTTGTTTCGTACGAAAAATCATTGGATTTAGCCATATTTTGGCGTTTATCATCCCTTTTTCCTTTATGTGATTTAAACAAAATATCATCGAATTTGGCAATATTTAGCCGTTTTTCCACGTTTTTGTGAATTTTCAGTTTATGGGTATTAAATCATTATATATACAATAAAAATTATGCAAACACATAACTGATTAAATAATAACCTTAAATACTTCATTTTCAATCAACTATTTGATTCTCGTTAAAATACTGAGGAAGATATTGAAAAGGGGAGAAGTTCGGTTTTTATTGCATATTTTGACGTTTCAGCCGGATTAGAGCGGTTTTTCGTGTACATCTTCCATCGCTAACATAAACGGAAAATCAAGAACATTTTAGTTAATTCTAATGAAAACACATTGTTTTTTATCATTTGTATTGTAAACAACATTGTCATATGTCTTTTCTTGGATCTAAATAATACGAAACCTCGCTCTATGATTTGAAGTTAAAATTTTCAAATATGGTTAAAAAGTGACTTTTTCACGTTTTTCATGTAGTTCGATATTACATAAATATGTTCATTTGTACCAATATTTCGATACTATTTTATGTAGTATCAAGAAATGTGATTTGGCCTTCAAATCTCAGAATTTCGCATAATATTGCATTTTAAGCAAGTTTTCTTGCATTTGGTTTCGTACGATAAATCATCGAATTCAGCAATATTTTAACGTGTATCATCTTCTTTTCCTCTATGTGACTTAAACCAAATATCCTCGAATTAGGCAATATTTTGTCGTTTTTCCACATTTTTGTGAATTTTCATTTTATTGTTATTAATTCATTAAATATACAATAAAAATTATGCAAACACATTATTGATTAGATATTAACCTTAAATACTTCATTTTCAATCAACCATTTGTTTCTCGATAAAATACTGAGTAGGATATTGAAATGGGGAGAAGTTCGGTTTTAATTACATATGTCGACGTTTCAGCCGGATTAGAGCGGTTTTACGTGTACATCTTCCATCAGTAATATAAACGGAAAATCAAGAACATTTTAGTTAATTCTAATGAAAACACATTGTTTTTTATCATTTGTATTGGAAACAACATTGTCATATGTCTTTTCTTGGATCTAAATAATACGAAACCTCGCTCTATGATTTGAAGTTAAAATCCTCAAATATGGTAAAATAGTGACTTTTTCACGTTAATCATGTAGTTTGATATTACGTAAATATATTCATTTTTACCAATATTTCGATACTATTTCATGTAGTATCACGATATGTGATTTGGCCTTCAAATCTCAGAATTTCGCATAATATTGCATTTTAAGCAAGTTTTCTTGCATTTTGTTTCGTACGAAAAATCATTGAATTTAGCCATATTTTGGCGTTTATCATCCCCTTTTCCTTTATGTGATTTAAACAAAATATCATCGAATTTGGCAATATTTAGCCGTTTTTCCACGTTTTTGTGAATTTTCATTTTATGGGTATTAAATCATTATATATACGATAAAAATGATGCAAACACATAACTGATTAAATAATAACCTTAAATACTTCATTTTCAATCAACTATTTAATTCTCGTTAAAATACTGAGGAAGATATTGAAAAGGGGGAGAAGTTCGGTTTTTATTGCATATATTGACGTTTCAGCCGGATTAGAGCGGTTTTTCGTGTACATCTTCCATCGGTAATATAAACGGAAAATCAAGATTATTTTTGTTAATTCTAATGAAAAAACATTGTTTTTTATTATTTGTATTGGAAACAACATTGTCATATGTCTTTTCTTGGATCTAAATAATACGAAACCTCGCTCTATGATTTAAAGTTAAAATCCTCAAATATGATAAAATAGTGACTTTTTCACGTTAATCATGTAGTTAATCGTTAATCATATTACGTAAATATATTCATTTTTACCAATATTTCGATACTATTTCATGTAGTATCACGATATGTGATTTGGCCTTCAAATCTCAGAATTTCGCATAATATTGCATTTTAAGCAAGTTTTCTTGCATTTTGTTTCGTACGAAAAATCATTGAATTTAGCCATATTTTGGCGTTTATCATCCCTTTTTCCTTTATGTGATTTAAACAAAATATCATCGAATTTGGCAATATTTAGCCGTTTTTCCACGTTTTTGTGAATTTTCAGTTTATGGGTATTAAATCATTATATATACGATAAAAATTATGCAAACACATAACTGATTAAATAATAACCTTAAATACTTCATTTTCAATCAACTATTTGATTCTCGTTAAAATACTGAGGAAGATATTGAAAAGGGGAGAAGTTCGGTTTTTATTGCATATTTTGACGTTTCAGCCGGATTAGAGCGGTTTTTCGTGTACATCTTCCATCGGTAACATAAACGGAAAATCAAGAACATTTTAGTTAATTCTAATGAAAACACATTGTTTTTTATCATTTGTATTGTAAACAACATTGTCATATGTCTTTTCTTGGATCTAAATAATACGAAACCTCGCTCTATGATTTGAAGTTAAAATTTTCAAATATGGTTAAAAAGTGACTTTTTCACGTTTTTCATGTAGTTCGATATTACATAAATATGTTCATTTGTACCAATATTTCGATACTATTTTATGTAGTATCAAGAAATGTGATTTGGCCTTCAAATCTCAGAATTTCGCATAATATTGCATTTTAAGCAAGTTTTCTTGCATTTGGTTTCGTACGAAAAATCATCGAATTCAGCAATATTTTAACGTGTATCATCTTCTTTTCCTCTATGTGACTTAAACAAAATATCATCGAATTAGGCAATATTTTGTCGTTTTTCCACATTTTAGTGAATTTTCATTTTATTGTTATTAATTCATTAAATATACAATAAAAATGATGCAAACACATTATTGATTAGATATTAACCTTAAATACTTCATTTTCAATCAACCATTTGTTTCTCGTTAAAATACTGAGTAGGATATTGAAATGGGGAGAAGTTCGGTTTTAATTACATATGTCGACGTTTCAGCCGGATTAGAGCGGTTTTACGTGTACATCTTCCATCAGTAATATAAACGGAAAATCAAGAACATTTTAGTTAATTCTAATGAAAACACATTGTTGTTTTATCATTTGTATTGGAAACAACATTGTCATATGTCTTTTCTTGGATCTAAATAATACGAAACCTCGCTCTATGATTTGAAGTTAAAATCCTCAAATATGGTAAAATAGTGACTTTTTCACGTTAATCATGTAGTTTGATATTACGTAAATATATTCATTTTTACCAATATTTCGATACTATTTCATGTAGTATCACGATATGTGATTTGGCCTTCAAATCACAGAATTTCGCATAATGTTGCATTTTAAGCAAGTTTTCTTGATTTTTGTTTCGTACGAAAAATCATCGAATTCAGCAATATTTTAACGTGTATCATCTTCTTTTCCTCTATGGGATTTAAACAAAATATCATCGAATTAGGGAATATTTTGCCGTTTTTCCCACGTTTTTGTGAATTTTCAGTTTATGGGTATTAAATCATTATATATACGATAAAAATGATGCAAACACATAATTGATTAGATAATAACCTTAAATACTTCATTTTCAATCAACTATTTGATTCTCGTTAAAATACTGAGTAAAATATTGAAAAGGGGAGAAGTTCGGTTTTTATTGCACATATCGACGTTTCAGCAGGATTAGAGCGGTTTTTTCGTGTACATCTTCCATCGGTAATATAAACGGAAAATCAAGAACATTTTAGGTTAATTCTAATGAAAACACATTGTTTATTATCATTTGTATTGGAAACAACATTGTCATATGTCTTTTCTTGGATCTAAATAATACGAAACCTCGCTCTATGATTTGAAGTTAAAATCCTCAAATATGGTAAAATAGTGACTTTTTCACGTTAATCATGTTGTTTGATATTACGTAAATATATTCATTTCTACCAATATTTCGATACTATTTTATGTAGTATCACGATACGTGATTTGGCATTCAAATCTCAGAATTTCGCATAATATTGCATTTTAAGCAAGTTTTCTTGCATTTTGTTTCGCACGAAAAATCATTGAATTTAGCAATATTTTGGCGTTTATCATCCCTTTTTCCTTTATGTGATTTTAACAACATATCATCGGATTAGGCAATATTTAGCCGTTTTTCCACGTTTTTGTGAATTTTCAGTTTATGGGTATTAAATCATTATATATACGATAAAAATGATGCAAACACATAATTGATTAAATACTTTATATATATAATATACTTTATATATATACTTTATAAATACATAATAACCTTAAATACTTTATATTCAATCAACTATTTGTTTCTCGTTAAAATACTGAGTAAGATATTGAAAAGGGAAGAAGTTCGGTTTTTATTGCATATATCGACGTTTCAGCCGGAATAGAGCGGTTTTCGTGTACATCTTCCATCGGTAATATGAACGGAAAATCAGGAACATTTTAATTAATTCTAATGAAAAGACATTGATTTTTATCATTTGTATTGGAAACAACATTGTTATATGTCTTTTCTTGGATCTAAATAATACGAAACCTCGCTCTGTGATTTGAAGTTAAAATCCTCAAATATGGGTTAAATAGTGACTTTCTTCACGTTTTTCATTTAGTTTGATATTACGTAAATATATTCATGTTTACCAATATTTCGATAATATTTCATGTAGTATCACGAGATGTGATTTGGCCTTCAAATCTCAGAATTTTGCATAATATTGCATTTTATAATAATAATAATAATAATCATAATTTTTATTTAGGTAAAGGTACATACATAAAGAGATTTTACAAAGTTTGTTGGCTTTATAGATAGAGCTAGTACATACAATGCCTAAAGCCACTATTACGCAAAGCGTTCCGGGCAGTAAGCAAGTTTTCTTGCATTTTGTTTCGTACGAAAAGTCATCATATTTAGCAATATTTTGACGTTTATCAACCCTTTTTCCTTTATGTGATTTACATATAATATCATCGAATTAGGCAATATTTTGCCGTTTTTCCACATTTTTGTGAATTTTCAGTTTATTGTTATTAATTCATTATATATACGATAAAAATGATGCAAACACATAATTGATTAGAAATTAACCTTAAATACTTCATTTACAATCAACCATTTGTTTCAGCCAGATTAGAGCGGTTTTACGTGTACATCTTCCATCGGTAATATAAACGGAAAAACAGGAATATTTTAGTTAATTCTAATGAAAAAACATTGGTTTTTACCATTTGTATTTGATACAACATTGTCATATGTCTTTTCATGGATCTAAATAATACGAAACCTCGCTCTATGATTTGAAGTTAAAATTTTCAAATATGGTTAAAAAGTGACTTTTTCACGTTTTTAATGTAGTTCGATATTACATAAATATGTTCATTTGTACCAATATTTCGATACTATTTTATGTAGTATCACGAAATGTGATTTGGCCTTCAAATCTCAGAATTTCGCATAATATTGCATTTTAAGCAAGTTTTCTTGCATTTGGTTTCGTACGAAAAATCATCGAATTCAGCAATATTTTAACGTGTATCATCTTCTTTTCCTCTATGTGACTTAAACAAAATATCATCGAATTAGGCAATATTTTGTCGTTTTTCCACATTTTTGTGAATTTTCACTTTATTGTTATTAATTCATTAAATATACGATAAAAATGATGCAAACACATTGTTGATTAGATATTAACCTTAAATACTTCATTTTCAATCAACCATTTGTTTCTCGTTAAAATACTGAGTAGGATATTGAAATGGGGAGAAGTTCGGTTTTAATTGCATATATCGACGTTTCAGCCGGATTAGCGCGGTTTTACGTGTACATCTTCCATCGGTAATATAAACGGAAAATCAAGAACATTTTAGTTAATTCTAATGAAAACACATTGTTTTTTATCATTTGTATTGGAAACAACATTGTCATATGTCTTTTCTTGGATCTAAATAATACGAAACCTCGCTCTATGATTTGAAGTTAAAATCCTCAAATATGGTTAAAAAATGACTTTTTCACGTTTTTCATGTAGTTCGATATTACGTAAAAATATTCATTTTTACCAATATTTCGATACTATTTCATGTAGTATCACGAAATGTGATTTGGCCTTCAAATCTCATAATTTCGCATAATATTGCATTTTAAGCAAGTTTTCTTGCATTTTGTTTCGTACGAAAAATCATCGAATTTTGCAATATTTTAACGTGTATCATCTTCTTTTCCTCTATGTGACTTAAACCAAATAACATCGAATTAGGCAATATTTTGCCGTTTTTCCACGTTTTTGTGAATTTTCAGTTTATGGGTATTAAATCATTATATCTACGATAAAAATGATGCAAACACATAATTGATTAAATAATAACATTAATTATTATTTGAATCAACTATTTGAATCATTTTGAATCAACAATTTGATTCTCGTTAAAATACTGAATTAACATTGAAATATTGAAAAGGGGAGAAGTTCGGTTTTTATTGCATATAACGACCTTTCAGCCGGATTAGAGCGGTTTTACGTTTACATCTTCCATCGGTAATATAAACGGAAAATCAAGAACATTTTAGTTAATTCTAATGAAAAAACATTGTTTTTTATCATTTGTATTGGAAACAACATTGTCATATGTCTTTTCTTGGATCTAAATAATACGAAACCTCGCTCTATGATTTGAAGTTAAAATCTTCATATATGGTAAAATAGTGACTTTTTCACGTTTTTCATGTAGTTTGATATCACGTAAATATATTCATTTCTACCAATATTTCGATACTATTTCATGTAGTATCACGATATGTGATTTGGCCTTCATATCTCAGAATTTCGCATAATATTGCATTTTAAGCAAGTTTTCTTGCATTTTGTTACGTACGAAAAATCATCGAATTTAGCAATATTTTGACGTTTATCATCTCCTCTTCCTTTATGTGATTTCAACAAAATATCATCGAATTAGGCAATATTTTGCCGTTTTTCCACGTTTATTGTGAATTTTCAGTCTTTGTGTATTAATTCATAATTCATTTGGGTATTTATACGATAAAAATGATGCAAACACATAATTGATTAAATAATAACCTTAAATACTTTATTTTCAATCATCTATTTGTTTCTCGTTAAAATACTGAGTAAGATATTGCAAATGGGAGAAGTTCGGTTTTTATTGCATATATCGACATTTCAGCCGGAATAGAGCGGTTTTCGTGTACATCTTCCATCGGTAATATGAACGGAAAATTAGGAACATTTTAGTTAATTCTGATGAAAACACATTGATTTTTATCATTTGTATTGGAAACAACATTGTCATATGTCTTTTCGTGGATCTAAATAATACAAAACCTCGCTGTATGATTTGAATTTAAAATCCTCAAATATGGTAAAATAGTGACTTATTCACGTTAATTATGTAGTGTGATATTAGAAAAATATATAATTTTACCAAATTTCTATACTATTTCATGTAGTATCACGATATGTCATTTGGCCTTCAAATCTCAGAATTTCGCATAATATTGCATTTTAAGCAAGTTTTCTTGCATTTTGTTTCGTACGAAAAATCATTGAATTTAGCAATATTTTGACTTTATCATCCCCTTTTCCTTTATGTGATTTCAACAAAATATCATCGAATACGGCAATATTTTGCCGTTTTTCCACGTTTTTGTGAATTTTCAGTTTATGGGTATTAAATCATTAAATATACGATAAAAATGATGCAAACACATAATTGATTAGATAATAACCTTAAATACTTCATTTTCAATCAACTATTTGTTTCTCGTTAAAATACTGAGTAAGATATTGAAAAGGGGAGAGGTTCGGTTTTTATTGCATATATCGACGTTTCAGCCGGATTAGAGCGGTTTTACATGTACATCTTCCATGGGTAATATAAACGGAAAATCAAGAACATTTTAGTTAATTCTAATGAAAACACATTGTTTTTTATCCTTTGTATTGGAAACAACATTGTCATATGTCTTTTCTTGGATCTAAATAATACGAAACTTCGCTCTATGATTTGAAGTTAAAATCCTCAAATATGGTTAAAAAATGACTTTTTCACGTTTTTCATGTAGTTCGATATTACGTAAAAATATTCATTTTTACCAATATTTCGATACTATTTCATGTAGTATCACGAAATGTGATTTGGCCTTCAAATCTCATAATTTCGCATAATATTGCATTTTAAGCAAGTTTTCTTGCATTTTGTTTCGTACGAAAAATCATCGAATTTTGCAATATTTTAACGTGTATCATCTTCTTTTCCTCTATGTGACTTAAACCAAATAACATCGAATTAGGCAATATTTTGCCGTTTTTCCACGTTTTTGTGAATTTTCAGTTTATGGGTATTAAATCATTATATCTACGATAAAAATGATGCAAACACATAATTGATTAAATAATAACATTAATTATTATTTGAATCAACTATTTGAATCATTTTGAATCAACTATTTGATTCTCGTTAAAATTCTGAATTAACATTGAAATATTGAAAAGGGGAGAAGTTCGGTTTTTATTGCATATATCGACCTTTCAGCCGGATTAGAGCGGTTTTAAGTTTACATCTTCCATCGGTAATATAAACGGAAAATCAAGAACATTTTAGTTAATTCTAATGAAAAAACATTGTTTTTTATCATTTGTATTGGAAACAACATTGTCATATGTCTTTTCTTGGATCTAAATAATACGAAACCTCGCTCTATGATCTGAAGTTAAAATCTTCATATATGGTAAAATAGTGACTTTTTCACGTTTTTCATGTAGTTTGATATCACGTAAATATATTCATTTCTACCAATATTTCGATACTATTTCATGTAGTATCACGATATGTGATTTGGCCTTCATATCTCAGAATTTCGCATAATATTGCATTTTAAGCAAGTTTTCTTGCATTTTGTTTCGTACGAAAAATCATTGAATTTAGCAATATTTTGACGTTTATCATCTCCTCTTCCTTTATGTGATTTTAACAAAATATCATCGAATTAGGCAATATTTTGCCGTTTTTCCACGTTTTTTGTGAATTTTCAGTCTTTGTGTATTAATTCATAATTCATTTGGGTATTTATACGATAAAATGATGCAAACACATAATTGATTAGATAATAACCTTAAATATTTTTTTTTTCAATCATCTATTTGTTTCTCGTTAAAATACTGAGTAAGATATTGAAAAGGGGAGAAGTTCGGTTTTTACTGCATATATCGACGTTTCAGCCGGAATAGAGCGGTTTTCGTGTACATCTTCCATCGGTAATATGAACGGAAAATTAGGAACATTTTAGTTATTCTGATGAAAACACATTGATTTTTATCATTTGTATTGGAAACAACATTGTCATATGTCTTTTCGTGGATCTAAATAATACAAAACCTCGCTGTATGATTTGAATTTAAAATCCTAAAATATGGTAAAATAGTGACTTATTCACGTTAATTATGTAGTGTGATATTAGAAAAATATATAATTTTACCAAATTTCTATACTATTTCATGTAGTATCACGATATGTCATTTGGCCTTCAAATCTCAGAATTTCGCATAATATTGCATTTTAAGCAAGTTTTCTTGCATTTTGTTTCGTACGAAAAATCATTGAATTTAGCAATATTTTGACGTTTATCATCCCCTTTTCCTTTATGTGAGTTCAACAAAATATCATCGAATAAGGCAATATTTTGCCGTTTTTCCACGTTTTGTGAATTTTCAGTTTATGGGTATTAAATCATTATATATACGATAAAAATGATGCAAACACATAATTGATTAGATAATAACCTTAAATACTTCATTTTCAATCAACTGTTTGTTTCTCGTTAAAATACTGAGTAAGATATTGAAAAGGTTAGAGGTTCGGTTTTTATTGCATATATCGACGTTTCAGCCGGATTAGAGCGGTTTTACATGTACATCTTCCATCGGTAATATAAACGGAAAATCAAGAATATTTTAGTTAATTCTAATGAAAACACATTGTTTTTTATCCTTTGTATTGGAAACAACATTGTCATATGTCTTTTCTTGGATCTCAATAATACGAAACCTCGCTTTATGATTTGAAGTTAAAATCCTCAAATATGGTAAAATAGTGACATTTTTCACGTTTTTCATGTAGTTTGATATTACGTAAATATATTCATTTTTACCAATATTTCGATACTATTTCATGTAGTATCACGATATGTGATTTTACCTTCAAATCTCAGAATTTCGCATAATACTGCATTTTAAGCAAGTTTTCTTGCATTTGGTTTCGTACAAAAAATCATCATATTTAGCAATATTTTGACGGTTATCATCCCCTTTTTCTTTATGTGATTTAAACATAATATCATCGAATTAGGCAATATTTTGCCGTTTTTCCACATTTTTGTGAATTTTCAGTTTATTGTTATTAATTCATTAAATATATGATAAAAGTTATGCAAACACATAATTGATTAGAAATTACCTTAAATACTTCATTTTCAATCAACCATTTGTTTCTCGTTAAAATACTGAGTAGGATATTGATATGGGGAGAAGTTCGGCTTTTATTGCATATATCGACGTTTCAGCCGGATTAGAGCGGTTTTACGTGTATATCTTCCATCGGTAATATAAATGGAAAATCAGGAACATTTGAGTTAATTCTAATGAAAACACATTGGTTTTTATCATTTGTATTGGAAACAACATTGTCATATGTCTTTTCTTGGATCTAAATAATACGAAACCTCGCTCTATGATTTGAAGTTAAAATCCTCAAATATGGTAAAATAGTGACTTTTTCACGTTTTTCATTTAGTTTGATATTACATATATATATTCTTTTTTACCAATATTTCGATACTATTTCATGTAGTATCACGATATATGATTTAACCTTCAAATCTCAGAATTTCGCATAATATTGCATTTTAAGCAAGTTTTCTTGCATTTTGTTTCGTACGAAAAATCATCGAATTTAGTAATAATTTGACGTTTATCATCTCCTTTTCCTTTATGTGATTTCAACAAAATATCATCGAATTAGGCAATATTTTGCCGTTTTTTCACGTGTTTGTGAATTTTAAGTCTATGGGTATTAATTCATTATTAATACGATAAAAATGATGCAAACACATAATTGATTAGATAATAACCTTAAATACTTCATTTTCAATCAACCATTTGTTTCTCGTTAAAATACTGAGTAAAATATTGAAAAGGCGAAAAGTTCGTTTTTTTTTTTAAACATCGACGTTTCAGCCGGATTAGAGCGGTTTTACGTGTACATCTTCTATCGGAAAATCAAGAACATTTTAGTTAATTCTAATGAAAACACATTGTTTTTTATCATTTGTATTGGAAACAACATTGTCATATGTCTTTTCTTGGATCTAAATAATACGTAACCTCGCTCTATGATTTGAAGTTAAAATCCTCAAATATGGTAAAATAGTGACTTTTTTATGTGAATCATGTAGTGTGATATTACGTAAATATATTAATTTTACAAATATTTCGATACTATTTCATGTAGTATCTAGGTATGTGATTTGGCCATCATATCTCAGAATTTCGCATAATATTGCATTTCAAGCAAGTTTTCTTGCATTTTGTTTCGTACGAAAAATCATCGAATTTAGCAATATTTTGACGTTTATCATCCCCTTTTCCTTTTAGTGATATAAACAAAATATCATCGAATTAGGCAATATTTTGCCGTTTTTCCACGTTTTTTTGAATTTTCAGTTTATTGGTATTAATTCATTATATATACGATAAAAATGATGCAAACACATAATTGATTAGATTATAACCTTATACTTCATTTTCAATCAACTATTTGTTTCTAGTTAAAATACTGAGTATGATATTGAAAAGGGGAGAAGTTCGGCTTTTATTGCATATATCGACGTTTCAGCCGGATTAGAGCGGTTTTACATGTATATCTTCCATCGGTAATATAAACGGAAAATCAGGAACATTTTAGTTAATTCTAATGAAAACACATTGGTTTTTATCATTTCTATTGGAAACAACATTGTCATATGTCTTTTCTTGGATCTAAATAATACGAAACCTCGCTCTATGATTTGAAGTTAAAATCTTTAAATATGGTAAAATAGTGACTTTTTTCACGTTTTTCATGTAGTTTGATATTACGTAAATATATTCATTTTTACCAATATTTTTATACTATATCATGTAGTATCACGATATGTGATTTGGCCTTCATATCTCAGAATTTCGCATAATATTGCATTTTAAGCAAGTTTTCTTGCATTTTGTTTCGTACGAAAAATCATTGAATTTAGCAATATTTTGACGTTTATCATCTCCTCTTCCTTTATGTGATTTCAACAAAATATCATCGAATTAGGCAATATTTTGCCGTTTTTCCACGTTTTTTGTGAATTTTCAGTCTGTGTGTATTAATTCATAATTCATTTGGGTATTTATACGATAAAAATGATGCAAACACATAATTGATTAGATAATAACCTTAAATATTTCATTTTCAATCATCTATTTGTTTCTCGTTAAAATACTGAGTAAGATATTGAAAAGGGGAGAAGTTCGGTTTTTATTGCATATATCGACGTTTCAGCCGGAATAGAGCGGTTTTCGTGTACATCTTCCATCGGTAATATGAACGGAAAATTAGGAACATTTTAGTTAATTCTGATGAAAACACATTGATTTTTATCATTTGTATTGGAAACAACATTGTCATATGTCTTTTCGTGGATCATAATAATACGAAACCTCGCTGTATGATTTGAATTTAAAATCCTCAAATATGGTAAAATAGTGACTTATTCACGTTAATCATGTAGTGTGATATTAGAAAAGTATATTAATTTTACCAAATTTCTATACTATTTCATGTAGAATCACGATATGTGATTTGGCCTTCAAATCTCAGAATTTCGCATAATATTGCATTTTAAGCAAGTTTTCTTGCATTTTGTTTCGTACGAAAAATCATTGAATTTAGCAATATTTTGACGTTTATCATTCCCCTTTCCTTTATGTGATTTAAACAAAATATCATCGAATTAGGCAATATTTTGCCGTTTTTCCACGTTTTTTGTGAATTTTCAGTTTATGGGAGTTAAATCATTATATATACGATAAAAATGATGCAAACACATAATTGATTAGAAGTTAACCTTAAATATTTCATTTTCAATCAACCATTTGTTTCTCGTTAAAATACTGAGTAGGATATTGAAATGGGGAGAAGTTCACTTTTTATTGCATATATCGACGTTTCAGCCGGATTAGAGCGGTTTTACGTGTACATCTTCCATCGGTAATATAAACGGAAAATCAGGAACATTTTAGTTAATTCTAATGAAAACACATTGGATTTTATCATTTGTATTGGAAACAACATTGTCATATGTCTTTTCTTTGATCTAAATAATACGAAACCTCGCTCTATGATTTGAAGTAAAAATCCTCAAATATGGTAAAATAATGACTTTTTTCACGTTTTTCATGTAGTTTGATATTACGTAAAAATATTCATTTTTACCAATATTTCGATACTATTTCATGTAGTATCACGATATGTGATTTCACCTTCATATTTCAGAATTTCGCATAATATTGCATTTTAAGCAAGTTTTCTTGCATTTGGTTTCGTACGAAAAATCATCACACTTAGCAATATTTTGACGTTTATCATCCTCTTTTCCTTTATGTGATTTAAACATAGCATCATCGAATTAGGCAATATTTTGCCGTTTTTCCACATTTTTGTGAATTTTCAGTTTATTGTTATTAATTCATTAAATATACGATAAAAATGATGCAAACACTTAATTGATTAGAAATTAACCTTAAATACTTCATTTTCAATCAACCATTTGTTTCTAGTTAAAATACTGAGTATGATATTGAAAAGGGGAGAAGTTCGGTTTTTACTGCATATATCGACGTTTCAGCCGGAATAGAGCGGTTTTCGTGTACATCTTCCATCGGTAATATGAACGGAAAATTAGGAACATTTTAGTTATTCTGATGAAAACACATTGATTTTTATCATTTGTATTGGAAACAACATTGTCATATGTCTTTTCGTGGATCTAAATAATACAAAACCTCGCTGTATGATTTGAATTTAAAATCCTAAAATATGGTAAAATAGTGACTTATTCACGTTAATTATGTAGTGTGATATTAGAAAAATATATAATTTTACCAAATTTCTATACTATTTCATGTAGTATCACGATATGTCATTTGGCCTTCAAATCTCAGAATTTCGCATAATATTGCATTTTAAGCAAGTTTTCTTGCATTTTGTTTCGTACGAAAAATCATTGAATTTAGCAATATTTTGACGTTTATCATCCCCTTTTCCTTTATGTGAGTTCAACAAAATATCATCGAATAAGGCAATATTTTGCCGTTTTTCCACGTTTTTGTGAATTTTCAGTTTATGGGTATTAAATCATTATATATACGATAAAAATGATGCAAACACATAATTGATTAGATAATAACCTTAAATACTTCATTTTCAATCAACTGTTTGTTTCTCGTTAAAATACTGAGTAAGATATTGAAAAGGTTAGAGGTTCGGTTTTTATTGCATATATCGACGTTTCAGCCGGATTAGAGCGGTTTTACATGTACATCTTCCATCGGTAATATAAACGGAAAATCAAGAATATTTTAGTTAATTCTAATGAAAACACATTGTTTTTTATCCTTTGTATTGGTAACAACATTGTCATATGTCTCGTCTTGGATCTCAATAATACGAAACCTCGCTTTATGATTTGAAGTTAAAATCCTCAAATATGGTAAAATAGTGACATTTTTCACGTTTTTCATGTAGTTTGATATTACGTAAATATATTCATTTTTACCAATATTTCGATACTATTTCATGTAGTATCACGATATGTGATTTTACCTTCAAATCTCAGAATTTCGCATAATACTGCATTTTAAGCAAGTTTTCTTGCATTTGGTTTCGTACAAAAAATCATCATATTTAGCAATATTTTGACGGTTATCATCCCCTTTTTCTTTATGTGATTTAAACATAATATCATCGAATTAGGCAATATTTTGCCGTTTTTCCACATTTTTGTGAATTTTCAGTTTATTGTTATTAATTCATTAAATATATGATAAAAGTTATGCAAACACATAATTGATTAGAAATTAACCTTAAATACTTCATTTTCAATCAACCATTTGTTTCTCGTTAAAATACTGAGTAGGATATTGATATGGGGAGAAGTTCGGCTTTTATTGCATATATCGACGTTTCAGCCGGATTAGAGCGGTTTTACGTGTATATCTTCCATCGGTAATATAAATGGAAAATCAGGAACATTTGAGTTAATTCTAATGAAAACACATTGGTTTTTATCATTTGTATTGGAAACAACATTGTCATATGTCTTTTCTTGGATCTAAATAATACGAAACCTCGCTCTATGATTTGAAGTTAAAATCCTCAAATATGGTAAAATAGTGACTTTTTCACGTTTTTCATTTAGTTTGATATTACATATATATATATTCTTTTTTACCAATATTTCGATACTATTTCATGTAGTATCACGATATATGATTTAACCTTCAAATCTCAGAATTTCGCATAATATTGCATTTTAAGCAAGTTTTCTTGCATTTTGTTTCGTACGAAAAATCATCGAATTTAGTAATAATTTGACGTTTATCATCTCCTTTTCCTTTATGTGATTTCAACAAAATATCATCGAATTAGGCAATATTTTGCCGTTTTTTCACGTGTTTGTGAATTTTAAGTCTATGGGTATTAATTCATTATTAATACGAGAAAAATGATGCAAACACATAATTGATTAGATAATAACCTTAAATACTTCATTTTCAATCAACCATTTGTTTCTCGTTAAAATACTGAGTAAAATATTGAAAAGGCGAAAAGTTCGTTTTTTTTTTTAAACATCGACGTTTCAGCCGGATTAGAGCGGTTTTACGTGTACATCTTCTATCGGAAAATCAAGAACATTTTAGTTAATTCTAATGAAAACACATTGTTTTTTATCATTTGTATTGGAAACAACATTGTCATATGTCTTTTCTTGGATCTAAATAATACGTAACCTCGCTCTATGATTTGAAGTTAAAATCCTCAAATATGGTAAAATAGTGACTTTTTTATGTGAATCATGTAGTGTGATATTACGTAAATATATTAATTTTACAAATATTTCGATACTATTTCATGTAGTATCAAGGTATGTGATTTGGCCATCATATCTCAGAATTTCGCATAATATTGCATTTCAAGCAAGTTTTCTTGCATTTTGTTTCGTACGAAAAATCATAGAATTTAGCAATATTTTGACGTTTATCATCCCCTTTTCCTTTTAGTGATATAAACAAAATATCATCGAATTAGGCAATATTTTGCCGTTTTTCCACGTTTTTGTGAATTTTCAGTTTATTGGTATTAACTCATTATATATACGATAAAAATGATGCAAACACATAATTGATTAGATTATAACCTTATACTTCATTTTCAATCAACTATTTGTTTCTAGTTAAAATACTGAGTATGATATTGAAAAGGGGAGAAGTTCGGCTTTTATTGCATATATCGACGTTTCAGCCGGATTAGAGCGGTTTTACATGTATATCTTCCATCGGTAATATAAACGGAAAATCAGGAACATTTTAGTTAATTCTAATGAAAACACATTGGTTTTTATCATTTCTATTGGAAACAACATTGTCATATGTCTTTTCTTGGATCTAAATAATACGAAACCTCGCTCTATGATTTGAAGTTAAAATCTTTAAATATGGTAAAATAGTGACTTTTTTCACGTTTTTCATATAGTTTGATATTACGTAAATATATTCATTTTTACCAATATTTTTATACTATATCATGTAGTATCACGATATGTGATTTGGCCTTCATATCTCAGAATTTCGCATAATATTGCATTTTAAGCAAGTTTTCTTGCATTTTGTTTCGTACGAAAAATCATTGAATTTAGCAATATTTTGACGTTTATCATCTCCTCTTCCTTTATGTGATTTCAACAAAATATCATCGAATTAGGCAATATTTTGCCGTTTTTCCACGTTTTTTGTGAATTTTCAGTCTGTGTGTATTAATTCATAATTCATTTGGGTATTTATACGATAAAAATGATGCAAACACATAATTGATTAGATAATAACCTTAAATATTTCATTTTCAATCATCTATTTGTTTCTCGTTAAAATACTGAGTAAGATATTGAAAAGGGGAGAAGTTCGGTTTTTATTGCATATATCGACGTTTCAGCCGGAATAGAGCGGTTTTCGTGTACATCTTCCATCGGTAATATGAACGGAAAATTAGGAACATTTTAGTTAATTCTGATGAAAACACATTGATTTTTATCATTTGTATTGGAAACAACATTGTCATATGTCTTTTCGTGGATCATAATAATACGAAACCTCGCTCTATGATTTGAAGTTAAAATCCTCAAATATGGTAAAATAGTGACTTTTTCACGTTTTTCATTTAGTTTGATATTACATATATATATTCTTTTTTACCAATATTTCGATACTATTTCATGTAGTATCACGATATATGATTTAACCTTCAAATCTCAGAATTTCGCATAATATTGCATTTTAAGCAAGTTTTCTTGCATTTTGTTTCGTACGAAAAATCATCGAATTTAGTAATAATTTGACGTTTATCATCTCCTTTTCCTTTATGTGATTTCAACAAAATATCATCGAATTAGGCAATATTTTGCCGTTTTTTCACGTGTTTGTGAATTTTAAGTCTATGGGTATTAATTCATTATTAATACGAGAAAAATGATGCAAACACATAATTGATTAGATAATAACCTTAAATACTTCATTTTCAATCAACCATTTGTTTCTCGTTAAAATACTGAGTAAAATATTGAAAAGGCGAAAAGTTCGTTTTTTTTTTTTTAAATATCGACGTTTCAGCCGGATTAGAGCGGTTTTACGTGTACATCTTCTATCGGAAAATCAAGAACATTTTAGTTAATTCTAATGAAAACACATTGTTTTTTATCATTTGTATTGGAAACAACATTGTCATATGTCTTTTCTTGGATCTAAATAATACGTAACCTCGCTCTATGATTTGAAGTTAAAATCCTCAAATATGGTAAAATAGTGACTTTTTTATGTGAATCATGTAGTGTGATATTACGTAAATATATTAATTTTACAAATATTTCGATACTATTTCATGTAGTATCAAGGTATGTGATTTGGCCATCATATCTCAGAATTTCGCATAATATTGCATTTCAAGCAAGTTTTCTTGCATTTTGTTTCGTACGAAAAATCATAGAATTTAGCAATATTTTGACGTTTATCATCCCCTTTTCCTTTTAGTGATATAAACAAAATATCATCGAATTAGGCAATATTTTGCCGTTTTTCCACGTTTTTGTGAATTTTCAGTTTATTGGTATTAACTCATTATATATACGATAAAAATGATGCAAACACATAATTGATTAGATTATAACCTTATACTTCATTTTCAATCAACTATTTGTTTCTAGTTAAAATACTGAGTATGATATTGAAAAGGGGAGAAGTTCGGCTTTTATTGCATATATCGACGTTTCAGCCGGATTAGAGCGGTTTTACATGTATATCTTCCATCGGTAATATAAACGGAAAATCAGGAACATTTTAGTTAATTCTAATGAAAACACATTGGTTTTTATCATTTCTATTGGAAACAACATTGTCATATGTCTTTTCTTGGATCTAAATAATACGAAACCTCGCTCTATGATTTGAAGTTAAAATCTTTAAATATGGTAAAATAGTGACTTTTTTCACGTTTTTCATATAGTTTGATATTACGTAAATATATTCATTTTTACCAATATTTTTATACTATATCATGTAGTATCACGATATGTGATTTGGCCTTCATATCTCAGAATTTCGCATAATATTGCATTTTAAGCAAGTTTTCTTGCATTTCGTTTCGTACGAAAAATCATTGAATTTAGCAATATTTTGACGTTTATCATCTCCTCTTCCTTTATGTGATTTCAACAAAATATCATCGAATTAGGCAATATTTTGCCGTTTTTCCACGTTTTTTGTGAATTTTCAGTCTGTGTGTATTAATTCATAATTCATTTGGGTATTTATACGATAAAAATGATGCAAACACATAATTGATTAGATAATAACCTTAAATATTTCATTTTCAATCATCTATTTGTTTCTCGTTAAAATACTGAGTAAGATATTGAAAAGGGGAGAAGTTCGGTTTTTATTGCATATATCGACGTTTCAGCCGGAATAGAGCGGTTTTCGTGTACATCTTCCATCGGTAATATGAACGGAAAATTAGGAACATTTTAGTTAATTCTGATGAAAACACATTGATTTTTATCATTTGTATTGGAAACAACATTGTCATATGTCTTTTCGTGGATCATAATAATACGAAACCTCGCTGTATGATTTGAATTTAAAATCCTCAAATATGGTAAAATAGTGACTTATTCACGTTAATCATGTAGTGTGATATTAGAAAAGTATATTAATTTTACCAAATTTCTATACTATTTCATGTAGAATCACGATATGTGATTTGGCCTTCAAATCTCAGAATTTCGCATAATATTGCATTTTAAGCAAGTTTTCTTGCATTTTGTTTCGTACGAAAAATCATTGAATTTAGCAATATTTTGACGTTTATCATTCCCCTTTCCTTTATGTGATTTAAACAAAATATCATCGAATTAGGCAATATTTTGCCGTTTTTCCACGTTTTTTGTGAATTTTCAGTTTATGGGAGTTAAATCATTATATATACGATAAAAATGATGCAAACACATAATTGATTAGAAGTTAACCTTAAATACTTCATTTTCAATCAACCATTTGTTTCTCGTTAAAATACTGAGTAGGATATTGAAATGGGGAGAAGTTCACTTTTTATTGCATATATCGACGTTTCAGCCGGATTAGAGCGGTTTTACGTGTACATCTTCCACCGGTAATATAAACGGAAAATCAGGAACATTTTAGTTAATTCTAATGAAAACACATTGGATTTTATCATTTGTATTGGAAACAACATTGTCATATGTCTTTTCTTTGATCTAAATAATACGAAACCTCGCTCTATGATTTGAAGTAAAAATCCTCAAATATGGTAAAATAATGACTTTTTTCACGTTTTTCATGTAGTTTGATATTACGTAAAAATATTCATTTTTACCAATATTTCGATACTATTTCATGTAGTATCACGATATGTGATTTCACCTTCAAATTTCAGAATTTCGCATAATATTGCATTTTAAGCAAGTTTTCTTGCATTTGGTTTCGTACGAAAAATCATCACACTTAGCAATATTTTGACGTTTATCATCCTCTTTTCCTTTATGTGATTTAAACATAGCATCATCGAATTAGGCAATATTTTGCCGTTTTTCCACATTTTTGTGAATTTTCAGTTTATTGTTATTAATTCATTAAGATATACGATAAAAATGATGCAAACACTTAATTGATTAGAAATTAACCTTAAATACTTCATTTTCAATCAACAATTTGTTTCTCGTTAAAATACTGAGTAGGATATTGAAATGGGGAGAAGTTCGGCTTTTATTGCATATATCGACGTTTCAGCCGGATTAGAGCGGTTTTACGTGTACATCTTCCATCGGTAATATAAACGGAAAATCAGGAACATTTTAGTTAATTCTAATGAAAACACATTGGTTTTTATCATTTGTATTGGAAACGACATTGTCATATGTCTTTTCTTGGATCTAAATAATACGAAACCACGCTCTATGATTTGAAGTTAAAATCCTCAAATATGGTAAAATAATGACTTTTTTCACGTTTTTCATGTAGTTTGATATTACGTAAATATATTCATTTTTACCAATATTTCGATACTATTTCATGTAGTATCACGATATGTGATTTTTCCTTCAAATTTCAGAATTTCGCATAATATTGCATTTTAAGCAAGTTTTCTTGCATTTGGTTTCGTACGAAAAATCATCATACCTAGCAATATTTTGACGTTTATCATCCCCTTTTCCTTTATGTGATTTAAACATAACATCATCGAATTAGGCAATATTTTGCCGTTTTTCCACATTTTTGTGAATTTTCAGTTTATTGTTATTAATTCATTAAATATACGATAAAAATGATGCAAACACTTAATTGATTAGAAATTAACCTTAAATACTTCATTTTCAATCAACCATTTGTTTCTCGTTAAAATACTGAGTAGGATATTGAAATGGGGAGAAGTTCGGCTTTTATTGCATATATCGACGTTTCAGCCGGATTAGAGCGGTTTTACGTGTACATCTTCCATCGGTAATATAAACAGAAAATCAAGAATATTTTAGTTAATTCTAATGAAAATACATTGTTTTTTATCGTTTGTATTGGAAACAACATTGTCATATGTCTTTTCTTGGATCTAAATAATACGAAACCTCGCTCTATGATTTGAAGTTAAAATCTTCAAATATGGTAAAATAGTGACTTTTTTCACGTTTTTCATATAGTTTGATATTACGTAAATATATTCATTTTTACCAATATTTCGAAACTATTTCATGTAGTATTACCATATGTGATTTGTCCTTCAAATCTCAGAATTTCGCATAATATTGCATTTTAGGCAAGTTTTCTTGCATTTTATTTCGTACGAAAAATCATCGAATTTAGCAATATTTTGACGTTTATCATCCCCTTTTCCTCTATGTGATTTAAACAAAATATCATCGAATTACGCAATATTTTGCCGTTTTTTCACGTTTATGTGAATTTTCAGTTTATGGGTATTAATTCATTAAATATACGATAAAAATGATGCGAACACATAATTGATTAGATAATAACCTTAAATACTTCATTTTCAACCAACTATTTGTTTCTCGTTAAAATACTGAGTAAGATATTGAAAAGGGGAGAAGTTCGGTAGTTATTGCATATATCGACGTTTCAGCCGGATTAGAGCGGTTTTACGTGTACATCTTCCATCGGTAATATAAACGGAAAATCAAGAACATTTTAGTTAATTCTAATGAAAACACATTGTTTTATGTCATTTGTACTGGAAACAACATTGTCATATGTCTTTTCTTGGATCTAAATAATACGGAACCTCGCTCTATGATTTGAAGTTAAAATCCTCAAATATGGTAAAATAGTGACTTTTTCACGTTTTTCATGTAGTTTGATATTACGTAAATATATTCTTTTTTACCAATATTTCGATACTATTTCATGTAGTATCATGATATGTGATTTGGCCTTCAAATCTCAGAATTTCGAAAAATATTGCATTTTAAGCAAGTTTTCTTGCATTTTGTTTCGTACGAAAAATCATCGAATTTAGCAATATTTTGACGTTTATCATCCCCTTTTCCTTTATGTGATTTAAACAAAATATCATCGAATTAGGCAATATTATGCCGTTTTTCCATGTTTTTGTGAATTTTCAGTTTATGGGTATTAATTCATTATATATACGATAAAAATGATGCAAACACATAATTGTTTAGATAATAACCTTAAATACTTCATTTTCAATCATCTATTTGTTTCTCGATAAAATACTGAGTAAGATATTTAAAAGGGGAGAAGTTCAGTTTTTATTGCATGTATCGACGTTTCAGCCTGATTAGAGCGGTTTTACGTTTACATCTTCCATCGGTAATATAAACGGAAAATCAAGAACATTTTAGTTAATTCTAATGAAAACACATTGGTTTTATCATTTGTATTGGAAACAACATTGTCATATGTCTTTTCTTGGATCTAAATAATACGAAACCTCGCTCTATGAATTGAAGTTAAAATCCTCATATATGGTAAAATAGTGACTTTTTCACGTTAATCATGTAGTTTGATATTACGTAAATATATTCACTTTTACGAATATTTCGATACTATTTCTTGTAGTATCACGATATGTGATTTGGCCTTCAAATCTCAGAATGTCGCATAATATTGCATTTTAATCAAGTTTTCTTGCATTTTGTTTCGTACGAAAAATCATCGAATTTAGCAATATTTTGACGTTTATCATCTCCTTTTCCTTTATGTGATTTAAACAAAATATCATCGAATTAGGCAATATTTTGCCGTTTTTAAACGTTTTTGTGAAATTTCAGTCTATGGGTATTAATTCATTATATATACGATAAAAATGATGCAAACACATAATTGATTAGATAATAACCATAAATACTTCATTTTCAATCATCTATTTGTTTCTCGTTAAAATACTGAGTAAGATATTGAAAAGGGAAGAAGTTCGGTTTTTATTGCATATATCGACGTTTCAGCTGGATTAGAGCGGTTTTAGGTGTACATCTTCCATCGGTAATATAAACTGAAAATCAAGAACATTTTAGTTAATTCTAATGAAAACACATTGGTTTTTATCATTTGTATTGGAAACAACATTGTCATATGTCTTTTCTTGGATCTAAATAATACGAAACCTCGCTCTATGATTTGAAGTTAAAATCCTCAAATATGGTAAAATAGTGACTTTTTCACGTTTTTCATTTAGTTTGATATTACATATATATATTCTTTTTTACCAATATTTCGATACTATTTCATGTAGTATCACGATATATGATTTAACCTTCAAATCTCAGAATTTCGCATAATATTGCATTTTAAGCAAGTTTTCTTGCATTTTGTTTCGTACGAAAAATCATCGAATTTAGTAATAATTTGACGTTTATCATCTCCTTTTCCTTTATGTGATTTCAACAAAATATCATCGAATTAGGCAATATTTTGCCGTTTTTTCACGTGTTTGTAAATTTTAAGTCTATGGGTATTAATTCATTATTAATACGATAAAAATGATGCAAACACATAATTGATTAGATAATAACCTTAAATACTTCATTTTCAATCAACCATTTGTTTCTCGGTAAAATACTGAGTAAAATATTGAAAAGGCGAAAAGTTCGTTTTTTTTTTTAAACATCGACGTTTCAGCCGGATTAGAGCGGTTTTACGTGTACATCTTCTATCGGAAAATCAAGAACATTTTAGTTAATTCTAATGAAAACACATTGTTTTTTATCATTTGTATTGGAAACAACATTGTCATATGTCTTTTCTTGGATCTAAATAATACGTAACCTCGCTCTATGATTTGAAGTTAAAATCCTCAAATATGGTAAAATAGTGACTTTTTTATGTGAATCATGTAGTGTGATATTACGTAAATATATTAATTTTACAAATATTTCGATACTATTTCATGTAGTATCAAGGTATGTGATTTGGCCATCATATCTCAGAATTTCGCATAATATTGCATTTCAAGCAAGTTTTCTTGCATTTTGTTTCGTACGAAAAATCATCGAATTTAGCAATATTTTGACGTTTATCATCCCCTTTTCCTTTTAGTGATATAAACAAAATATCATCGAATTAGGCAATATTTTGCCGTTTTTCCACGTTTTTGTGAATTTTCAGTTTATTGGTATTAATTCATTATATATACGATAAAAATGATGCAAACACATAATTGATTAGATTATAACCTTATACTTCATTTTCAATCAACTATTTGTTTCTAGTTAAAATACTGAGTATGATATTGAAAAGGGGAGAAGTTCGGCTTTTATTGCATATATCGACGTTTCAGCCGGATTAGAGCGGTTTTACATGTATATCTTCCATCGGTAATATAAACGGAAAATCAGGAACATTTTAGTTAATTCTAATGAAAACACATTGGTTTTTATCATTTCTATTGGAAACAACATTGTCATATGTCTTTTCTTGGATCTAAATAATACGAAACCTCGCTCTATGATTTGAAGTTAAAATCTTTAAATATGGTAAAATAGTGACTTTTTTCACGTTTTTCATGTAGCTTGATATTACGTAAATATATTAATTTTACAAATATTTCGATACTATTTCATGTAGTATCAAGGTATGTGATTTGGCCTTCATATCTCAGAATTTCGCATAATATTGCATTTTAAGCAAGTTTTCTTGCATTTGGTTTCGTACGAAAAATCATCATACTTAGCAATATTTTGACGTTTATCATCCCCTTTTCCTTTATGTGATTTAAACATAACATCATCGAATTAGGCAATATTTTGCCGTTTTTCCACATTTTTGTGAATTTTCAGTTTATTGTTATTAATTCATTAAATATACGATAAAAATGATGCAAACACTTAATTGATTAGAAATTAACCTTAAATACTTCATTTTCAATCAACCATTTGTTTCTCGTTAAAATACTGAGTAGGATATTGAAATGGGGAGAAGTTCGGCTTTTATTGCATATATCGACGTTTCAGCCGGATTAGAGCGGTTTTACGTGTACATCTTCCATCGGTAATATAAACGGAAAATCAGGAACATTTTAGTTAATTCTAATGAAAACTTATTGGTTTTTATCATTTGTATTGGAAACAACATTGTCATATGTCTTTTCTTGGATCTAAAAATACGAAACCACGCTCTATGATTTGAAGTTAAAAACCTCAAATATGGTAAATTAGTGACTTTTTTCACGTTTTTCGAGTAGTTTGATATTACATATATATATTCTTTTTTACCAATATTTCGATACTATTTCATGTAGTATCACGATTTGGCCTTCAAATCTCAGAATTTCGCATAATATTGCATTTTAAGCAAGTTTTCTTGCATTTTGTTTCGTACGAAAAATCATTGAATTTAGCAATATTTTGATGTTTATCATCTCCTTTTCCTTTATTTGATTTCAACAAAATATCATCGAATTAGGCAATTTTTTCCGTTTTTCCACGTGTTTGTGAATTTTCAGTTTATTGTTATTAATTCATTAAATATACGATAAAAATGATGCAAACACATAATTGATTAGAAATTAACCTTAAATACTTCATTTTCAATCAACCATTTTTTTCTCATTGAATACTGAGTAAGATATTTAAAAGGGGAGAAGTTCGGTTTTTATTGCATATATCGACGTTTCAGCCGGATTAGAGCGGTTTTACGTGTACATCTTCCATCGGTAATATAAACAGAAAATCAAGAATATTTTAGTTAATTCTAATGAAAATACATTGTTTTTTATCGTTTGTATTGGAAACAACATTGTCATATGTCTTTTCTTGGATCTAAATAATACGAAACCTCGCTCTATGATTTGAAGTTAAAATCTTCAAATATGGTAAAATAGTGACTTTTTTCACGTTTTTCATATAGTTTGATATTAAGTAAATATATTCATTTTTACCAATATTTCGAAACTATTTCATGTAGTATTACGATATGTGATTTGTCCTTCAAATCTCAGAATTTCGCATAATATTGCATTTTAGGCAAGTTTTCTTGCATTTTGTTTCGTACGAAAAATCATCGAATTTAGCAATATTTTGACGTTTATCATCCCCTTTTCCTCTATGTGATTTAAACAAAATATCATCGAATTACGCAATATTTTGCCGTTTTTCCACGTTTATGTGAATTTTCAGTTTATGGGTATTAATTCATTAAATATACGATAAAAATGATGCGAACACATAATTGATTAGATAATAACCTTAAATACTTCATTTTCAACCAACTATTTGTTTCTCGTTAAAATACTGAGTAAGATATTGAAAAGGGGAGAAGTTCGGTAGTTATTGCATATATCGACGTTTCAGCCGGATTAGAGCGGTTTTACGTGTACATCTTCCATCGGTAATATAAACGGAAAATCAAGAACATTTTAGTTAATTCTAATGAAAACACATTGTTTTATGTCATTTGTACTGGAAACAACATTGTCATATGTCTTTTCTTGGATCTAAATAATACGGAACCTCGCTCTATGATTTGAAGTTAAAATCCTCAAATATGGTAAAATAGTGACTTTTTCACGTTTTTCATGTAGTTTGATATTACGTAAATATATTCTATTTTACCAATATTTCGATACTATTTCATGTAGTATCATAATATGTGATTTGGCCTTCAAATCTCAGAATTTCGAAAAATATTGCATTTTAAGCAAGTTTTCTGGCATTTTGTTTCATACGAAAAATCATCGAATTTAGCAATATTTTGACGTTTATCATCCCCTTTTCCTCTATGTGATTTAAACAAAATATCATCGAATTAGGCAATATTTTGCCGTTTTTCCATGTTTTTGTGAATTTTCAGTTTATGGGTATTAATTCATTATATATACGATAAAAATGATGCAAACACATAATTGATTAGATAATAACCTTAAATACTTCATTTTCAATCATCTATTTGTTTCTCGATAAAATACTGAGTAAGATATTTAAAAGGGGAGAAGTTCGGTTTTTATTGCATGTATCGACGTTTCAGCCTGATTAGAGCGGCTTTACGTTTACATCTTCCATCGGTAATATAAACGGAAAATCAAGAACATTTTAGTTAATTCTAATGAAAACACATTGGTTTTATCATTTGTATTGGAAACAACATTGTCATATGTCTTTTCTTGGATCTAAATAATACGAAACCTCGCTCTATGAATTGAAGTTAAAATCCTCATATATGGTAAAATAGTGACTTTTTCACGTTAATCATGTAATTTGATATTACGTAAATATATTCACTTTTACGAATATTTCGATACTATTTCTTGTAGTATCACGATATGTGATTTGGCCTTCAAATCTCAGAATGTCGCATAATATTGCATTTTAATCAAGTTTTCTTGCATTTTGTTTCGTACGAAAAATCATCGAATTTAGCAATATTTTGACGTTGATCATCTCCTTTTTCTTTATGTGATTTAAACAAAATATCATCGAATTAGGCAATATTTTGCCGTTTTTAAACGTTTTTGTGAAATTTCAGTCTATGGGTATTAATTCATTATATATACGATAAAAATGATGCAAACACATAATTGATTAGATAATAACCTTAAATACTTCATTTTCAATCATCTATTTGTTTCTTGTTAAAATACTGAGTAAGATATTGAAAAGGGGAGAAGTTCGGTTTTTATTGCATATATCTACGTTTCAGCCGGATTAGAGCGGTTTTACGTATGCATCTTCCATCGGTAATATAAACGGAAAATCAGGAACATTTTAGTTAATTCTAATGAAAACACATTTGTTTTTATCATTTGTATTGGAAACAACTTTGTCATATGTCTTTTCTTGGATCTAAATAATACGAAACCTTGCTTTATGGTTTGAAGTTAAAATCTTCAAATATGGTAAAATAGAGACTTTTTTCACGTTTTTCATGTAGTTTGATATTACGTAAATATACTCATTTTTACCCATATTTCAAAACTATTTCATATAGTATCACGATATGTGATTTGGACTTCAAATCTCAGAATTTCAAATAATATTGCATTTTAAGCAAGTTTTCTTGCATTTTGTTTCGTACGAAAAATCATCGAATTTAGCAATATTTTGACGTTTATCATCTCCTTTTCCTTTATGTGATTTAAACAAAATATCATCGAATTAGGCAATATTTTGCCGTTTTAAACGTTTTTGTGAATTTTCAGTCTATGGGTATTAATTCATTATATATACGATAAAAATGATGCAAACACATAATTGATTAGATAATAACCTTAAATACTTCATTTTCAATCATCTATTTGTTTCTTGTTAAAATACTGAGTAAGATATTGAAAAGGGGAGAAGTTCGGTTTTTATTGCATATATCTACGTTTCAGCCGGATTAGACCGGTTTTACGTGTACATCTTCCATCGGTAATATAAACGGAAAATAAAGAAAATTTTAGTTAATTCTAATGAAAACACATTGGTTTTTATCATTTGTATTGGAAACAACATTGTCATATGTTTTTTCTTGGATCTAAATAATACGAAACCTCGCTCTATAATTTGAAGTTAAAATCCTCAAATACGGTAAAATAGTGACTTTTTTCACCTTTTTCATGAAGTTTGATATTAGGTAAATATATTCTTTTTTACCAATATTTCGATACTATTTCATGTAGTATCACGATATGTGATTTGGCCTTCAAATCTCAGAATTTCGCATAATATTGCATTTAAAGCAAGTTTTCTTACATTTTGTTTCGTACGAAAAATCATCGAATTTAGCAATATTTTGACGTTCATCATCTCTTTTTCCTTTATGTGATTTAAACAAAATATCATCGAATTAGGCAATATTTTGCCGTTTTTCCACGGTTTTGTGAATTTTCAGTCTACAGGTATTAATTCATTATATATACGATAAAAATGATGCAAACACATAATTGATTAGATAATAACCATAAATACTTCATTTTCAATCATCTATTTGTTTCTCGTTAAAATACTGAGTAAGATATTGAAAAGGGAAGAAGTTCGGTTTTTATTGCATATATCGACGTTTCAGCCGGATTAGAGCGGTTTTAGGTGTACATCTTCCATCGGTAATATAAACTGAAAATCAAGAACATTTTAGTTAATTCTAATGAAAACACATTGTTTTTTTATCATTTGTATTGGAAACAACATTGTCATATGTCTTTTCTTGGATCTAAATAATACGAAACCTCGCTCTATGAATTGAAGTTAAAATCCTCATATATGGTAAAATAGTGACTTTTTCACGTTAATTATGTAGTTTGATATTACGTAAATATATTCACTTTTACGAATATTTCGATACTATTTCTTGTAGTATCACGATATGTGATTTGGCCTTCAAATTTCAGAATGTCGCATAATATTGCATTTTAATCAAGTTTTCTTGCATTTTGTTTCGTACGAAAAATCATCGAATTTAGCAATATTTTGACGTTGATCATCTCCTTTTCCTTTATGTGATTTAAACAAAATATCATCGAATTAGGCAATATTTTGCCGTTTTTAAACGTTTTTGTGAAATTTCAGTCTATGGGTATTAATTCATTATATATACGATAAAAATGATGCAAACACATAATTGATTAGATAATAACCTTAAATACTTCATTTTCAATCATCTATTTGTTTCTTGTTAAAATACTGAGTAAGATATTGAAAAGGGGAGAAGTTCGGTTTTTATTGCATATATCTACGTTTCAGCCGGATTAGAGCGGTTTTACGTATGCATCTTCCATCGGTAATATAAACGGAAAATCAGGAACATTTTAGTTAATTCTAATGAAAACACATTTGTTTTTATCATTTGTATTGGAAACAACATTGTCATATGTCTTTTCTTGGATCTAAATAATACGAAACCTCGCTCTATGATTTGAAGTTAAAATCCTCAAATATGGTAAAATAGTGACTTTTTCACGTTTTTCATTTAGTTTGATATTACATATATATATTCTTTTTTACCAATATTTCGATACTATTTCATGTAGTATCACGATATATGATTTAACCTTCAAATCTCAGAATTTCGCATAATATTGCATTTTAAGCAAGTTTTCTTGCATTTTGTTTCGTACGAAAAATCATCGAATTTAGTAATAATTTGACGTTTATCATCTCCTTTTCCTTTATGTGATTTCAACAAAATATCATCGAATTAGGCAATATTTTGCCGTTTTTTCACGTGTTTGTAAATTTTAAGTCTATGGGTATTAATTCATTATTAATACGATAAAAATGATGCAAACACATAATTGATTAGATAATAACCTTAAATACTTCATTTTCAATCAACCATTTGTTTCTCGGTAAAATACTGAGTAAAATATTGAAAAGGCGAAAAGTTCGTTTTTTTTTTTAAACATCGACGTTTCAGCCGGATTAGAGCGGTTTTACGTGTACATCTTCTATCGGAAAATCAAGAACATTTTAGTTAATTCTAATGAAAACACATTGTTTTTTATCATTTGTATTGGAAACAACATTGTCATATGTCTTTTCTTGGATCTAAATAATACGTAACCTCGCTCTATGATTTGAAGTTAAAATCCTCAAATATGGTAAAATAGTGACTTTTTTATGTGAATCATGTAGTGTGATATTACGTAAATATATTAATTTTACAAATATTTCGATACTATTTCATGTAGTATCAAGGTATGTGATTTGGTCATCATATCTCAGAATTTCGCATAATATTGCATTTCAAGCAAGTTTTCTTGCATTTTGTTTCGTACGAAAAATCATCGAATTTAGCAATATTTTGACGTTTATCATCCCCTTTTCCTTTTAGTGATATAAACAAAATATCATCGAATTAGGCAATATTTTGCCGTTTTTCCACGTTTTTGTGAATTTTCAGTTTATTGGTATTAATTCATTATATATACGATAAAAATGATGCAAACACATAATTGATTAGATTATAACCTTATACTTCATTTTCAATCAACTATTTGTTTCTAGTTAAAATACTGAGTATGATATTGAAAAGGGGAGAAGTTCGGCTTTTATTGCATATATCGACGTTTCAGCCGGATTAGAGCGGTTTTACATGTATATCTTCCATCGGTAATATAAACGGAAAATCAGGAACATTTTAGTTAATTCTAATGAAAACACATTGGTTTTTATCATTTCTATTGGAAACAACATTGTCATATGTCTTTTCTTGGATCTAAATAATACGAAACCTCGCTCTATGATTTGAAGTTAAAATCTTTAAATATGGTAAAATAGTGACTTTTTTCACGTTTTTCATGTAGTTTGATATTACGTAAATATATTAATTTTACAAATATTTCGATACTATTTCATGTAGTATCAAGGTATGTGATTTGGCCTTCATATCTCAGAATTTCGCATAATATTGCATTTTAAGCAAGTTTTCTTGCATTTGGTTTCGTACGAAAAATCATCATACTTAGCAATATTTTGACGTTTATCATCCCCTTTTCCTTTATGTGATTTAAACATAACATCATCGAATTAGGCAATATTTTGCCGTTTTTCCACATTTTTGTGAATTTTCAGTTTATTGTTATTAATTCATTAAATATACGATAAAAATGATGCAAACACTTAATTGATTAGAAATTAACCTTAAATACTTCATTTTCAATCAACCATTTGTTTCTCGTTAAAATACTGAGTAGGATATTGAAATGGGGAGAAGTTCGGCTTTTATTGCATATATCGACGTTTCAGCCGGATTAGAGCGGTTTTACGTGTACATCTTCCATCGGTAATATAAACGGAAAATCAGGAACATTTTAGTTAATTCTAATGAAAACTTATTGGTTTTTATCATTTGTATTGGAAACAACATTGTCATATGTCTTTTCTTGGATCTAAAAATACGAAACCACGCTCTATGATTTGAAGTTAAAAACCTCAAATATGGTAAATTAGTGACTTTTTTCACGTTTTTCGAGTAGTTTGATATTACATATATATATTCTTTTTTACCAATATTTCGATACTATTTCATGTAGTATCACGATTTGGCCTTCAAATCTCAGAATTTCGCATAATATTGCATTTTAAGCAAGTTTTCTTGCATTTTGTTTCGTACGAAAAATCATTGAATTTAGCAATATTTTGATGTTTATCATCTCCTTTTCCTTTATGTGATTTCAACAAAATATCATCGAATTAGGCAATTTTTTCCGTTTTTCCACGTGTTTGTGAATTTTCAGTTTATTGTTATTAATTCATTAAATATACGATAAAAATGATGCAAACACATAATTGATTAGAAATTAACCTTAAATACTTCATTTTCAATCAACCATTTTTTTCTCATTGAATACTGAGTAAGATATTTAAAAGGGGAGAAGTTCGGTTTTTATTGCATATATCGACGTTTCAGCCGGATTAGAGCGGTTTTACGTGTACATCTTCCATCGGTAATATAAACAGAAAATCAAGAATATTTTAGTTAATTCTAATGAAAATACATTGTTTTTTATCGTTTGTATTGGAAACAACATTGTCATATGTCTTTTCTTGGATCTAAATAATACGAAACCTCGCTCTATGATTTGAAGTTAAAATCTTCAAATATGGTAAAATAGTGACTTTTTTCACGTTTTTCATATAGTTTGATATTAAGTAAATATATTCATTTTTACCAATATTTCGAAACTATTTCATGTAGTATTACGATATGTGATTTGTCCTTCAAATCTCAGAATTTCGCATAATATTGCATTTTAGGCAAGTTTTCTTGCATTTTGTTTCGTACGAAAAATCATCGAATTTAGCAATATTTTGACGTTTATCATCCCCTTTTCCTCTATGTGATTTAAACAAAATATCATCGAATTACGCAATATTTTGCCGTTTTTCCACGTTTATGTGAATTTTCAGTTTATGGGTATTAATTCATTAAATATACGATAAAAATGATGCGAACACATAATTGATTAGATAATAACCTTAAATACTTCATTTTCAACCAACTATTTGTTTCTCGTTAAAATACTGAGTAAGATATTGAAAAGGGGAGAAGTTCGGTAGTTATTGCATATATCGACGTTTCAGCCGGATTAGAGCGGTTTTACGTGTACATCTTCCATCGGTAATATAAACGGAAAATCAAGAACATTTTAGTTAATTCTAATGAAAACACATTGTTTTATGTCATTTGTACTGGAAACAACATTGTCATATGTCTTTTCTTGGATCTAAATAATACGGAACCTCGCTCTATGATTTGAAGTTAAAATCCTCAAATATGGTAAAATAGTGACTTTTTCACGTTTTTCATGTAGTTTGATATTACGTAAATATATTCTATTTTACCAATATTTCGATACTATTTCATGTAGTATCATAATATGTGATTTGGCCTTCAAATCTCAGAATTTCGAAAAATATTGCATTTTAAGCAAGTTTTCTGGCATTTTGTTTCATACGAAAAATCATCGAATTTAGCAATATTTTGACGTTTATCATCCCCTTTTCCTCTATGTGATTTAAACAAAATATCATCGAATTAGGCAATATTTTGCCGTTTTTCCATGTTTTTGTGAATTTTCAGTTTATGGGTATTAATTCATTATATATACGATAAAAATGATGCAAACACATAATTGATTAGATAATAACCTTAAATACTTCATTTTCAATCATCTATTTGTTTCTCGATAAAATACTGAGTAAGATATTTAAAAGGGGAGAAGTTCGGTTTTTATTGCATGTATCGACGTTTCAGCCTGATTAGAGCGGCTTTACGTTTACATCTTCCATCGGTAATATAAACGGAAAATCAAGAACATTTTAGTTAATTCTAATGAAAACACATTGGTTTTATCATTTGTATTGGAAACAACATTGTCATATGTCTTTTCTTGGATCTAAATAATACGAAACCTCGCTCTATGAATTGAAGTTAAAATCCTCATATATGGTAAAATAGTGACTTTTTCACGTTAATCATGTAATTTGATATTACGTAAATATATTCACTTTTACGAATATTTCGATACTATTTCTTGTAGTATCACGATATGTGATTTGGCCTTCAAATCTCAGAATGTCGCATAATATTGCATTTTAATCAAGTTTTCTTGCATTTTGTTTCGTACGAAAAATCATCGAATTTAGCAATATTTTGACGTTGATCATCTCCTTTTCCTTTATGTGATTTAAACAAAATATCATCGAATTAGGCAATATTTTGCCGTTTTTAAACGTTTTTGTGAATTTCAGTCTATGGGTATTAATTCATTATATATACGATAAAAATGATGCAAACACATAATTGATTAGATAATAACCTTAAATACTTCATTTTCAATCATCTATTTGTTTCTTGTTAAAATACTGAGTAAGATATTGAAAAGGGGAGAAGTTCGGTTTTTATTGCATATATCTACGTTTCAGCCGGATTAGAGCGGTTTTACGTATGCATCTTCCATCGGTAATATAAACGGAAAATCAGGAACATTTTAGTTAATTCTAATGAAAACACATTTGTTTTTATCATTTGTATTGGAAACAACATTGTCATATGTCTTTTCTTGGATCTAAATAATACGAAACCTTGCTTTATGGTTTGAAGTTAAAATCTTCAAATATGGTAAAATAGAGACTTTTTTCACGTTTTTCATGTAGTTTGATATTACGTAAATATACTCATTTTTACCCATATTTCAAAACTATTTCATATAGTATCACGATATGTGATTTGGACTTCAAATCTCAGAATTTCAAATAATATTGCATTTTAAGCAAGTTTTCTTGCATTTTGTTTCGTACGAAAAATCATCGAATTTAGCAATATTTTGACGTTTATCATCTCCATTTCCTTTATGTGATTTAAACAAAATATCATCGAATTAGGCAATATTTTGCCGTTTTAAACGTTTTTGTGAATTTTCAGTCTATGGGTATTAATTCATTATATATACGATAAAAATGATGCAAACACATAATTGATTAGATAATAACCTTAAATACTTCATTTTCAATCATCTATTTGTTTCTTGTTAAAATACTGAGTAAGATATTGAAAAGGGGAGAAGTTCGGTTTTTATTGCATATATCTACGTTTCAGCCGGATTAGACCGGTTTTACGTGTACATCTTCCATCGGTAATATAAACGGAAAATAAAGAACATTTTAGTTAATTCTAATGAAAACACATTGGTTTTTATCATTTGTATTGGAAACAACATTGTCATATGTTTTTTCTTGGATCTAAATAATACGAAACCTCGCTCTATAATTTGAAGTTAAAATCCTCAAATACGGTAAAATAGTGACTTTTTTCACCTTTTTCATGAAGTTTGATATTAGGTAAATATATTCTTTTTTACCAATATTTCGATACTATTTCATGTAGTATCACGATATGTGATTTGGCCTTCAAATCTCAGAATTTCGCATAATATTGCATTTAAAGCAAGTTTTCTTACATTTTGTTTCGTACGAAAAATCATCGAATTTAGCAATATTTTGACGTTCATCATCTCTTTTTCCTTTATGTGATTTAAACAAAATATCATCGAATTAGGCAATATTTTGCCGTTTTTCCACGGTTTTGTGAATTTTCAGTCTACAGGTATTAATTCATTATATATACGATAAAAATGATGCAAACACATAATTGATTAGATAATAACCATAAATACTTCATTTTCAATCATCTATTTGTTTCTCGTTAAAATACTGAGTAAGATATTGAAAAGGGAAGAAGTTCGGTTTTTATTGCATATATCGACGTTTCAGCCGGATTAGAGCGGTTTTAGGTGTACATCTTCCATCGGTAATATAAACTGAAAATCAAGAACATTTTAGTTAATTCTAATGAAAACACATTGTTTTTTTATCATTTGTATTGGAAACAACATTGTCATATGTCTTTTCTTGGATCTAAATAATACGAAACCTCGCTCTATGAATTGAAGTTAAAATCCTCATATATGGTAAAATAGTGACTTTTTCACGTTAATTATGTAGTTTGATATTACGTAAATATATTCACTTTTACGAATATTTCGATACTATTTCTTGTAGTATCACTGATATGTGATTTGGCCTTCAAATCTCAGAATTTCGCATAATATTGCATTTTAAGCAAGTTTTCTTGCATTTTGTTTCGTACGAAAAATCATCGAATTTAGCAATATTTTGACGTTTATCATCTCCTTTTCCTTTATGTGATTTAAACAAAATATCATCGAATTAGGCAATATTTTGCAGTTTTTCCACGTTTTTGTGAATTTTCAGTTTAATAGGTATTAATTCATTATATATACGATAAAAATGATGCAAACACATAATTGATTAGATAATTACCTTAAATACTTCATTTTCTAATCATCTATTTGTTTCTCGTTAAAATACTGAGTAAGATATTGAAAAGGGGAGACGTTCTGTTTTTATTGCATATATCGACGTTTCAGCCGGAATAGAGATGTTTTACGTGTACATCTTCCATCGGTAATATAAACGGAAAATCAGGAACATTTTAGTTAATTCTAATGAAAACACATTGATTTTTATCATTTGTATTGGAAACAACATTGTCATATGTCTTTTCTTGGATCTAAATAATACGAAACCTCGCTCTATGATTTGAAGTTAAAATCTTCAATATATGGTTAAATAGTGACTTGTTTCACGTTTTTCATGTAGTTTGATATTACGTAAATATATTAATTTTTTCCAATATTTCGATACTATTTCATGTAGTGTCACGATATGTGATTTGGCCTTCAAATCTCAGAATTTCGCATAATATTGCATTTTAAGCAAGTTTTTTTGCAGGCGATGAGTCACAATAACGTGGCTGAAGTATGTTGACCAGACCACACACTAGAAATTGAACACAATCAATTGGCTTGAGAATGGTCCAGGACGGACCGAAACGTCGTCGTCCCTTCAATTTCTAGTGTGTGGTCTGGTCAACAAGTTTTTTTGCATTTTGTTTCGTAAGAAAAATCATCAAATTTAGCAATATTTTGCCGTTTCTCCACATTTTTGTGAATTTTCAGTTTTTTGTTATTAATTCATTATATATATGATAAAAATTATGCAAACACATAATTGATTAGAAATTAACCTTAAATACTTCATTTTCAATCAACCATTTGTTTCTCGTTAAAGTACTGAGTAGGATATTGAAAAGGGGAGGAGTTCGGTTTTTATTGCATATATCGACGTTTCAGCCGGATTAGAGCGGTTTTACGTGTACATCTTCCATCGGTAATATAAACGGAAAATCAGGAACATTTTAGTTAATTCTAATGAAAACACATTGGTTTTATCATTTATATTGGAAACAACATTGTCATATGTCTTTTCTTGGATCTAAATAACTACGAAACCTCGCTCTATGATTTGAAGTTAAAATCCTCAAATATGGTAAAATAGTGACTTTTTCACGTTTTTCATGTAGTTTGATATTACGTAAATATATTAATTTTTACCAATATTTCGATACTATTTCATGTAGTATCATGATATGTGATTTGGCCTTCAAATCTCAGAATTTCGAAAAATATTGCATTTTAAGCAAGTTTTCTTGCATTTTGTTTCGTACGAAAAATCATCGAATTTAGCAATATTTTGACGTTCATCATCTCCTTTTCCTTTATGTGATTTAAACAAAATATCATCGAATTAGGCAATATTTTGCCGTTTTTCCACGTTTTTGTGAATTTTCATGTCTATGGGTATTAATTCATTATATATACGATAAAAATGATGCAAACACATAATTGATTAGATAATAACCTTAAATACTTCATTTTCAATCATCTATTTGTTTCTCGATAAAATACTGAGTAAGATATTTAAAAGGGGAGAAGTTCGGTTTTTATTGCATGTATCGACGTTTCAGCCGGATTAGAGCGGCTTTACGTGTACATCTTCCATCGGTAATATGAACGGAAAATCAGGAACATTTTAGTTAATTCTAATGAAAACACATTGGTTTTATCATTTGTATTGGAAACAACATTGTCATATGTCTTTTCTTGGATCTAAATAATACGAAACCTCGCTCTATGAATTGAAGTTAAAATCCTCATATATGGTAAAATAGTGACTTTTTCACGTTAATTATGTAATTTGATATTACGTAAATATATTCACTTGTACGAATATTTCGATACTATTTCTTGTAGTATCACGATATGTGATTTGGCCTTCAAATCTCAGAATGTCGCATAATATTGCATTTTAATCAAGTTTTCTTGCATTTTGTTTCGTACGAAAAATCATCGAATTTAGCAATATTTTGACGTTGATCATCTCCTTTTCCTTTATGTGATTTAAACAAAATATCATCGAATTAGGCAATATTTTGCCGTTTTTAAACGTTTTTGTGAAATTTCAGTCTATGGGTATTAATTCATTATATATACGATAAAAATGATGCAAACACATAATTGATTAGATAATAACCTTAAATACTTCATTTTCAATCATCTATTTGTTTCTTGTTAAAATACTGAGTAAGATATTGAAAAGGGGAGAAGTTCGGTTTTTATTGCATATATCTACGTTTCAGCCGGATTAGAGCGGTTTTACGTATGCATCTTCCATCGGTAATATAAACGGAAAATCAGGAACATTTTAGTTAATTCTAATGAAAACACATTTGTTTTTATCATTTGTATTGGAAACAACTTTGTCATATGTCTTTTCTTGGATCTAAATAATACGAAACCTTGCTTTATGGTTTGAAGTTAAAATCTTCAAATATGGTAAAATAGAGACTTTTTTCACGTTTTTCATGTAGTTTGATATTACGTAAATATACTCATTTTTACCCATATTTCAAAACTATTTCATATAGTATCACGATATGTGATTTGGACTTCAAATCTCAGAATTTCAAATAATATTGCATTTTAAGCAAGTTTTCTTGCATTTTGTGTCGTACGAAAAATCATCGAATTTAGCAATATTTTGACGTTTATCATCTCCTTTTCCTTTATGTGATTTAAACAAAATATCATCGAATTAGGCAATATTTTGCCGTTTTAAACGTTTTTGTGAATTTTCAGTCTATGGGTATTAATTCATTATATATACGATAAAAATGATGCAAACACATAATTGATTAGATAATAACCTTAAATACTTCATTTTCAATCATCTATTTGTTTCTTGTTAAAATACTGAGTAAGATATTGAAAAGGGGAGAAGTTCGGTTTTTATTGCATATATCTACGTTTCAGCCGGATTAGACCGGTTTTACGTGTACATCTTCCATCGGTAATATAAACGGAAAATAAAGAAAATTTTAGTTAATTCTAATGAAAACACATTGGTTTTTATCATTTGTATTGGAAACAACATTGTCATATGTTTTTTCTTGGATCTAAATAATACGAAACCTCGCTCTATAATTTGAAGTTAAAATCCTCAAATACGGTAAAATAGTGACTTTTTTCACCTTTTTCATGAAGTTTGATATTAGGTAAATATATTCTTTTTTACCAATATTTCGATACTATTTCATGTAGTATCACGATATGTGATTTGGCCTTAAAATCTCAGAATTTCGCATAATATTGCATTTAAAGCAAGTTTTCTTACATTTTGTTTCGTACGAAAAATCATCGAATTTAGCAATATTTTGACGTTCATCATCTCTTTTTCCTTTATGTGATTTAAACAAAATATCATCGAATTAGGCAATATTTTGCCGTTTTTCCACGGTTTTGTGAATTTTCAGTCTACAGGTATTAATTCATTATATATACGATAAAAATGATGCAAACACATAATTGATTAGATAATAACCATAAATACTTCATTTTCAATCATCTATTTGTTTCTCGTTAAAATACTGAGTAAGATATTGAAAAGGGAAGAAGTTCGGTTTTTATTGCATATATCGACGTTTCAGCCGGATTAGAGCGGTTTTAGGTGTACATCTTCCATCGGTAATATAAACTGAAAATCAAGAACATTTTAGTTAATTCTAATGAAAACACATTGTTTTTTTATCATTTGTATTGGAAACAACATTGTCATATGTCTTTTCTTGGATCTAAATAATACGAAACCTCGCTCTATGAATTGAAGTTAAAATCCTCATATATGGTAAAATAGTGACTTTTTCACGTTAATTATGTAGTTTGATATTACGTAAATATATTCACTTTTACGAATATTTCGATACTATTTCTTGTAGTATCACGATATGTGATTTGGCCTTCAAATTTCAGAATGTCGCATAATATTGCATTTTAATCAAGTTTTCTTGCATTTTGTTTCGTACGAAAAATCATCGAATTTAGCAATATTTTGACGTTTATCATCTCCTTTTCCTTTATGTGATTTAAACAAAATATCATCGAATTAGGCAATATTTTGCCGTTTTTAAACGTTTTTGTGAAATTTCAGTCTATGGGTATTAATTCATTATATATACGATAAAAATGATGCAAACACATAATTGATTAGATAATAACCTTAAATACTTCATTTTCAATCATCTATTTGTTTCTTGTTAAAATACTGAGTAAGATATTGAAAAGGGGAGAAGTTCGGTTTTTATTGCATATATCTACGTTTCAGCCGGATTAGAGCGGTTTTACGTATGCATCTTCCATCGGTAATATAAACGGAAAATCAGGAACATTTTAGTTAATTCTAATGAAAACACATTTGTTTTTATCATTTGTATTGGAAACAACATTGTCATATGTCTTTTCTTGGATCTAAATAATACGAAACCTTGCTTTATGGTTTGAAGTTAAAATCTTCAAATATGGTAAAATAGAGACTTTTTTCACGTTTTTCATGTAGTTTGATATTACGTAAATATACTCATTTTTACCCATATTTCAAAACTATTTCATATAGTATCACGATATGTGATTTGGACTTCAAATCTCAGAATTTCAAATAATATTGCATTTTAAGCAAGTTTTCTTGCATTTTGTTTCGTACGAAAAATCATCGAATTCAGCAATATTTTGACGTTTATCATCTCCTTTTCCTTTATGTGATTTAAACAAAATATCATCGAATTAAGCAATATTTTGTCGTTTTAAACGTTTTTGTGAATTTTCAGTCTATGGGTATTAATTCATTATACATACGATAAAAATGATGCAAACACATAATTGATTAGATAATAACCTTAAATACTTCATTTTCAATCATCTATTTGTTTCTTGTTAAAATACTGAGTAAGATATTGAAAAGGGGAGAAGTTCGGTTTTTATTGCATATATCTACGTTTCAGCCGGATTAGACCGGTTTTACGTGTACATCTTCCATCGGTAATATAAACGGAAAATAAAGAACATTTTAGTTAATTCTAATGAAAACACATTGGTTTTTATCATTTGTATTGGAAACAACATTGTCATATGTTTTTTCTTGGATCTAAATAATACGAAACCTCGCTCTATAATTTGAAGTTAAAATCCTCAAATACGGTAAAATAGTGACTTTTTTCACCTTTTTCATGAAGTTTGATATTAGGTAAATATATTCATTTTTACCAATATTTCGATACTATTTCATGTAGTATCACGATATGTGATTTGGCCTTCAAATCTCAGAATTTCGCATAATATTGCATTTAAAGCAAGTTTTCTTACATTTTGTTTCGTACGAAAAATCATCGAATTTAGCAATATTTTGACGTTTATCATCTCTTTTTCCTTTATGTGATTTAAACAAAATATCATCGAATTAGGCAATATTTTGCCGTTTTTCCACGGTTTTGTGAATTTTCAGTCTACAGGTATTAATTCATTATATATACGATAAAAATGATGCAAACACATAATTGATTAGATAATAACCATAAATACTTCATTTTCAATCATCTATTTGTTTCTCGTTAAAATACTGAGTAAGATATTGAAAAGGGGAGAAGTTCGGTAGTTATTGCATATATCGACGTTTCAGCCGGATTAGAGCGGTTTTACGTGTACATCTTCCATCGGTAATATAAACGGAAAATCAAGAACATTTTAGTTAATTCTAATGAAAACACATTGTTTTATGTCATTTGTACTGGAAACAACATTGTCATATGTCTTTTCTTGGATCTAAATAATACGGAACCTCGCTCTATGATTTGAAGTTAAAATCCTCAAATATGGTAAAATAGTGACTTTTTCACGTTTTTCATGTAGTTTGATATTACGTAAATATATTCTTTTTTACCAATATTTCGATACTATTTCATGTAGTATCATAATATGTGATTTGGCCTTCAAATCTCAGAATTTCGAAAAATATTGCATTTTAAGCAAGTTTTCTGGCATTTTGTTTCATACGAAAAATCATCGAATTTAGCAATATTTTGACGTTTATCATCCCCTTTTCCTTTATGTGATTTAAACAAAATATCATCGAATTAGGCAATATTTTGCCGTTTTTCCATGTTTTTGTGAATTTTCAGTTTATGGGTATTAATTCATTATATATACGATAAAAATGATGCAAACGCATAATTGATTAGATAATAACCTTAAATACTTCATTTTCAATCATCTATTTGTTTCTCGATAAAATACTGAGTAAGATATTTAAAAGGGGAGAAGTTCGGTTTTTATTGCATGTATCGACGTTTCAGCCTGATTAGAGCGGCTTTACGTTTACATCTTCCATCGGTAATATAAACGGAAAATCAAGAACATTTTAGTTAATTCTAATGAAAACACATTGGTTTTATCATTTGTATTGGAAACAACATTGTCATATGTCTTTTCTTGGATCTAAATAATACGAAACCTCGCTCTATGAATTGAAGTTAAAATCCTCATATATGGTTAAATAGTGACTTTTTCACGTTAATCATGTAATTTGATATTACGTAAATATATTCACTTTTACGAATATTTCGATACTATTTCTTGTAGTATCACGATATGTGATTTGGCCTTCAAATCTCAGAATGTCGCATAATATTGCATTTTAATCAAGTTTTCTTGCATTTTGTTTCGTACGAAAAATCATCGAATTTAGCAATATTTTGACGTTGATCATCTCCTTTTCCTTTATGTGATTTAAACAAAATATCATCGAATTAGGCAATATTTTGCCGTTTTTAAACGTTTTTGTGAAATTTCAGTCTATGGGTATTAATTCATTATATATACGATAAAAATGATGCAAACACATAATTGATTAGATAATAACCTTAAATACTTCATTTTCAATCATCTATTTGTTTCTTGTTAAAATACTGAGTAAGATATTGAAAAGGGGAGAAGTTCGGTTTTTATTGCATATATCTACGTTTCAGCCGGATTAGAGCGGTTTTACGTATGCATCTTCCATCGGTAATATAAACGGAAAATCAGGAACATTTTAGTTAATTCTAATGAAAACACATTTGTTTTTATCATTTGTATTGGAAACAACTTTGTCATATGTCTTTTCTTGGATCTAAATAATACGAAACCTTGCTTTATGGTTTGAAGTTAAAATCTTCAAATATGGTAAAATAGAGACTTTTTTCACGTTTTTCATGTAGTTTGATATTACGTAAATATACTCATTTTTACCCATATTTCAAAACTATTTCATATAGTATCACGATATGTGATTTGGACTTCAAATCTCAGAATTTCAAATAATATTGCATTTTAAGCAAGTTTTCTTGCATTTTGTGTCGTACGAAAAATCATCGAATTTAGCAATATTTTGACGTTTATCATCTCCTTTTCCTTTATGTGATTTAAACAAAATATCATCGAATTAGGCAATATTTTGCCGTTTTAAACGTTTTTGTGAATTTTCAGTCTATGGGTATTAATTCATTATATATACGATAAAAATGATGCAAACACATAATTGATTAGATAATAACCTTAAATACTTCATTTTCAATCATCTATTTGTTTCTTGTTAAAATACTGAGTAAGATATTGAAAAGGGGAGAAGTTCGGTTTTTATTGCATATATCTACGTTTCAGCCGGATTAGACCGGTTTTACGTGTACATCTTCCATCGGTAATATAAACGGAAAATAAAGAAAATTTTAGTTAATTCTAATGAAAACACATTGGTTTTTATCATTTGTATTGGAAACAACATTGTCATATGTTTTTTCTTGGATCTAAATAATACGAAACCTCGCTCTATAATTTGAAGTTAAAATCCTCAAATACGGTAAAATAGTGACTTTTTCACCTTTTTCATGAAGTTTGATATTAGGTAAATATATTCTTTTTTACCAATATTTCGATACTATTTCATGTAGTATCACGATATGTGATTTGGCCTTAAAATCTCAGAATTTCGCATAATATTGCATTTAAAGCAAGTTTTCTTACATTTTGTTTCGTACGAAAAATCATCGAATTTAGCAATATTTTGACGTTCATCATCTCTTTTTCCTTTATGTGATTTAAACAAAATATCATCGAATTAGGCAATATTTTGCCGTTTTTCCACGGTTTTGTGAATTTTCAGTCTACAGGTATTAATTCATTATATATACGATAAAAATGATGCAAACACATAATTGATTAGATAATAACCATAAATACTTCATTTTCAATCATCTATTTGTTTCTCGTTAAAATACTGAGTAAGATATTGAAAAGGGAAGAAGTTCGGTTTTTATTGCATATATCGACGTTTCAGCCGGATTAGAGCGGTTTTAGGTGTACATCTTCCATCGGTAATATAAACTGAAAATCAAGAACATTTTAGTTAATTCTAATGAAAACACATTGTTTTTTTATCATTTGTATTGGAAACAACATTGTCATATGTCTTTTCTTGGATCTAAATAATACGAAACCTCGCTCTATGAATTGAAGTTAAAATCCTCATATATGGTAAAATAGTGACTTTTTCACGTTAATTATGTAGTTTGATATTACGTAAATATATTCACTTTTACGAATATTTCGATACTATTTCTTGTAGTATCACGATATGTGATTTGGCCTTCAAATTTCAGAATGTCGCATAATATTGCATTTTAATCAAGTTTTCTTGCATTTTGTTTCGTACGAAAAATCATCGAATTTAGCAATATTTTGACGTTTATCATCTCCTTTTCCTTTATGTGATTTAAACAAAATATCATCGAATTAGGCAATATTTTGCCGTTTTTAAACGTTTTTGTGAAATTTCAGTCTATGGGTATTAATTCATTATATATACGATAAAAATGATGCAAACACATAATTGATTAGATAATAACCTTAAATACTTCATTTTCAATCATCTATTTGTTTCTTGTTAAAATACTGAGTAAGATATTGAAAAGGGGAGAAGTTCGGTTTTTATTGCATATATCTACGTTTCAGCCGGATTAGAGCGGTTTTACGTATGCATCTTCCATCGGTAATATAAACGGAAAATCAGGAACATTTTAGTTAATTCTAATGAAAACACATTTGTTTTTATCATTTGTATTGGAAACAACATTGTCATATGTCTTTTCTTGGATCTAAATAATACGAAACCTTGCTTTATGGTTTGAAGTTAAAATCTTCAAATATGGTAAAATAGAGACTTTTTTCACGTTTTTCATGTAGTTTGATATTACGTAAATATACTCATTTTTACCCATATTTCAAAACTATTTCATATAGTATCACGATATGTGATTTGGACTTCAAATCTCAGAATTTCAAATAATATTGCATTTTAAGCAAGTTTTCTTGCATTTTGTTTCGTACGAAAAATCATCGAATTCAGCAATATTTTGACGTTTATCATCTCCTTTTCCTTTATGTGATTTAAACAAAATATCATCGAATTAAGCAATATTTTGTCGTTTTAAACGTTTTTGTGAATTTTCAGTCTATGGGTATTAATTCATTATACATACGATAAAAATGATGCAAACACATAATTGATTAGATAATAACCTTAAATACTTCATTTTCAATCATCTATTTGTTTCTTGTTAAAATACTGAGTAAGATATTGAAAAGGGGAGAAGTTCGGTTTTTATTGCATATATCTACGTTTCAGCCGGATTAGACCGGTTTTACGTGTACATCTTCCATCGGTAATATAAACGGAAAATAAAGAACATTTTAGTTAATTCTAATGAAAACACATTGGTTTTTATCATTTGTATTGGAAACAACATTGTCATATGTTTTTTCTTGGATCTAAATAATACGAAACCTCGCTCTATAATTTGAAGTTAAAATCCTCAAATACGGTAAAATAGTGACTTTTTTCACCTTTTTCATGAAGTTTGATATTAGGTAAATATATTCATTTTTACCAATATTTCGATACTATTTCATGTAGTATCACGATATGTGATTTGGCCTTCAAATCTCAGAATTTCGCATAATATTGCATTTAAAGCAAGTTTTCTTACATTTTGTTTCGTACGAAAAATCATCGAATTTAGCAATATTTTGACGTTTATCATCTCTTTTTCCTTTATGTGATTTAAACAAAATATCATCGAATTAGGCAATATTTTGCCGTTTTTCCACGGTTTTGTGAATTTTCAGTCTACAGGTATTAATTCATTATATATACGATAAAAATGATGCAAACACATAATTGATTAGATAATAACCATAAATACTTCATTTTCAATCATCTATTTGTTTCTCGTTAAAATACTGAGTAAGATATTAAAAAGGGAAGAAGTTCGGTTTTTATTGCATATATCGACGTTTCAGCCGGATTAGAGCGGTTTTAGGTGTACATCTTCCATCGGTAATATAAACTGAAAATCAAGAACATTTTAGTTAATTCTAATGAAAACACATTGTTTTTTTATCATTTGTATTGGAAACAACATTGTCATATGTCTTTTCTTGGATCTAAATAATACGAAACCTCGCTCTATGAATTGAAGTTAAAATCCTCATATATGGTAAAATAGTGACTTTTTCACGTTAATTATGTAGTTTGATATTACGTAAATATATTCACTTTTACGAATATTTCGATACTATTTCTTGTAGTATCACGATATGTGATTTGGCCTTCAAATTTCAGAATGTCGCATAATATTGCATTTTAATCAAGTTTTCTTGCATTTTGTTTCGTACGAAAAATCATCGAATTTAGCAATATTTTGACGTTTATCATCTCCTTTTCCTTTATGTGATTTAAACAAAATATCATCGAATTAGGCAATATTTTGCCGTTTTTAAACGTTTTTGTGAAATTTCAGTCTATGGGTATTAATTCATTATATATACGATAAAAATGATGCAAACACATAATTGATTAGATAATAACCTTAAATACTTCATTTTCAATCATCTATTTGTTTCTTGTTAAAATACTGAGTAAGATATTGAAAAGGGGAGAAGTTCGGTTTTTATTGCATATATCTACGTTTCAGCCGGATTAGAGCGGTTTTACGTATGCATCTTCCATCGGTAATATAAACGGAAAATCAGGAACATTTTAGTTAATTCTAATGAAAACACATTTGTTTTTATCATTTGTATTGGAAACAACATTGTCATATGTCTTTTCTTGGATCTAAATAATACGAAACCTTGCTTTATGGTTTGAAGTTAAAATCTTCAAATATGGTAAAATAGAGACTTTTTTCACGTTTTTCATGTAGTTTGATATTACGTAAATATACTCATTTTTACCCATATTTCAAAACTATTTCATATAGTATCACGATATGTGATTTGGACTTCAAATCTCAGAATTTCAAATAATATTGCATTTTAAGCAAGTTTTCTTGCATTTTGTTTCGTACGAAAAATCATCGAATTCAGCAATATTTTGACGTTTATCATCTCCTTTTCCTTTATGTGATTTAAACAAAATATCATCGAATTAAGCAATATTTTGTCGTTTTAAACGTTTTTGTGAATTTTCAGTCTATGGGTATTAATTCATTATATATACGATAAAAATGATGCAAACACATAATTGATTAGATAATAACCTTAAATACTTCATTTTCAATCATCTATTTGTTTCTTGTTAAAATACTGAGTAAGATATTGAAAAGGGGAGAAGTTCTGTTTTTATTGCATATATCTACGTTTCAGCCGGATTAGACCGGTTTTACGTGTACATCTTCCATCGGTAATATAAACGGAAAATAAAGAACATTTTAGTTAATTCTAATGAAAACACATTGGTTTTTATCATTTGTATTGGAAACAACATTGTCATATGTTTTTTCTTGGATCTAAATAATACGAAACCTCGCTCTATAATTTGAAGTTAAAATCCTCAAATACGGTAAAATAGTGACTTTTTTCACCTTTTTCATGAAGTTTGATATTAGGTAAATATATTCTTTTTTACCAATATTTCGATACTATTTCATGTAGTATCACGATATGTGATTTGGCCTTCAAATCTCAGAATTTCGCATAATATTGCATTTAAAGCAAGTTTTCTTACATTTTGTTTCGTACGAAAAATCATCGAATTTAGCAATATTTTGACGTTTATCATCTCTTTTTCCTTTATGTGATTTAAACAAAATATCATCGAATTAGGCAATATTTTGCCGTTTTTCCACGGTTTTGTGAATTTTCAGTCTACAGGTATTAATTCATTATATATACGATAAAAATGATGCAAACACATAATTGATTAGATAATAACCATAAATACTTCATTTTCAATCATCTATTTGTTTCTCGTTAAAATACTGAGTAAGATATTGAAAAGGGAAGAAGTTCGGTTTTTATTGCATATATCGACGTTTCAGCCGGATTAGAGCGGTTTTAGGTGTACATCTTCCATCGGTAATATAAACTGAAAATCAAGAACATTTTAGTTAATTCTAATGAAAACACATTGTTTTTTTATCATTTGTATTGGAAACAACATTGTCATATGTCTTTTCTTGGATCTAAATAATACGAAACCTCGCTCTATGAATTGAAGTTAAAATCCTCATATATGGTAAAATAGTGACTTTTTCACGTTAATTATGTAGTTTGATATTACGTAAATATATTCACTTTTACGAATATTTCGATACTATTTCTTGTAGTATCACGATATGTGATTTGGCCTTCAAATTTCAGAATGTCGCATAATATTGCATTTTAATCAAGTTTTCTTGCATTTTGTTTCGTACGAAAAATCATCGAATTTAGCAATATTTTGACGTTTATCATCTCCTTTTCCTTTATGTGATTTAAACAAAATATCATCGAATTTGGCAATACTTTGCCGTTTTTCCTCGTTTTTGTGAATTTTCAGTCTATGGGTATTAATTCATTATATATACGATAAAAATGATGCAAACACATAATTGATTAGATAATAACCTTAAATACTTTATTTTCAATCAACTATTTGTTTCTCGTTAAAATACTGAGTAAGATATTGAAAAGGGGAGAAGTTCTGTTTTCATTGTATATATCGACGTTTCAGCCGGATTAGAGCGATTTTACGTGTACATCTTCCATCGGTAATATAAGCGGAAAATCAGGAACATTTTAGGTAATTCTAATGAAAACACATTGGTTTTTATCATTTGTATTGGAAACAACATTGTCATATGTCTTTTCTTGGATCTAAATAATACGGAACCTCGCTCTATGATTTGAAGTTAAAATCCTCAAATATGGTAAAATAGTGACTTTTTCACGTTTTTCATGTAGTTTGATATTACGTAAATATATTCTTTTTTACCAATATTTCGATACTATTTCATGTAGTATCATGGTATGTGATTTGGCCTTCAAATCTCAGAATTTCGCATAATATTGCATTTTAAGCAAGTTTTCTTGCATTTTGTTTCGTACGAAAAATCATCGAATTTAGCAATATTTTGACGTTTATCATCTCCTTTTCCTTTATGTGATTTAAACAAAATATCATCGAATTAGGCAATATTTTGCAGTTTTTCCACGTTTTTGTGAATTTTCAGTTTAATAATATTAATTCATTATATATACGATAAAAATGATGCAAACACATAATTGATTAGATAATTACCTTAAATACTTCATTTTCTATCATCTATTTGTTTCTCGTTAAAATACTGAGTAAGATATTGAAAAGGGGAGACGTTCTGTTTTTATTGCATATATCGACGTTTCAGCCGGAATAGAGATGTTTTCGTGTACATCTTCCATCGGTAATATAAACGGAAATTCAGGAACATTTTAGTTAATTCTAATGAAAACACATTGATTTTTATCATTTGTATTGGAAACAACATTGTCATATGTCTTTTCTTGGATCTAAATAATACGAAACCTCGCTCTATGATTTGAAGTTAAAATCTTCATATATGGTTAAATAGTGACTTGTTTCACGTTTTTCATGTAGTTTGATATTACGTAAATATATTAATTTTTTCCAATATTTCGATACTATTTCATGTAGTGTCACGATATGTGATTTGGCCTTCAAATCTCAGAATTTCGCATAATATTGCATTTTAAGCAAGTTTTTTTGCAGGCGATGAGTCACAATAACGTGGCTGAAGTATGTTGACCAGACCACACACTAGAAATTGAACACAATCAATTGGCTTGAGAATGGTCCAGGACGGACCGAAACGTCGTCGTCCCTTCAATTTCTAGTGTGTGGTCTGGTCAACAAGTTTTTTTGCATTTTGTTTCGTAAGAAAAATCATCAAATTTAGCAATATTTTGCCGTTTCTCCACATTTTTGTGAATTTTCAGTTTTTTGTTATTAATTCATTATATATATGATAAAAATTATGCAAACACATAATTGATTAGAAATTAACCTTAAATACTTCATTTTCAATCAACCATTTGTTTCTCGTTAAAGTACTGAGTAGGATATTGAAAAGGGGAGGAGTTCGGTTTTTATTGCATATATCGACGTTTCAGCCGGATTAGAGCGGTTTTACGTGTACATCTTCCATCGGTAATATAAACGGAAAATCAGGAACATTTTAGTTAATTCTAATGAAAACACATTGGTTTTATCATTTATATTGGAAACAACATTGTCATATGTCTTTTCTTGGATCTAAAAACTACGAAACCTCGCTCTATGATTTGAAGTTAAAATCCTCAAATATGGTAAAATAGTGACTTTTTCACGTTTTTCATGTAGTTTGATATTACGTAAATATATTAATTTTTACCAATATTTCGATACTATTTCATGTAGTATCATGATATGTGATTTGGCCTTCAAATCTCAGAATTTCGAAAAATATTGCATTTTAAGCAAGTTTTCTTGCATTTTGTTTCGTACGAAAAATCATCGAATTTAGCAATATTTTGACGTTCATCATCTCCTTTTCCTTTATGTGATTTAAACAAAATATCATCGAATTAGGCAATATTTTGCCGTTTTTCCACGTTTTTGTGAATTTTCTGTCTATGGGTATTAATTCATTATATATACGATAAAAATGATGCAAACACATAATTGATTAGATAATAACCTTAAATACTTCATTTTCAACCATCTATTTGTTTCTCGATAAAATACTGAGTAAGATATTTAAAAGGGGAGAAGTTCGGTTTTTATTGCATGTATCGACGTTTCAGGCGGATTAGAGCGGCTTTACGTGTACATCTTCCATCGGTAATATAAACGGAAAATCAGGAACATTTTAGTTAATTCTAATGAAAACACATTGGTTTTATCATTTGTATTGGAAACAACATTTTCATATGTCTTTTCTTGGATCTAAATAATACGAAACCTCGCTCTATGAATTGAAGTTAAAATCCTCATATATGGTAAAATAGTGACTTTTTCACGTTAATCATGTAGTTTGATATTACGTATATATATATATACTTTTACGAATATTTCGATACTATTTCTTGTAGTATCACGATATGTGATTTGGCCTTCAAATCTCAGAATGTCGCATAATATTGCATTTTAATCAAGTTTTCTTGCATTTTGTTTCGTACGAAAAATCATCGAATTTAGCAATATTTTGACGTTTATGATCTCCTTTTCCTTTATGTGATTTAAACAAAATATCCTCGAATAAGGCAATACTTTGCCGTTTTTCCTCGTTTTTGTGAATTTTCAGTCTATGGGTATTAATTCATTATATATACGATAAAAATGATGCAAACACATAATTGATTAGAAATTAACCTTAAATACTTCATTTTCAATCAACCATTTGTTTCTCCTTAAAATACTGAGTAGGATAATGAAAAGGGGAGAAGTTCAGTTTTTATTGCATATATCGTCGTTTCAGCCGGATTAGAGCGGTTTTACGTGTACATCTCCCATCGGTAATATAAACGGAAAATCAAGAACATTTTAGTTAATTCTAATGAAAACTCATTGTTTTTTCTCATTTGTATTGGAAACAACACTGTCATATGTCTTTTCTTGGATCTAAATAATACGAAACCTCGCTCTATGATTTGAAGTTAAAATCCTCAAATATGGTAAAACAGTGACTTTTTCACGTTAATCATGTAGTTTGATATTACGTAAATATATTCATTTTTACCAATATTTCGATACTATTTCTTGTAGTATCACGATATGTGATTTGGCCTTCAAACCTCAGAATGTCGCATAATGTTGCATTTTAAGCAAGTTTTCTTGCATTTTGTTTCGTACGAAAAATCATCGAATTTAGCAATATTTTGACGTTTATCATCCCCTTTTCCTCTATGTGATTTAAACAAAATATCATCGAATTATGCAATATTTTGCCGTTTTTCCACGTTTTTGTGAATTTTCAGTTTCTGGGTATTAATTCATTATATATACGATAAAAATGATGCAAACACATAATTGATTAGATAATAACCTTAAATACTTCATTTTCAATCAACTATTTGTTTCTCGTTAAAATACTGAGTAAGATATTGAAAAGGGGAGAAGTTCTGTTTTTATTGAATATATCGACGTTTCAGCCGGAATACAGATGTTTTCGTTTACATCTTCCATCGGTAATATAAACGGAAAATCAGGTTTTTTTTTTTTGTTAATTCTAACGAAAACACGTTGATTTTTATCATTTGTATTGGAAACAACATTGCCATATGTCTTTTCTTGGATCTAAATAATACGAAACCTCGCTCTATGATTTGAAGTTAAAATCCTCAAATATGGTTAAATAGTGACTTTTTCACGTTTTTCATGTAGTTTGTTATTACGTAAATATGTTCAATTTTACCAATATTTCGATACTATTTCATGTAGTATCACGATATGTGATTTGTCCTTCAAATTTCAGAATTTCGCATAATATTGCATTTTAATGTTAATTTATAATCAATTATGTGTTTGCATAATTTTTCCCACATATATAATGAAATACTAACAATAAACTGAAAATTCACAAAAACGTGGAAAAACGGCAAAATATTGCCTAATTCGATGATAATTTGTTTAAATCAGATAAAAGGAAAAGACAAACGTCAAAATATTGCTGTATTCGATGATTTTTAGTACGAAAGAAAATGCAAAAAAACTTGCTTAATATGCAATATTATGCGAAATTCTAAGATTTGAAGGCCAAATCACATATCGTGATACTACATGAAATAGTATCGAAATATTGGTAAAACGAATATATTCACGTAAAGTCAGACTACATGAAAAACGTGATCAAAATCGCTATATTACCAAATTTGAGGATTTTAACTTCAAATCATAAAGCGAGGTTTTGTATTATTTAGATCCTAGAAAAGACATATAAAAATGTTTTTTCCAATACAAATGATAAAATTCAATGTGTTTTCATTAGAATTAACTAAAATGTTCCTGATTTTCCGTTTATATTACCGATGGAAGATTTACACGTAAATCCGCCCTAATCCGGCTGAAACGTCGATATATGCAATAAAAATATAACTTCTCCCCTTTTCAATATCTTACTCAGTATTTTAACGAGAAACAAACAGTTGATTGAAAATGAAGTATTTAAGGGTAATTTCTAATCAATTATGTGTTTGCATAATTATTATTCGTATATATATAATGAATTAATAACAATAAACTGAAAAATATAAAAAACGTGGAAAAATGGCAAAATATTGCCTAATTTGAAGATATTTTGTTTATATCACAAGGGGATGATAAACATAAAAATTTTGCTAAATTCGATGATTTTTAGTACGAAAGAAAATGCAAGAAAACTTGCTTAAAAATGCAAAATTTGAGAAATTCTGAGATTTGAAGGCCAAATCACAAATCTTGAGAAAACATGAAGTCGTATCGAAATATTGGTAAAAACGAATATATTTACGTAAAGTAAATATAGCTGAAAAGTAAATATAGCTAAAGTAAATAAAGTTTCTACATGAAAAACGTGGAAAAAGTCGCTATATTACGAAATTTGAGGATTTAAACTTCAAATCATAAGACTAGGTTTCGTATTATTTAGATCCTAGAAAAGATATATAAAGATGTTGTTTCCAATACAAATGATAAAAATCTATGTGTTTTCATTAAAATTAACTAAAATGTTCTTGATTTTCCGTTTACATTACCGATGGAGGATGTACACGTAAAACAGCTCAAATTCGGCTGAAACGTTGATATATGCAATAAAAACAGTACTTCTCGCCTTTTTAATATCTTACTCAGTTTTTTAACGAGAAACAAATTGTTGATTGAAAATGAAGTATTTAATGTTAATTTCTACTCAATAATGTGTTTGCATCATTTTTCCCACATATTTAATGAATTACTACCAATAAACTGAAAATTCACAAAAACGTGGAAACGGCAAAATAGTGCCTAATTCGATGATATTTTGTTTATATCACATGAAGGAAAAGGGGATGATAATTGTCAAAATATTGCTATATTCGATGATTTTTAGTACGAAACAAAATGCAAGAAAACTTGCTTAAAATGTAATATTATGCGAAATTCTGAGATTTGAAGGCCAAATCACAAATCATGAGAAAACATGAATATTATCGAAATATTGGTAAAAACGAATATATTTACGTATAATCACACTAAATAAAAAACGCGAAAAAAGTCGCTATTTTACCAAATTTGAGGATTATAACTTCAAATCATAAAGCGAGTCTTCGTATTATTTAGATCCTAGAAAAGATATATAAAGATGTTGTTTGCAATACAAATGATAAAAATCAATGTGTTTTCATTAAAATACTGTAAAATGTTCAGGATTTTCCGTTTATATTACCGACGAAAGATGTACATGTAAAACCGCTCTAATCCGGCTGAAACGTCGATATATGCAATAAAAACAGAACTTCTCCCCTATTCAATATCTTACTCAGCATTTTACCGAGAAATAAATAGTTGATTGAAAATGAAGTATTTAAGGTTATTTTCTAATCAATTATGTGTTTGCATCATTTTTATCGTATATTTAATGAATTAAAACAATAAACTGAAAATTCACAAAAACGTTGAAAAACGGTAAAATATTGCCTAATTTTATGAAATATTGTTTAAATCACATAGAGGAAAAGGGGATAACAAACGTCAAAATATTGCTAAATTCGATGATTTTTAGGTCAAAACAAAATGCAAGAAAACTTGCTTTAAATGCAAATTTCCACGTTTTTGTGAATTTTCAGTTTATTGGCATTAATTCATTAAATATACGATTAAAATGTTGCAAACACATAATTGATTAGAAATTGTCCTTAAATACTTCATTTTCAATCAACTATTTGTATCTCGGTAAAATACTGAGTAAGATATTAAAAAGGGGAGAAGTTCTGTTTTTATTGCATATATCGACTTTTCAGAAGGATTTGAACAGTTTTACGTGTACATCTTCCATCGGTAATATAAACGGAAAATCAGGAACATTTTAGTAAATTTTAATGAAAACACATTGATTTTTATCATTTGTATTGGAAACAACATTTTTATATGTCTTTTCTAGAATATAAATAATACGAATTAAAAAATTCGTAATTTCATTCTGCGAATACGTGTAGAGCCTGAATTTGGCTCTAAAATATGGCTCAATTGTCGAATTTGGGATGTTTGGGATATTATAAAAACTGCAGGGAGGGTTTGGGCAAAATGTGATCCATCGCCGTTTTCAGTAATTTGCATATTTTCGGTACAAAAATTCGTAATTTCAAACTGCGAATACGTGCAGAGAGCCTGTTTTTGGCTCCAAAATATGGCTGAACCGTCGAATTTGGGATGTTTGGGATAATTTGAAAACTGCAGGGAGGGTTTTGGCAAAATGTGATCAATCGCCGTTTTCAGTAATGGGCATATTTTGGTATAAAAAGTCGTAATTTCAAACTTCGAATAGGTGCAGAGTCAGAATTTGGCACCAAAATATGGCTCAAAGGTCAAATTTGGGATGTTTGGGAAATTTTGAAAACTGCAGGGAGGGTTTGGGCAAAATGTGACCCATCGCCGCTCGCAGTAATTGGCATTATATCGGTATAAAAAATCGTAATTTCAAACTGCGAGTACGTGCAGAGAGCCAGAATTTGTCTCTAAAATATGGCTTAACCGTCGAATTTGGGATGTTTGGGATATTTTGAAGACTGCAGGGTGGTTTGGGCAAAATGTGATCCATCGCCGCTCTCAGTAATTAGCATATTTTCGGTATACAAAGTCGTAATTTCAAACTGCTAATACATGCAGAGATCAGAAATTTGGCTCCACAATATAGATCAAGGGTTGAATTTAGAATGTATATGATATTTTGAAAACTGCCAGCGGGGTTCGCGCAATGTTTGATCCGTCGCTGCTTTCAGTAATTGGTATATTTTCGGTATAAAAATTCGTAATTTCAAACTGCGAATACGTGTAGAGAGCCAGAATTGGGCTCCAAAATATAGCTCAAGGGTCGAATTAGGGATGTTTGGGATATTTTTAAAACTGTTGTGGGGTTTGTGCGAAATGTGTCCCATCGCCACTCTCAGTAATTTCAAACTGCGAATACATGCAGAGAGCCAGAATTTGCCTCAAAAATTTGGCTCAAGGGTCGAATTAGGGATGTTTGGGATATTTTTAAAACTGTTGTGGGGTTTGAGCAAAATGTGACCCATCGCGCTCTCAGTAATTGGGATATTTTTGTTATAAAAAGTCGTAATTTCAAACTGCGAATACGTGCAGAGAGCCGGAATTTGGCTCCAAATAATGACTCAATGGTCGAATTTGGGATGTTTCGGATATTTTAAAAACTGAAGGGGGGTTTGGGCAAAATGTGACCCATCGCCGCTCATAGTAATTGGCATATTTTCGGCATATAAAGTCGTAATTTCAAACTGCGAATTGGTGCTGAGAGCCAGCATTTGGCATCAAAATATGGCTCAACCGTCGAATTTGGGATGTTTGGGATGATTTGAAAACTGCAGGGAAGGTATTCGCAAAATGTGATCCATCGCCGATTTCAGTAATGGGCATATTTTTTGTATAAATCGTCGTAATATCAAACTTCGAATACGTGCAGAGTCGGAATTTCGCTCCAAAATATGGCTCAAAGATCGAATTTGGGATGTTTGGGATATTTTGAAAACTGCAGGGAGGGTTTGGGCAAAATGTGACCCATCGCCACTCGGATTAATTGGCATATTTTCGGTATAAAAAGTCGTCATTTCAAACTGCGAGTACGTGCAGAGAGCCTGATTTTGGCTCCAAAATATGGCTTAACCGTCGAATTTGGGATGTTTGAGATATTTTGAAGACTGCAGGGGAGGTTTAGGCAAAATGTGACCCATCGTCGCTCTCAGTAATTGGAATATTTTTGGTATAAAAGGTCGTAATTTCAAACTGCGAATACGTGCAGAGAGCCAGAATTTTGCTCCAAAATATGGCTCAATGGTCGAATTGGGGATGTTTGGGATATTTTGAGAACTGCAAGGGGGTTTGGGCAAAATGTGACCCATCGCCGCTCATAGTAATTGGCATATTTTCGCTATAAAAAGTCGTAATTTCAAACTGCGAATACAAGCAGAGAGCAGAAATTTTGCTACAAAATATGGCTCAAGCGTCGAATTTGGGATGTTTGGGATATTTTGAAAACTGCAGAGAGGATTTTGGCAAAATGTGATCCTTCGCCGCTTTCAGTAATTGGCATATTTTCGGTATAAAATTCGTAATTTAAAACTGCTAATACGTGCAAAGAGCAAAAATTTGGCTCCAAAATATGGCTCAAGGGTTGAATTTGAAATGTATGGGATATTTTGAAAACTTCCAGCGGGGTTTGGGCAAAGTTTGATCCGTCGCTGCTTTCAGTAATTGGCATATTTTCGGTATAAAAATTCAAAATTTCAAACTGCGAATACGTGAAGAGAGCCAAAATTTGGCTCCAAAATATGACACAACTGTCGAATTTGGGATGTTTGGGATATTTTGAAAACTGCAGGGAAGGTTTGGGCAAATTGTTGTCCATCGCCACTTTCAGTAATTGATATATTTTCGGTATAAAATTTCGTAATTTGAAACTGCGAATATGTGCAGAGAGCCAGATTTTGAGTAAAAAATATGGCTCAAGGGTCGAATTCTGGATTTTTGAGATATTTTGAAAATTGCCAGGGGGGGTTTGTGCAAAATGTGTCCCATCGCTGCTCTCAGTAACTTCAAACTGCGAATACATGCAGAGAGCCAGAATTTGGCTCTAAAATATGGCTCAAGCGTCGATTTTTGGATGTTTGGGATATTTTTAAAACTGTTGTGGGGTTTGAGCAAAATGTGACCCATCGCCGCTCTTAGTAATTGGGATATTTTGGGAATAAAAAGTCGTAATTTCAAACTGCGAATACGTGCAGAGAGCCAGAATTTGGCTCCAAATAATGGCTCAATGGTCGAATTTGGGATGTTTCGGATATTTTAAAAACTGCAGGGGGGGGGGTTGGGCAAAATGTGACCCATCGCCGCTCATAGTAATTGGCATATTTTCGGTATAATAAGTCGTAATTTCAAACTGGGAATACGTGCAGAGAGCCAGAATTTGGCTCCAAAATATGGCTCAAGGGTCGAATTTGGGATGTTTGGGATATTCTGAAAACTGCCAGGGGGGTTTTGGCAAAATGTGCCCCATCGCCGCTTACAGTAATTGGCATATTTCGGTATAAAAATTCGTAATTTCAAACTGCGAATACGGGCAAAGAGCCAGAATTTGGCTCCAAAATATGGCTCAAGCGTCGAATATGGGATGTTTGGGATATTTTCAAAACTGCAGGGTTGGTTTGGGCAAACTGTGAACCATCGCCGCTCTCAGTAATTGGCTTATTTTCGGTATAAAATTCGTAATTTCAAACTGCGAATACATGCAGAGAGCCAGAATTTGGTTCCTTAATATGGCCCAAGTGTCGAATTTGGGATGTTTGGGATATTTTAAAAACTGCAGGGAGGGTTTGGGCAAAATGTGATCCATCGCCGCTTTCAGTAATTGGCATATTTTCGGTATAAAAAGTCGTAATATCAAACTGCGAATACGTGCAGAGAGCCAGAATTTGGCTCCAAAATAAGGTTCAAGCGTCGAATTTGGGATGTTTGGGATATTTTGAAAACTGCAGGGGGGGTTTATGCAAAAGGTGACTCATCGGCGCGTTCAGTAATGGACATATTTTCGGTATAAAAAGTCGTAATTTCAAATTGCGAATACGTGCAGAGAGCCCGAATTTGGCTCCAAAATATGGCTCAAGAGTCGAATTTGGGATGTTCTGGATATTTTCAAAACTGCAGAGTGGGTTTGGGCAAACTGTGACCCATCGTCGCTCTCAGTTATTGTCATATTTTGGTATAAAATTCGTAATTTCAAACTGCGAAAACGTACAGAGAGCCAGAACTTGGCTCCAAAATATGGCTCAAGCGTCGAATTTGGGACGTTTGGGATATTTTGAAAACTGCAGGAAGGGCTGGGGCAAAATGTGATCTATCGCCGCTTTCAGTAACTGGCATATTTTCGGTATAAAAAGTCGTAATTTCATACTGCGAATACGTGCAGAGAGCCAGAAATTGGCTCCAAAATATGCCTCAAGGGTCGTATTTGGGATGTTTGGAATATTTTGAAAACTGCAGGAAGGGTTTGGGCAAATGTGATCCATCGCCGCTCTCAGTAATTGGCATTTTTTCTGTATAAAAACTCGTAATTTCAAATTGCGAATACGTGCAGAGAGCCAGAACTTGGCTCCAAAATATGGCTCAAGCGTCGAATTTGGGATGTTTGGGATATATTCACAACAGCAGGGTGGGTTTGGGTAAACTGTGACCCATCGCCGCTCTCAGTAATTGGCATATTTTCGGTATAAAATTCGTAATTTCAAACTGCGAATACATGCAGAGAGCCAGAATTTGGCTCCTTAATATGGCCCAAGCGTTCAATTTGGGATGTTTGGGATATTTTGAAAACTGCAGGGAGGGTTTGGGCAAATGTGATCCATCGCCGCTCTCAGTAATTAGCATTTTTCTGTATAAAAACTCGAAATTTCAAACTGCGAATACGTGCAGAGAGCCATAATTTGGCTCCAAAATATGGTTCAAGCGTCGAATTTTGGATGTTTGTGATATTTTTAAAACTGCAGGGAGGGTTTGGGCAAAATGTGACCCCACGCTGATCCCAGTAATTGGCATATATTTTGTATAAAAATTCGTAATTTCAAACTGCGAATACGTGCAGAAAGCGCGAATTTTGCTCCAAAATATTGCTCAAGCGTCAAATTTGGGATGTTTGTGATATATTGAAAACTGCAGGGAGGGTTTGGGCAAAATGTGACTCATCGGCGCGTTCAGTAATTGGCATATTTTTGGTATAAAATTCGTAATTTCAAACTGCGAATACGTGCAGAGAGCCAGAACTTGGCTCCAAAATATGGCTCAAGCGTCGAATTGGGGAATTTTGGGATATTTTCATAACTGCAGGGTGGGTTTGGGCAAACTGTGACGTTTCGCCGCTCTCAGTAATTGCCATATTTTCGGTATAAAATTCGTAGTGTCAAACTGCGAATACATGCAAAAAGCCAGAATTTTGCTCCTTAATATGGCCCAAGCGTCGAATCTGGGATGTTTGGGATATTTTGAAAACTGAAGGGAGGTTTTGGGCAAATGTCATCCATCGCCGCTTTCAGTAATTGGCATTTTTTCTGTATAAAAAGTCGTAATTTCAAACTGCCAATACGTGCAGAGAGCCAGAATTTGGCTCCAAAATATGGTACAAGCGTCGAATATGGGATGTTTGGGATATTTTGAAAACTGCAGGGAGGGTTTGGGCAAAATGTGATCCATCCAACCTTTCCTCTTAAAAAGAACGTCAACAGTTGCCGTTTGACTCTACAGCTGTTTTTGGACGTTATTTTGTCTTAAACTACGTCTATTTTCGCTTCCATGGACTATCTCTTGTTATACAATGAAATACCACACTCTCATTATTCTATAACTCACAGACTATGCTCTGATATATGTTCTTCAAGTAAAAATACATATATTTTTGCCTTAATTAGGCCCTAATCCAGAAAATTCTAGCCTATCGATCTTTATATTTAGGAAAACATCTAATAAATTTGGAAATGAATTTTTCGTTCGCCGACATTTTCCTGTTACTATTTAGTCTTTTATGCTTTAATGTCGCTGGTCATTGTGACTTTCCCAGGATTTATATAGGTTTTGTAGTAGCATTTAGTCACACTACAGTAATTTAACTAATGGGAAACCTTTATAGTCGTCGTAAATTAGTAATAATCATTTATCAAATAATAAATTAGCAAACATGTACAACTTTTTATGTTACGACTTTTCGGGTAGGCCGTTCTGTTTGTTTACAACCCCAAAGTTTCAAAAAACACAATACTTTTAATATATAAGTGACTAAGTATGCTCTAATACATGGTCCTCAATGAAAATTATGTTTTTTTTAGTTAATTTGTCCATAATGAATAAGATTCGTTACTGTTGATCTTTATATTAAGAAAAACATATAAGAAATTTGGTATTGAATTTTCGTTCAAATAAAGTTTCCAGTTACTATTTCCTAGTTATCCTTAAATGTAGGTGGTCATTATTTTACTGTTATGTACATAGAAATTTAGCATTATGCATTTATAATACAGAACAATTTGGTCGTTCCACTGCCTCATAATTATATAAAATTCATTGTGACAAATACTTGATAATTAAAATCAGAGTTTTTTGACAACTATAAAAAATCCTGTTGAAATCATGCCGTTTGAGTTGTCATACGCTTCTTAGTAAATAATATTGTGTAATCTTTGGCACAATTTATCACTGTATTTACAAACTGTTTAGGTATTAATGTATTCATTTTTTTAATGTGTAATATGTTACTTAATCCTAAACTTCTTTTGCAACATTTATATCAGATATAAATAATTGTCGCGAAACGGCGTATGAAAAAATAAATTTCCCCAAATGAAATTAGTGTATCGGCGATCGAGCGGCCATATTTAAAAGTGTATACTCATGTCATTGTTCTGACATTAGTTTTCGATGTACGTATTTCATTTTTGTACCAATGTGTTCGCAATAGAATGTTCTAGAAGAACATAAGTATAAAACGTCACATAAGGATGTGTTCGACCGGCAACATATATAAAAACTACGTCGATTATACTCGTCGTGTCAATAATACAATTGTTTTACCACGCTGATTCAATGCCATACTGTTTTCTCAAATAAGCTCTTCGGCTATTAGAGAAAACGTAAATTTCATGGCAAACATTTGTAAACTATCCCCAAGTAGATCGGATCGAAATTGGAATTTATACAAATATTTATTCTCGTGTTGCCCGCCAGTGTCACCCTTGAGTAACCAGAAACGGATATAAAAACTAGGCTAACTCATCCTAATCCTTGCACAAGCCCTTCAGAATTTCTTTATTGAAGATCAGCAAAAAATTATTGCGCAGCTCATATTATACAGTTTAAGAATGAGATTTCCTTGTTCTAAAGGAATGAAAATGACACTGCCTTAATCTCAGTCGATTAAGGCAGTGTCTGGGATGCTCCCGGTGCCCGTGCCTGGTGCTCGTGCACCAGGCACGGGCGATAGTGTACGTTTAATTGTTCTTTTAGTGTAAATAACGGAATAAAATGTAAGACATAGCCTGCAGATCTTTTTCCAGATGTCTTTTATTTTTTTTTCCTAAAGAAAACTAAGATATTGCGAATTTTGCTTAACAAGTACATTAATTATTAACTTTTTGTCGTTATTATTGTTATAATTAAAAGAATTACACCTTGTTTTTTGCTTATGTACAAAACATAGTCTAATAACCACAGTTCGTTGCCCCTAAATCAACACAACATAACCAGTTTACTCATGTCATCGCCCCTAAATCAACAAAAACAACCAGTGTATTATTGTAAATATTTATATCTTAGGATTTCTTAGCAATGTTAAGACATTTTTAAGACTGGTTTTAGGTTAGATTAACCTTCTTAACCTTCGTATGCTGTATACGGACTGAACGACCGGGCTTCAAAACAAAAACATGGCCACATCAGTTGGATTATTCCGGTAATATTGAACTACTGTTCATTGTTATTAGTTTAACATTACTGTTAGGGAATGTCATAAGAGTTAGGGAATGTCATAAGAGTAGTCACAGGGCAACAAAAGATACCCAGCTTCTGGGAACGGGATCTTTGCCCGAAACGCTATGCGTGCTAGTGGCTTTACAATAATGATAAAAATTTATTTAGGAAAAATATATACATAGATGCAGAGTTACAGTACAAACATTCTGTTTAATTTATAGATAAAGGTAGTACATACAATACCTAAAGCCACTAGTACACATAGCGTTTCGGGCAAGATTGTAAAATCATCATTATTCCTATTTTTTCTCTTAACCCCCAGTGTACCTTCTCGTATAAAAATAAATAAATAACCAGGGTTTTTTATGCGGCTGTGCTGAAAGCCTGACGTAAAATAAATAATTGTGTCGGAGAACAGGAAGCTACAAATTAGGCTTATATTGAGGTTCCCCCCTCCCCTCTTTCCCCCCCATTACGGGTCTGTCTAATTACCACAAGCTACCACAAGCTACACAAGCTTCACAAAGCTTCCTGGCAATACGTTAGTAATTAATAAATATGATATGTTAGGCTGACGTAACCTAACCTAACCTAATCAAACCTAACCAAATCTAACCTAACCAAATCTAACCTAACCAAATCTAACCTAACCAAATCTAACCTAACTTAACCAAACCAAACCAAACCTAACCTAACCTAACCTAACCGATGCTTGGATCGTCGACTTGATTTGGTGTCACCATTTCTTTATTTTCGTTTAATTTCTTTATATAAAGATACTTTTTCAGATTAAAATTATGTTTTTTCGTGTTGTACATTCAGTACCAACATTATAATGAGTAAATATATCTTATTTATTCATTACTAACATATTGCCAGGAAGCTATGTGAAGCTTGTGTAGCTTGTGGTAGCTTGTAATTAGACAGACCGCCAATTACTGGTGGAGTAAATCAGCCTAGCCTACTTCTTTCTAGCATAACCTAGCCAACACTAGCCAAGCCTAGTCTACCCTTGCCTAGCCTAGCAAACAGCCCTTGAACCCCCTACTGTTAAGACTCTGCTCTCTGATTGTACCTATGACACCTATTATTAATTTCCTTCTGTACCTTTAGCTCCAGTATGTTGTTATATTATGCTGTGCAAATTTGGGACCTGGCCCTCTAGTATCTTACATATATGTATTATTTGATACCATTCTTGTCTCCTGTCCAGAGAGTACATTTTGAGAGCTTTGAGACGGTCTCAATTATTTAGATTTTTTATCATTTATATGTTTGCTGTTTATGGTCTCTTTATTTCCTCTAATTCAGAGATTTCTCCTGTTCAGAAAGGGGGAGTCAGTACCGAGCAATACTCTAGATGGGACAGCACCAGTTATTTGAATAGTATTAGCATTACTGTGGGTGGGGTCTTTGAATTTTAACATTCTCATAAATCATCCCATTATTTTTCTGGCCTCCACTATATTTGCTCGGTTATGTTCACAAAGTGTGAGGTCGTCAGACGTCGTAATTCTCAGATCTCTTGCATGTTTTTTCCTTCTTAGAGTAGGTCTTATTGTATCCTGTGTTCCTTGTTTCATTTAATTTCCTCGTTTCTACCATACTTCAGCACCTGTAACTTATCACTGTTAAACATCATGTTATTTCTATTTTTTCAATGTCTCCTACAGTGCCAATTTTCTTGTGTCTTCTGTATCATCTGTAGAGTTTCATTGTTCAAATGTGTTATAAAATACATGCACCACCATCTTAGTGGTGCATATATGCATCCTACCTTGCATTTATATGCAAGGTAGAAAAATATGCATGAAAAAATATATATGAAAAATATGCATTTTGTTTTTTTTATAATTAATCTAAACTGATGCTATTGTATATCTGTTATTAATATATTTTTGTTTTTTTAGGTAAAATTTAAATCAGACAACATTATCAATTGCAACATTACAACATTGTCAACAATTCTATCTGAGAGAACATTACAGCAATGGCTTCCAGTAATTCAAGTAAGTTACATTATAATTGTGATTTGTATATAATATATTCTTTAAATTTTATTTTTGTAGGCCATTAATTTTATTTGGGTGTAAGTTCATATTATCATTAGATATAGAGTATAAAATCTTAATTTTGTTTTGTCAATTTTGTCTGTTAGAATTGCATATCTATTTCAAACTTTATTAATACCACAAAATGTTAGTTAAGTTGAATATTAATTTAATATTATTGGATTATTGGAAGATCAAAAAACTTAGTCAAATAAGTATTTGAGTCACAATTCAATTATTTGCAGTTCACAAATTGCAATTTTTATTTACATTGAAAATTCCAGATTATTCTTCTCTTATTTAAACATATTAAATTTGGTTTACTTGTGTAATTAATAAAATCTGGTGCTGTTTCAGGTTCTCAATAATACAATCACAATACTCCGCTCAGTCTTCTGTAGCACTGTACTGCTTTATGCTGCTACTGTGTTTTTTGTACCACTGTATTACATTTTCAACATTTTACTCTTTTTTATGATTGCCCAGATTATCTTTATTTACAGGCCAGAAGAAACCTTTCCAGCGGTGTTGTCCCATCTGCAGTAATGTTATTAGTGTTCGTCGACATTTCTGCAACTGTGGACACAGCTTTATAGATGATAAGTGTAAGGGTGATGTAGAGCGGGAGGAGAAATATAAGGAAATGGGTCGAAGAGCTGCTAAGCATCAAAACCTTTGCAGATCATTTAAAGCCATGAAAAAATCTGTAAGTATTTCATGCATTCTGTTATTTCTTCAATTAGAATTGTATCATATTGTATTAATATCCATTCTGTTAGGTTTTAAATTGTCCTACAAATAAACAGATTTTAAGCCATTTGATAATTAATTAGTATTAACATTTTCAATTTTGGTGAATACTGTACTTATTGTTGTTAATAATAAAGTAATGTGCATTATATAAGCATTTTTGTGTTATTTTATATTTTTTTAATTTCCATTAGTTATGTAATTATACTTTAATGATATAACTATCAGTAGGTCTCTTAAACTTGGTAAGAAAAGTACATCTTAAGCTACTTCGGTACTTCTGCACTTGTGCAGATGTACCCAATGCTGTATGAGGGAGGGATGCTGTCTGTTTCAGAAGCTTATGGTTATCCCATCTTATATTCTGTAATCATAAAGTTAATCTCTTTTTTTATATAATTGAAGCCATATCTCTTGAACACTGTGTTCAAATTAACACTAAAAATATTTTAGTTATATTTGTAAATATTTTGTTGTATTGCAGGTCTCTAAGCTACAAGGTGGTGGTTATCAAGTTGCTGTCATCTATTTTAAGGTCGGCAATAGAAATACCACAAAGGGCATGCTACCAGGAAGTGGTCTGTCAAGCAAAAATGTTAATAATCTCACCGAATTGTTTTATCATGGTAATTATTATTATTATTATTTTGCATAAGCTAACAATGAAAATCATAAACACTTGCATGTTCCTTTGTGTTGGCAATAATGAAAAGCATTTACATAGTACAGTAGTTTAGTTCATATATTATGCATCCCATATCCATGTTGTTAGCGGTAGTGGAAATGGTTGCAGAGGCACATAATTAATTGGCTCCGGGACTGAACCAAGCAATTCATTTTAGCTAAGCAAGTTTCCATCTTGATGGCCTAATTACATAATTCCATGCACATCACCACATTGACAAGGGGCTCGAGACCGACCATGAGTACAGATTTTAAATTAAGCAACTGACATGTGTGGAGAGCTAGTGTCACAATTGATATGTTTTTCTTGCACACTGCCTCCATCCAGTGGACAGCGGTGGATTGGTTACAATCACTTAGTTACTACATACAGTTAGCAAACTGGTGATATTTGACCAAGATTTCTGGCAGCAGATCATTTTGAATGAAATATTTACTCATATCTTTAACATTTGTTATAGAATTATCCGAATTCACATATCTTTTTTCACTCCATCACATAGTGGAGGAGGGTGTGCACATAATTTTGACACACTTTACTTTGCATCAGGTCTATATCAGCAGATAATGAGACTTCCTTTACATATGGGTACCAAAATTCCCATAATGGCATAGTTCCTCATTGCTGCCAAATTTCACATTTCAGTGTTTCTTTCAATTAAAGTGTTTTGGAGCACATATTTTGTAATGATGATACCATATTAAATTTACGCATGTTTCTTTATTTTCAGCATACATGCAGGACAATGGATCAAGTGTCAACAAGATACCAACAAATAATATAGATGCCCAAGAAGATATCAACATCAGTGAGGCAAAAGAAAAGAATGGGGAGCAAGAGCTTAAGTTAAAGAAAATGAAGAAAAAACGAAGACTGTCTGAAGATTCAACTATTAAAGGTAGTCAAAACTCATTCTTCGTTTTTTAAATTCAAAGCAAAACTTGTATATATTTTAGACAAGTTTTTAGGTTCCACAATTACAGTACTGATTTGTTGCATAAAGTAGTTGTATTTTATACAGCTGATGAGTCACAATAATGTTGCTGAAGAATGTTGTCCTAACCACACACAAAAAGATGAAAATACAAAGGCGTTTCGGTCCGTTCTGGACCACTATTAATTCAATTGCTAGTTGTATTATACTTGACTGCTGATATAGTTTATTTCATGTATTCCAGTTCACAGTAATATTAAAATTAACATCAGAGCCTGACGGCTCAGTGGACAGTGCTCTGGGTTTGTAATCCTAAGTGTCAAGGTTCTATCCCTATTAGATGCTGAAACAAATGGGCAGTTTCTTTTGCCCTGATGCACCTATTCACCTAACAGTAAATAGGTACTTGGGAGTTAGACAGCTGATATGGGCTGCTTACTGGGAATGTGAGTGTTAAAATTAGGATTAAGGACTTGCCAAAAAAGCTATGCATGCTAGTGTCTGTTCAAGAATGTAAGAAATCTTTTATATATATATATATATATATATATATATATATATATATATATATATATATATATATATATATATATATATATATATATATATATATATATATATATATATATACACATATATATATGTCGTACCTAGTAGCCAGAACTCACTTCTTGCCCTACTATGCAAGGCCTGATTTGCCTAATAAGCCAAGTTTTCCTGAATTAATATATTTCTCTAATTTTTTTCTTATGGAATGATAAAGCTACCCATTTCATTATGTATGAGGTCATTTTTTTTTATTGGAGTTAAAATTAACGTAGATATATGACCGAACCTAACCAACCCTACCTAACCTAATCTAACCTATCTTTATAGGTTAGGTTCGGTTAGGTAGCCAAAAAAGTTAGGTTAGGTTAGGTTAGGTAGGTTAGGTAGTCGAAAAAATATTAATTTATGAAAACTTGGCTTATTAGGCAAATCGGGCCTTGCATAGTACGCTGAGAAGTGCGTTCTGGCTACTAGGTACGACATATATATATATATATATATATATATATATATATATATATATATATATATATATATATATATATATATATATATATATATATATATATATATATACATATATATATATATAGTTCAAATAAAGTTCAAAGTTCAAATAAAGTAAATATATATGTGTACATACAAAAGAATGGGGGTGGTAGGAGAAGATAATATTAGTGTTCAGTGAGAAACCACAAGGTCTCCTCTGAATACTTTTTATTTTCTTCTCCGAGGCTATGGGTCCCCACATTGGCACCAGAGGTGGTACCCTCACAAACTTAATTATATATATATATATATATATTTCATTTATTTATTTATTTATATACAAGAAGGTACATTGGGTTTGTGAGAATACCTAGCATAGTATTTACAATTTTGTAAAGCCACTAGTATGCACAGCGTTTCAGGCAGGTCCTTTATCTAATAGATAATTTTAATTAGGTAAATTCTAGCAGAATTAATAAAATAACAAATACATTGCAAGAAAAAAAATGAGATGAGAGAGAATAGTAGGTATATTAAAGCCCATTGGTATATTAACGCTCTGAGTGATTACACTGACAGCTTGATTGGTAATTTAAACAAGATTAATAGACACCATTCAGCAGATTGACAGCACATATAAGAAGACAGCAATGATAACAATGGTAAAGATGTTCGGATCGGGTACATAAAAATTTGGAGATTGGGTAGCAATAGATACAGTGCAATTTTAAAGCAAAAGGTAAAAAACTATGAAGATGAAATTAGGTACTTTTTTGTATTGTTTATGAATGACGCAAAAGTTGGACAGCTTTTAAATTCAATAGGGAGTGAGTTCCATGGACTGGGTCCGTTTGTATATATATATATATATATATATATATATATATATATATATATATATATATATATATATATATATATATATATATATATATATATATAAATATATATATATATATATATATATATATATATATATATATATATATATATATATATATATATATATATATATATATATATTGGTGTATACTGGCAGCAGGTTTTCTTTCAAACATGTTTCATTGAATATGACCGCATATTCTGTATTTATTATTTTCTGGTTTAGGGCTTCTATCCCTCTAACTATTTTCTTAGCATCAGGGCTTAATTGAAATAGGAGTTCTCCAAAACTCATTTTCGTACTTTTAAGGTGAAGAAAAGAAGTGATTTACTATAGAGTGTATTACACTTATTTGTATAATTTGCACGACGTTTCGAACCTCCATGGTTCATTCTCAAGTGAACAGATCTTACAATACTAGTTGATTTTATACCCGCATTAGGTCAGGTGATAATACAATGAAGGTGAAAACATGGGGGGATACATAAGGGATAAACATAGGGGCTGCAGAAGGCTTATTCGCCCATACGAGGCATCTCCTATCTAAACACAAAGATCAATCCAGTGTAATTGGCCTGTTATGTTGGACATTGTCTTCTGTGTTGGCATCGATATGTTCTTGTCTTGTCCTTACTCTCATGGTGGGTAGAGTAAATAGTTCCGTGATTTGGGTGTTCATGGTAGGTCGCTCTATTCTTATGTGAATTGCCTCAAGAATTTGTAATCTTCTTGAATCTTGGGTTTTGTCTATTATGCAAGTATTCTTGTTCAACATTTCTCTTGTTAGAGTAATGTCATGGGCTTGTCTCATGTGATTCCTAGGGGCACCAGATTGAAGATGGCATGTCAAACGCCTCGTCAGCTTGGTCGGCGTCATACCTATGTACTTACATTGAAGGTTACATCCTTCGTGGGGGCAAGTGTACATGTATACAACGCTTGACTGCTGTAGAGGGTTCTCCGTCGGCTTCGGGCTGTTTTTGATAAGGAGTTCGGAAGTCTTCTTGGTTTTGTAGTCAAGCGTTGTATACATGTACACTTGCCCCCACGAAGGATGTAACCTTCAATGTAAGTACATAGGTATGACGTCGACCAAGCTGACGAGGCGTTTGACATGCCATCTTCAATCTGGTGCCCCTAGGAATCACATGAGACAAGCCCATGACATTACTCTAACAAGAGAAATGTTGAACAAGAATACTTGCATAATAGACAAAACCCAAGATTCAAGAAGATTACAAATTCTTGAGGCAATTCACATAAGAATAGAGCGACCTTCCATGAACACCCAAATCACGGAACTATTTACTCTACCCACCATGAGAGTAAGGACAAGACAAGAACATATCGATGCCAACACAGAAGACAATGTCCAACATAACAGGCCAATTACACTGGATTGATCTTTGTGTTTAGATAGGAGATGCCTCGTATGGGCGAATAAGCCTTCTGCAGCCCCTATGTTTATCCCTTATGTATCCCCCCATGTTTTCACCTTCATTGTATTATCACCTGACCTAATGCGGGTATAAAATCAACTAGTATTGTAAGATCTGTTCACTTGAGAATGAACCATGGAGGTTCGAAACGTCGTACAAATTATACAAATAAGTGTAATACACTCTATAGTAAATCACTTCTTTTCTTCACCTTAAAAGTACGAAAATGAGTTTTGGAGAACTCCTATTTCAATTAAGCCCTGATGCTAAGAAAATAGTTAGAGGGATAGAAGCCCTAAACCAGAAAATAATAAATAAATATATATATATATATATATATATATATATATATATATATATATATATATATATATATATATATATATATATATATATGTCGTACCTAGTAGCCAGAACGCAATTCTCAGCCTACTATACAAGGCCCAATTTGCCTAATAAGCCAAGTTTTCATGAAATAATATGTTTTCGACTACCTAACCTAACCTAACCTAACTTTTTCGGCTACCTAACCTAACCTAACTATAAAGATAGGTTTGGTTAGGTTAGGTGGGGTTGGTTAGGTTCGGTCATATATCTACGTCAATTTTAACTCCAATAATTTTTTTTTTACCTCATACATAATGAAATGGGTAGCTTTATCATTTCATAAGAAAAAAATTAGAGAAAATATATTAATTCAGGAAATCTTGGCTTATTAGGCAAATCGGGCCTTGCATAGTAGGCTGAGAAGTGCATTCTGGCTACTAGGTACAACATATATATATATACTATATATATATATATATATATATATATATATATATATATATATATATATATATATATATATATATATATATACTATATATATATATATGTCGTACCTAGTAGCCAGAACGCACTTCTCAGCCTACTATGCAAGGCCCGATTTGCCAAATAAGCTAAGTTTTCCTGAATTAATATATTTTCTCTAATTTTTTTCTTATGAAATGATAAAGCTACCCATTTCATTATATATGAGGTCAATTTTTTTTTATTGGAGTTAAAATTAACATAGATATATGACCGAACCTAACCAACCCTACCTAACCTAACCTAACCTATCTTTATAGGTTAGGTTGGGTTAGGTAGCCGAAAAAGTTAGGTTAGGTTAGGTTAGGTAGGTTAGGTAGTCGAAAAACAATTAATTCATGAAAACTTGGCTTATTAGGCAAATCGGGCCTTGCATAGTAGGCTGAGAAGTGCGTTCTGGCTACTAGGTACGACATATATATATATACTATATATATATATATATATATATATATATATATATATATATATATATATATATATATATATATATATATATATATATATATATATATGTCGTACCTAGTAGCCAGAACGCACTTCTCAGCCTACTATGCAAGGCCCGATTTGCCTAATAAGCCAAGTTTTCATGAATTCATTGTTTTTCGACTACCTACCCTACCTAACCTAACCTAACCTAACTTTTTCGGCTACCTAACCTAACCTAACCTATAAAGATAGGTTAGGTTAGGTTAGGTAGGGTTGCTTAGGTTCGGTCATATATCTACGTAAATTTTAGCTTCAAAAAACAAAAATTGCCCTCATACATAATGAAATGGGTAGCTTTATCATTTCATAAGAACAAAATTGAGAAAATATATTAATTCAAGAAAACTTGGCTTATTAGGCAAATCGAGCCTTGCATAGTAGGCTCAGAAGTGCGTTCTGGCTACTAGGTACGACATATATATATATATATATATATATATATATATATATATATATATATATATACTATATATATATATATATATATATGTCGTACCTAGTTGCCAGAACGCACTTCTCAGCCTACTATGCAAGGCCCGATTTGCCTAATAAGCCAAGTTTTCCTGAATTAATATATTTTCTCTAATTTTTTTCTTATGAAATGATAAATCTACCCATTTCATTATGTATGAAGTCAATTTTTTTTTATTGGAGTTAAAATTACAGTAGATATATGACCGAACCTAACCAACCCTACCTAACCTAACCTAACCTATCTTTATAGGTTAGGTTAGGTTAAGTAGCCGAAAAAGTTAGGTTAGGTTAGGTTAGGTAGGTTAGGTAGTCGAAAAACAATTAATTCATGAAAACTTGGCTTATTAGGCAAATTGGGCCTTGCATAATAAGCTGAGAAGTGCGTTCTGGCTACTAGGTACGACATATATATATATATATATATATATATATATATATATATATATATATATATATGTCGTACCTAATAGCCAGAACGCACTTATCGGCCTACTATGCAAGGCCCGATTTGCCTAATAAGCCAAGTTTTCCTGAATTAATATATTTTCTCCAATTTTTTTCTTATGAAATGATAAATCAAACCATTTCATTACGTATGAGGTCAATTTTTTTTATTGGAGTTTAAATTAACGTAGATATATGACCAAACCTAACCAACCCTACCTAACCTATCTTTATAGGTTAGGTTAGGTCAGGTAGCGGAAAAAGTTAGGTTAGGTTAGGTTAGGTAGGTTAGGTAGTCGAAAAACAATTAATTCATGAAAACTTGGCTTATTAGGCAAATTGGGCCTTGCATAGTAGGCTGAGAAGTGAGTTCTGGCTACTAGGTACGACATATATATATATATATATATATATATATATATATATATATATATATATATATATATATATATATATATACATATATATATATATGCGAACAAGCCTGAATTATATATATATATATATATATATATATATATATATATATATATATATATATATATATATATATATATATATATATGTCGTACCTAGTAGCCAGAACGCACTTTTTGGCCTACTATGCAAGGCCCGATTTGCCTAATAAGCCAAGTTTTCCTGAATTAATATATTTTCTCTAATTTTTTTCTTATGAAATGATAAAGCTACCAATTTCATTATGTATGAGGTCAATTTTTTTTTATTGGAGTTAAAATTAACGTAGATATATGACCGAACCTAACCAGCCATACCTAACCTAACCTAACCTATCTATATAGGTTAGGTTAGGTTAGGTAGCCGAAAACGTTAGGTTAGGTTAGGTTAGGTAGGTTAGGTAGTCGAAAAACAATTAATTCATGAAAACTTGGCTTATTAGGCAAATCGGGCCTTGCATAGTAGGCTGAGAAGTGTGTTCTGGCTACTAGGTACGACATATATATATATATATATATATATATATATATATATATATATATATATATATATATATATAACTGAAAACTCACACCCCAGAAGTGACTCGAACCCATACTCCCACAACTGGTATGTACAGGGACGCCTTAATCCGCTTGACCATCACGACCGGACAAAAGGAAGTGATAGCCGAGGCTATTTGAACCACTTCCCCGCCGGCACTCGGATGGTAATCTTGGGCATAGCATTTTATCAAATCACCTCATTCTTTGGGGCACACGTGAGGAACACAAATGCAAACAAGCCTGAATGGTCCCCAGGACTATATACAACTGAAAACTCACACCCCAGAAGTGACTCGAACCCATACTCCCACAACTGGTATGTACAGGGACGCCTTAATCCGCTTGACCATCACGACCGGACAAAAGGAAGTGATAGCCGAGGCTATTTGAACCACTTCCCCGCCGGCACTCGGATGGTAATCTTGGGCATAGCATTTTATCAAATCACCTCATTCTTTGGGGCACACGTGAGGAACACAAATGCAAACAAGCCTGAATGGTCCCCAGGACTATATACAACTGAAAACTCACACCCCAGAAGTGACTCGAACCCATACTCCCACAACTGGTATGTACAGGGACGCCTTAATCCGCTTGACCATCACGACCGGACAAAAGGAAGTGATAGCCGAGGCTATTTGAACCACTTCCCCGCCGGCACTCGGATGGTAATCTTGGGCATAGCATTTTATCAAATCACCTCATTCTTTGGGGCACACGTGAGGAACACAAATGCAAACAAGCCTGAATGGTCCCCAGGACTATATACAACTGAAAACTCACACCCCAGAAGTGACTCGAACCCATACTCCCACAACTGGTATGTACAGGGACGCCTTAATCCGCTTGACCATCACGACCGGACAAAAGGAAGTGATAGCCGAGGCTATTTGAACCACTTCCCCGCCGGCACTCGGATGGTAATCTTGGGCATAGCATTTTATCAAATCACCTCATTCTTTGGGGCACACGTGAGGAACACAAATGCGAACAAGCCTGAATGGTCCCCAGGACAATATGCAACTGAAAACTCACACCCCAGAAGTGACTCGAACCCATACTCCCAGAAGCAACGCAACTGGTATGTACAAGACGCCTTAATCCACTTGACCATCACGACCGGACATAATGAGGTGATAGCCGAAGCTATTTGAACCACCCCACCGCCGGCACTCGGATAGTAATCTTGGGCATAGCATTTTACCAAATCACCTCATTCTTTGGGGCACACGTGAGGAACACAAATGCGAACAAGCCTGAATGGTCCCCAGGACAAAATGCAACTGAAAACTCACACCCCAGAAGTGACTCGAACCCATACTCCCAGAAGCAACGCAACTGGTATGTACAAGACGCCTTAATCCACTTGACCATCACGACCGGACATAATGAGGTGATAGCCGAAGCTATTTGAACCACCCCACCGCCGGCACTCGGATAGTAATCTTGGGCATAGCATTTTACCAAATCACCTCATTCTTTGGGGCACACGTGAGGAACACAAATGCGAACAAGCCTGAATGGTCCCCAGGACAATATGCAACTGAAAACTCACACCCCAGAAGTGACTCGAACCCATACTCCCAGAAGCAACGCAACTGGTATGTACAAGACGCCTTAATCCACTTGACCATCACGACCGGACATAATGAGGTGATAGCCGAAGCTATTTGAACCACCCCTCCGCCGGCACTCGGATAGTAATCTTGGGCATAGCATTTTACTAAATCACCTCATTCTTTGGGGCACACGTGAGGAACACAAATGCAAACAAGCCTGAATGGTCCCCAGGACAATATGCAACTGAAAACTCACACCCCAGAAGTGACTCGAACCCATACTCCCAGAAGCAACGCAACTGGTATGTACAAGACGCCTTAATCCACTTGACCATCACGACCGGACATAATGAGGTGATAGCCGAAGCTATTTGAACCACCCCACCGCCGGCACTCGGATAGTAATCTTGGGCATAGCATTTTTCCAAATCACCTCATTCTTTGGGGCACACGTGAGGAACACAAATGCGAACAAGCCTGAATGGTCCCCAGGACAATATGCAACTGAAAACTCACACCCCAGAAGTGACTCGAACCCATACTCCCAGAAGCAACGCAACTGGTATGTACAAGACGCCTTAATCCACTTGACCATCACGACCGGACATAATGAGGTGATAGCCGAAGCTATTTGAACCACCCCACCGCCGGCACTCGGATACTAATCTTGGGCATAGCATTTTACCAAATCACCTCATTCTTTGGGGCACACGTGAGGAACACAAATGCGAACAAGCCTGAATGGTCCCCAGGACAATATGCAACTGAAAACTCACACCCCAGAAGTGACTCGAACCCATACTCCCAGAAGCAACGCAACTGGTATGTACAAGACGCCTTAATCCACTTGACCATCACGACCGGACATAATGAGGTGATAGCCGAAGCTATTTGAACCACCCCACCGCCGGCACTCGGATAGTAATCTTGGGCATAGCATTTTACCAAATCACCTCATTCTTTGGGGCACACGTGAGGAACACAAATGCGAACAAGCCTGAATGGTCCCCAGGACAATATGCAACTGAAAACTCACACCCCAGAAGTGACTCGAACCCATACTCCCAGAAGCAACGCAACTGGTATGTACAAGACGCCTTAATCCACTTGACCATCACGACCGGACATAATGAGGTGATAGCCGAAGCTATTTGAACCACCCCACCGCCGGCACTCGGATAGTAATCTTGGGCATAGCATTTTACCAAATCACCTCATTCTTTGGGGCACACGTGAGGAACACAAATGCGAACAAGCCTGAATGGTCCCCAGGACAATATGCAACTGAAAACTCACACCCCAGAAGTGACTCGAACCCATACTCCCAGAAGCAACGCAACTGGTATGTACAAGACGCCTTAATCCACTTGACCATCACGACCGGACATAATGAGGTGATAGCCGAAGCTATTTGAACCACCCCACCGCCGGCACTCGGATAGTAATCTTGGGCATAGCATTTTACCAAATCACCTCATTCTTTGGGGCACACGTGAGGAACACAAATGTGAACAAGCCTGAATGGTCCCCAGGACAATATGCCACTGAAAACTCACACCCCAGAAGTGACTCGAACCCATACTCCCAGAAGCAACGCAACTGGTATGTACAAGACGCCTTAATCCACTTGACCATCACGACCGGACATAATGAGGTGATAGCCGAAGCTATTTGAACCACCCCACCGCCGGCACTCGGATAGTAATCTTGGGCATAGCATTTTACCAAATCACCTCATTCTTTGGGGCACACGTGAGGAACACAAATGCGAACAAGCCTGAATGGTCCCCAGGACAATATGCAACTGAAAACTCACACCCCAGAAGTGACTCGAACCCATACTCCCAGAAGCAACGCAACTGGTATGTACAAGACGCCGTAATCCACTTGACCATCACGACCGGACATAATGAGGTGATAGCCGAAGCTATTTGAACCACCCCACCGCCGGCACTCGGATAGTAATCTTGGGCATAGCATTTTACCAAATCACCTCATTCTTTGGGGCACACGTGAGGAACACAAATGCGAACAAGCCTGAATGGTCCCCAGGACAATATGCAACTGAAAACTCACACCCCAGAAGTGACTCGAACCCATACTCCCAGAAGCAACGCAACTGGTATGTACAAGACGCCTTAATCCACTTGACCATCACGACCGGACATAATGAGGTGATAGCCGAAGCTATTTGAACCACCCCACCGCCGGCACTCGGATAGTAATCTTGGGCATAGCATTTTACCAAATCACCTCATTCTTTGGGGCACACGTGAGGAACACAAATGCGAACGAGCCTGAATGGTCCCCAGGACAATATGCAACTGAAAACTCACACCCCAGAAGTGACTCGAACCCATACTCCCAGAAGCAACGCAACTGGTATGTACAAGACGCCTTAATCCACTTGACCATCACGACCGGACATAATGAGGTGATAGCCGAAGCTATTTGAACCACCCCACCGCCGGCACTCGGATAGTAATCTTGGGCATAGCATTTTACCAAATCACCTCATTCTTTGGGGCACACGTGAGGAACACAAATGCGAACAAGCCTGAATGGTCCCCAGGACAATATGCAACTGAAAACTCACACCCCAGAAGTGACTCGAACCCATACTCCCAGAAGCAACGCAACTGGTATGTACAAGACGCCTTAATCCACTTGACCATCACGACCGGACATAATGAGGTGATAGCCGAAGCTATTTGAACCACCCCACCGCCGGCACTCGGATAGTAATCTTGGGCATAGCATTTTACCAAATCACCTCATTCTTTGGGGCACACGTGAGGAACACAAATGCGAACAAGCCTGAATGGTCCCCAGGACAATATGCAACTGAAAACTCACACCCCAGAAGTGACTCGAACCCATACTCCCAGAAGCAACGCAACTGGTATGTACAAGACGCCTTAATCCACTTGACCATCACGACCGGACATAATGAGGTGATAGCCGAAGCTATTTGAACCACCCCACCGCCGGCACTCGGATAGTAATCTTGGGCATAGCATTTTACCAAATCACCTCATTCTTTGGGGCACACGTGAGGAACACAAATGCGAACAAGCCTGAATGGTCCCCAGGACAATATGCAACTGAAAACTCACACCCCAGAAGTGACTCGAACCCATACTCCCAGAAGCAACGCAACTGGTATGTACAAGACGCCATAATCCACTTGACCATCACGACCGGACATAATGAGGTGATAGCCGAAGCTATTTGAACCACCCCACCGCCGGCACTCGGATAGTAATCTTGGGCATAGCATTTTACCAAATCACCTCATTCTTTGGGGCACACGTGAGGAACACAAATGTGAACAAGCCTGAATGGTCCCCAGGACAATATGCCACTGAAAACTCACACCCCAGAAGTGACTCGAACCCATACTCCCAGAAGCAACGCAACTGGTATGTACAAGACGCCTTAATCCACTTGACCATCACGACCGGACATAATGAGGTGATAGCCGAAGCTATTTGAACCACCCCACCGCCGGCACTCGGATAGTAATCTTGGGCATAGCATTTTACCAAATCACCTCATTCTTTGGGGCACACGTGAGGAACACAAATGCGAACAAGCCTGAATGGTCCCCAGGACAATATGCAACTGAAAACTCACACCCCAGAAGTGACTCGAACCCATACTCCCAGAAGCAACGCAACTGGTATGTACAAGACGCCTTAATCCACTTGACCATCACGACCGGACATAATGAGGTGATAGCCGAAGCTATTTGAACCACCCCACCGCCGGCACTCGGATAGTAATCTTGGGCATAGCATTTTACCAAATCACCTCATTCTTTGGGGCACACGTGAGGAACACAAATGCGAACAAGCCTGAATGGTCCCCAGGACAATATGCAACTGAAAACTCACACCCCAGAAGTGACTCGAACCCATACTCCCAGAAGCAACGCAACTGGTATGTACAAGACGCCTTAATCCACTTGACCATCACGACCGGACATAATGAGGTGATAGCCGAAGCTATTTGAACCACCCCACCGCCGGCACTCGGATAGTAATCTTGGGCATAGCATTTTACCAAATCACCTCATTCTTTGGGGCACACGTGAGGAACACAAATGCGAACGAGCCTGAATGGTCCCCAGGACAATATGCAACTGAAAACTCACACCCCAGAAGTGACTCGAACCCATACTCCCAGAAGCAACGCAACTGGTATGTACAAGACGCCTTAATCCACTTGACCATCACGACCGGACATAATGAGGTGATAGCCGAAGCTATTTGAACCACCCCACCGCCGGCACTCGGATAGTAATCTTGGGCATAGCATTTTACCAAATCACCTCATTCTTTGGGGCACACGTGAGGAACACAAATGCGAACAAGCCTGAATGGTCCCCAGGACAATATGCAACTGAAAACTCACACCCCAGAAGTGACTCGAACCCATACTCCCAGAAGCAACGCAACTGGTATGTACAAGACGCCTTAATCCACTTGACCATCACGACCGGACATAATGAGGTGATAGCTGAAGCTATTTGAACCACCCCACCGCCGGCACTCGGATAGTAATCTTGGGCATAGCATTTTACCAAATCACCTCATTCTTTGGGGCACACGTGAGGAACACAAATGCGAACAAGCCTGAATGGTCCCCAAGACAATATGCAACTGAAAACTCACACCCCAGAAGTGACTCGAACCCATACTCCCAGAAGCAACGCAACTGGTATGTACAAGACGCCTTAATCCACTTGACCATCACGACCGGACATAATGAGGTGATAGCCGAAGCTATTTGAACCACCCCACCGCCGGCACTCGGATAGTAATCTTGGGCATAGCATTTTACCAAATCACCTCATTCTTTGGGGCACACGTGAGGAACACAAATGCGAACAAGCCTGAATGGTCCCCAGGACAATATGCAACTGAAAACTCACACCCCAGAAGTGACTCGAACCCATACTCCCAGAAGCAACGCAACTGGTATGTACAAGACGCCTTAATCCACTTGACCATCACGACCGAACATAATGAGGTGATAGCCGAAGCTATTTGAACCACCCCACCGCCGGCACTCGGATAGTAATCTTGGGCATAGCATTTTACCAAATCACCTCATTCTTTGGGGCACACGTGAGGAACACAAATGCGAACAAGCCTGAATGGTCCCCAGGACAAAATGCAACTGAAAACTCACACCCCAGAAGTGACTCGAACCCATACTCCCAGAAGCAACGCAACTGGTATGTACAAGACGCCTTAATCCACTTGACCATCACGACCGGACATAATGAGGTGATAGCCGAAGCTATTTGAACCACCCCACCGCCGGCACTCGGATAGTAATCTTGGGCATAGCATTTTACCAAATCACCTCATTCTTTGGGGCACACGTGAGGAACACAAATGCGAACAAGCCTGAATGGTCCCCAGGACAATATGCAACTGAAAACTCACACCCCAGAAGTGACTCGAACCCATACTCCCAGAAGCAACGCAACTGGTATGTACAAGACGCCTTAATCCACTTGACCATCACGACCGGACATAATGAGGTGATAGCCGAAGCTATTTGAACCACCCCACCGCCGGCACTCGGATAGTAATCTTGGGCATAGCATTTTACCAAATCACCTCATTCTTTGGGGCACACGTGAGGAACACAAATGCGGACAAGCCTGAATGGTCCCCAGGACAATATGCCACTGAAAACTCACACCCCAGAAGTGACTCGAACCCATACTCCCAGAAGCAACGCAACTGGTATGTACAAGACGCCTTAATCCACTTGACCATCACGACCGGACATAATGAGGTGATAGCCGAAGCTATTTGAACCACCCCACCGCCGGCACTCGGATAGTAATCTTGGGCATAGCATTTTACCAAATCACCTCATTCTTTGGGGCACACGTGAGGAACACAAATGCGAACAAGCCTGAATGGTCCCCAGGACAATATGCAACTGAAAACTCACACCCCAGAAGTGACTCGAACCCATACTCCCAGAAGCAACGCAACTGGTATGTACAAGACGCCTTAATCCACTTGACCATCACGACCGGACATAATGAGGTGATAGCCGAAGCTATTTGAACCACCCCACCGCCGGCACTCGGATAGTAATCTTGGGCATAGCATTTTACCAAATCACCTCATTCTTTGGGGCACACGTGAGGAACACAAATGCGAACAAGCCTGAATGGTCCCCAGGACAATATGCAACTGAAAACTCACACCCCAGAAGTGACTCGAACCCATACTCCCAGAAGCAACGCAACTGGTATGTACAAGACGCCTTAATCCACTTGACCATCACGACCGGACATAATGAGGTGATAGCCGAAGCTATTTGAACCACCCCACCGCCGGCACTCGGATAGTAATCTTGGGCATAGCATTTTACCAAATCACCTCATTCTTTGGGGCACACGTGAGGAACACAAATGCGAACAAGCCTGAATGGTCCCCAGGACAATATGCAACTGAAAACTCACACCCCAGAAGTGACTCGAACCCATACTCCCAGAAGCAACGCAACTGGTATGTACAAGACGCCTTAATCCACTTGACCATCACGACCGGACATAATGAGGTGATAGCCGAAGCTATTTGAACCACCCCACCGCCGGCACTCGGATAGTAATCTTGGGCATAGCATTTTACCAAATCACCTCATTCTTTGGGGCACACGTGAGGAACACAAATGCGAACAAGCCTGAATGGTCCCCAGGACAATATGCAACTGAAAACTCGTTGGTTCAAATAGCTTCGGCTATCACCTCATTATGTCCGGTCGTGATGGTCAAGTGGATTAAGGCGTCTTGTACATACCAGTTGCGTTGCTTCTGGGAGTATGGGTTCGAGTCACTTCTGGGGTGTGAGTTTTCAGTTGCTTATTGTCCTGGGGACCATTCAGGCTTGTTCGCATTTGTGTTCCTCACGTGTGCCCCAAAGAATGAGGTGATTTGGTAAAATGCTATGCCCAAGATTACTATCCGAGTGCCGGCGGTGGGGTGGTTCAAATAGCTTCGGCTATCACCTCATTATGTCCGGTCGTGATGGTCAAGTGGATTAAGGCGTCTTGTTCATACCAGTTGCGTTGCTTCTGGGAGTATGGGTTCGAGTCACTTCTGGGGTGTGAGTTTTCAGTTGCATATTGTCCTGGGGACCATTCAGGCTTGTTCGCATTTGTGTTCCTCACGTGTGCCCCAAAGAATGAGGTGATTTGGTAAAATGCTATGCCCAAGATTACTATCCGAGTGCCGGCGGTGGGGTGGTTCAAATAGCTTCGGCTATCACCTCATTATGTCCGGTCTTGATGGTCAAGTGGATTAAGGCGTCTTGTACATACCAGTTGCGTTGCTTCTGGGAGTATGGGTTCGAGTCACTTCTGGGGTGTGAGTTTTCAGTTGCATATTGTCCTGGGGACCATTCAGGCTTGTTCGCATTTGTGTTCCTCACGTGTGCCCCAAAGAATGAGGTGATTTGGTAAAATGCTATGCCCAAGATTACTATCCGAGTGCCGGCGGTGGGGTGGTTCAAATAGCTTCGGCTATCACCTCATTATGTCCGGTCGTGATGGTCAAGTGGATTAAGGCGTCTTGTACATACCAGTTGCGTTGCTTCTGGGAGTATGGGTTCGAGTCACTTCTGGGGTGTGAGTTTTCAGTTGCATATTGTCCTGGGGACCATTCAGGCTTGTTCGCATTTGTGTTCCTCACGTGTGCCCCAAAGAATGTGGTGATTTGGTAAAATGCTATGCCCAAGATTACTATCCGAGTGCCGGCGGTGGGGTGGTTCAAATAGCTTCGGCTATCACCTCATTATGTCCGGTCGTGATGGTCAAGTGGATTAAGGCGTCTTGTACATACCAGTGGCGTTGCTTCTGGGAGTATGGGTTCGAGTCACTTCTGGGGTGTGAGTTTTCAGTTGCATATTGTCCTGGGGACCATTCAGGCTTGTTCGCATTTGTGTTCCTCACGTGTGCCCCGAAGAATGAGGTGATTTGGTAAAATGCTATGCCCAAGATTACTATCCGAGTGCCGGCGGTGGGGTGGTTCAAATAGCTTCGGCTATCACCTCATTATGTCCGGTCGTGATGGTCAAGTGGATTAAGGCGTCTTGTACATACCAGTTGCGTTGCTTCTGGGAGTATGGGTTCGAGTCACTTCTGGGGTGTGAGTTTTCAGTTGCATATTGTCCTGGGGACCATTCAGGCTTGTTCGCATTTGTGTTCCTCACGTGTGCCCCAAAGAATGAGGTGATTTGGTAAAATGCTATGCCCAAGATTACTATCCGAGTGCCGGCGGTGGGGTGGTTCAAATAGCTTCGGCTATCACCTCATTATGTCCGGTCGTGATGGTCAAGTGGATTAAGGCGTCTTGTACATACCAGTTGCGTTGCTTCTGGGAGTATGGGTTCGAATCACTTCTGGGGTGTGAGTTTTCAGTTGCATATTGTCCTGGGGACCATTCAGGCTTGTTCGCATTTGTGTTCCTCACGTGTGCCCCAAAGAATGAGGTGATTTGGTAAAATGCTATGCCCAAGATTACTATCCGAGTGCCGGCGGTGGGGTGGTTCAAATAGCTTCGGCTATCACCTCATTATGTCCGGTCGTGATGGTCAAGTGGATTACGGCGTCTTGTACATACCAGTTGCGTTGCTTCTGGGAGTATGGGTTCGAGTCACTTCTGGGGTGTGAGTTTTCAGTTGCATATTGTCCTGGGGACCATTCAGGCTTGTTCGCATTTGTGTTCCTCACGTGTGCCCCAAAGAATGAGGTGATTTGGTAAAATGCTATGCCCAAGATTACTATCCGAGTGCCGGCGGTGGGGTGGTTCAAATAGCTTCGGCTATCACCTCATTATGTCCGGTCGTGATGGTCAAGTGGATTAAGGCGTCTTGTACATACCAGTTGCGTTGCTTCTGGGAGTATGGGTTCGAGTCACTTCTGGGGTGTGAGTTTTCAGTTGCATATTGTCCTGGGGACCATTCAGGCTTGTTCGCATTTGTGTTCCTCACGTGTGCCCCAAAGAATGAGGTGATTTGGTAAAATGCTATGCCCAAGATTACTATCCGAGTGCCGGCGGTGGGGTGGTTCAAATAGCTTCGGCTATCACCTCATTATGTCCGGTCGTGATGGTCAAGTGGATTAAGGCGTCTTGTACATACCAGTTGCGTTGCTTCTGGGAGTATGGGTTCGAGTCACTTCTGGGGTGTGAGTTTTCAGTTGCATATTGTCCTGGGGACCATTCAGGCTTGTTCGCATTTGTGTTCCTCACGTGTGCCCCAAAGAATGAGGTGATTTGGTAAAATGCTATGCCCAAGATTACTATCCGAGTGCCGGCGGTGGGGTGGTTCAAATAGCTTCGGCTATCACCTCATTATGTCCGGTCGTGATGGTCAAGTGGATTAAGGCGTCTTGTACATACCAGTTGCGTTGCTTCTGGGAGTATGGGTTCGAGTCACTTCTGGGGTGTGAGTTTTCAGTTGCATATTGTCCTGGGGACCATTCAGGCTTGTTCGCATTTGTGTTCCTCACGTGTGCCCCAAAGAATGAGGTGATTTGGTAAAATGCTATGCCCAAGATTACTATCCGAGTGCCGGCGGTGGGGTGGTTCAAATAGCTTCGGCTATCACCTCATTATGTCCGGTCGTGATGGTCAAGTGGATTAAGGCGTCTTGTACATACCAGTTGCGTTGCTTCTGGGAGTATGGGTTCGAGTCACTTCTGGGGTGTGAGTTTTCAGTTGCATATTGTCCTGGGGACCATTCAGGCTTGTTCGCATTTGTGTTCCTCACGTGTGCCCCAAAGAATGAGGTGATTTGGTAAAATGCTATGCCCAAGATTACTATCCGAGTGCCGGCGGTGGGGTGGTTCAAATAGCTTCGGCTATCACCTCATTATGTCCGGTCGTGATGGTCAAGTTGATTAAGGCGTCTTGTACATACCAGTTGCGTTGCTTCTGGGAGTATGGGTTCGAGTCACTTCTGGGGTGTGAGTTTTCAGTTGCATATTGTCCTGGGGACCATTCTGGCTTGTTCGCATATATATATATATATATATATATATATATATATATATATATACTATAGGGAAGTACTATATACTATATATATATACTATACTATAGTATATATATATATATATATACTATATATATATATATAGGGAAGGGTACTCCCTTCCCCATTATTCTAAAAAAAAAAAAAAAAAAAAATATATATATATATATATATATATATATATATATATATATATATATATATATATGTATATATATATAAAAGAAAATATATATAAAAAAATCCAACCTGAAGTTCATGCCTTCTTTACCCAACAAAGTCTCATCCGTTTATCAAAGAATTTTTAAATATATTTTCATATATTGATTTATTGGGGTTCTATTACATGGCCAGGAAGAATTTCAGATCCGGATTAACATTAAGAAAAAATTTTTTGTACATTTATGTAGAACAATTTCTTTAGTATTTTACCATCCATGTATTTAAAAGCAATTCTGAAGTTAGAAAGTGTAGCATAGGCTCCTCGCACAACGTTCTTTATGTGGTCCTCAGGTGATACTTTTCTATCTAGAACCATCCCTAGATCTCTTTTTTTTATCAGAATTTTTAAGGATTTCTCACATAATTTATAGGTTGTGTGGGGTCTATGTTCTCCTATTCCACATTCCATAACATGACATTTATTCACATTAAATTCCATTTGCCAAGTGGTGCTCCATACACTTATTTTGTCCAGGTCATCTTGAAGGGCATGCCAATCATCTAAGTTTCTTGTTCTTCCTATTATCTTAGCATCATCAGCAAACATGTTCATATAATTCTGTATTTCATCTGGTAGATTGTTTATGTAGACAATGAACATCCTCGGTGCAAGATCTGAGCCCTGTGGTACTCCACTTGTAACATTTCTCCAGTCTGATACATTGCCTCTGATTACTGCCCTCATTTTCCTATAAGTCAGAAAAGTTTTCATCCATGTTAGAAGCTTACCTGTCACCCCTCCAATATTGTCCAGTTTCCGGAACAACCACTTTATGTGGAACTCTATCAAAAGCGTTTTTTAGGTCCAGATAGATGCAGTCAACCCAACCATCTCTTTCCTGTAAAATCTCTGTTGCTCGATCATAGAAACTGAGTAAATTCGATACACCGGATCTTCTAGATCAAAAACCATACTGTCTGTCTGATATTATATCATTTCTCTCCCAGTGTTCTACCCATTTAGTTTTTGTTATTTTTTCCAATATTTTGACTATTACACTTGTCAATGATACAGGTCTATAATTGAGTGGGTCTTCTCTGCTGTCACTTTTGTAGATTTGAAGTATTGTGTTTGTGTGTGTAGCATGTGCATTAATTCAAGTAGAGTGGCTGTGTGTTATCTGTAGTTGCAGCTGTAGAGAAACACAATTTTTGTTTAATGAGGATATATATTTTATTCCGGTTTTCCTTATTTTCAGTTCACATTCAGGAAAATCAAAATAGGAAGATCAGGGAAGCGAAAGACAAGAATGTAGAGCAAGAGGATAAGTCCTTGAAAAAAATGAAGAAACACCGACTTTCTCAAGATACAACTGTGACAGGTAATCAAAACTCATTCTTCGATTTCTAAGCAAAACTTGTACTCACCTAGTTGTGCTTGCAGGGGTTGAGGATTGGCTCTATGGTCCCGTGTTTCAACTGTCAATCAACTGGTGTATATATTCTTGGGCTATTCCTGCAGATTGTCCAGTTTTAGTTATAAATTTTAAAGATTTAAAAATTGTAAAGTAATATAAACTTAATGGTAATTTAAGTAATGAAAACTTATGGGAACTTAAAGTAAAAATGAACTAGAATAATTAATAACAATGGATGACCAATCAAAGTCAAAAAGCAATTATGAAATCTATAAAATGAATAGCTTACTATAATATAATAAGTACACTATAGTTTAATATTAAAGTTACACTAAAACACTAAAACAAAATGAGGTAGATTAAATTGAGATACACTCAGGTACACTGGATGATAAAGTTTATACTAGAGGACACAGGCAAAGCCAGTGTACTATGGAACAAGGAAGTAAAAAAAGAAAAAAAAGAGACAATAATAAAGAAGACCCATTTTTTTTTTTTAAAGTTAAAACCTTTTGGAAGGAAAGGCAGAGCTAAAGTACACATTGGTAGTTAAATGAGGTTATAATTTGAACTCTGGTTATTCAGCAGCTATCCCACAGTCATTCAGGAGAATTGAGGTGAGCTTCAGTTGTTATAAAATAGGTTTTTCCAGTGTCAGTCCCCCTAGCTATAATTGTATTGTCTCCCACAAAACAATGTTTAATTACAGGGGAATTTTTCCAGAAACCCCGCAGTTTAAATAAGAGATTTTGTCTGAACCTGGTCAGACATTTATTCACATAAACATTTGATTTACTAGAGACTGCAGATTTGAAAAGGTCTGACTTGCGGAAGCAGCTATCTAGTTTAACTCAAATTCTCCTGTTATTTATACCCTCCTGTTGATTTGATACCCACTCTATAAGCTGATTTGATGCCACTAGTTTTGATTGAATATTTTGATCATATCTTGGATATTTTGATCTTTGGGGAATATATTTCAATATTTGGATCATACCTTGGATCATTTGGTCTTGGGGGAAAGACCATCATGCATTCATTCATTAATTCATGATGGTCTTGGGAGAAGTTTGTGAATGAATGAATGGAGGTTATTGGGAGGCTTCAAGTGTGCTTTTTGGACCTGACGAGTCTTTGGTTCCTGTCCCATCTCAAGAATATCTGATCATATATTCAAAGCTCTTTTTGTTATTTGGCAGTCTACCAGCTGTCAACTATTTGTTGTGATGTGTTTTGTTAATATGTATTTTGTTTAGAATATACTGTATGGAAACCAGGGATACAAATATTGTATAGCTACAAATATAATTTTTTTTTTTAAATATAAAGTACTTGTTATATATTCTCAAATAATTATTATATAAGTGTGCAATGAATTGATGTGTGCTGTATTTGCAGAGCATCAAATCATGTAGATGGTAGGGAAAGTACCTTGAGGTGCTTCCGGGGCTTAGCGTCCCCGCGGCTCGGTCGTCGACCAGGCCTCCTGGTTGCTGGACTGATCAACCAGGCTGTTGGATGCAGCTGCTCGCAGCCTGATGTATGAGTCACAGCCTGGTTGATCAGGTATCGTTTGGAGGTGCTTATCCAGTTCTCTTGAACACTCTGAGGGGTTTGCCAGTTATGCCCCTTATGTGTAGCGGAAGCGTGTTGAACAGTCTCAGGCCTCTGATGTTGATAGAGTTCTCTCTTAGAGTACCTGTTGCACTTCTGCTTTTCAATGGGGGTATTCTGCACATCCTGCCATGTCTTCTGGTCTCATGTGATGTTATTTCTGTGTGCAGGTTTGGGACCAGCCCCTCTAATATTTTCCTTGTGTAAATTATTATGTATCTCTCCCGCCTGCGCTCAAGGGAGTACAGATTTAGGCTCTTTAGTCGGTCCCAATAGTTTAGATGTGTTACTTTTTTTACTGAGTAATAATTTTTACTGATGGTTTACTGAGTGGATTCTAGCAGTAAAGGATCTCTGCACGCTCTTCAGGTCAGCAATTTCTCCAGCTTTGAAAGGGGGCTGTCATTGTGCAGCAGTACTCCACTCTAGAGAGCACAAGCGTTTTGAAAAGTATCATCATCGGTATAGCATCTCTAGTGTGAAAAGTTCTTGTTATCCAACCTGTAATTTTTCTTGCAGTTGTGACGGCTACTTTATTATGTTCTTTAAAGGTAAAGTCTTCAGACATGAGTACACCCAGATCCTTGACATTGCCTTTTCGTTCTATGTTATGATTTGCCCGAGTTTTTTACGTGGTTGCCGTTTTTATATTTTCATTTTGTCCATAGTGCATGAGCTGGAACTAATCTTCGTTAAACACCATATTATTTTCTGTAGCCCATAGAAAGACCTGATCTACATCTGATTGGAGGTTTGCTGTGTCCTCTATGTTGCCTACTCTCATGAAGATCCTAGTGTCATCTGCAAAGGATGATACAGTGCTATAGGTTGTGTTCTTGTCTATGTCCGATATGAGGATGAGAAAAAGTACTGGAACAAACACAGTACCCTGGGGGAGTGAGCTCTTCACGGTTGATGGGTTGGATTTTATTTTGTTGACTATTATACATTGTGTTCTGTTAGTCAGGAAATTGTAGATCCATCTACCTATTTTTCCGGTAATTCCTTTTGAATGCATTTTATGTGCAATAACACCATGGTCATTTATCAAAATCTTTTGCGAAATCTTTGTAAATTACATCAGCATTTTGTTTGTCTTCCATAGCATCTAATGCCATATCATAGTGGTCCAGCAACTGCGACAGGCAAAAGCGCCCTGTTCTGAAACCATGTTGTCCGGGGTTATGCAGATGCTGTGATTCCATGTATTTTGTGATCTTACTTCTTAGCACTCTCTCAAAATTTTTTATTATGTGCGATGTTAGTGCTATCGGTCTAAATTTTTGCCTCTGCCTTATTTCCTCCTTTATGAAGTGGTGTTATCTCTGCTGTTTTTAGTATATCAGGGATTACGCCAGTATCTAGGCTTTGTCTCCACATAATGTGGAGGGCCTGTGATAGTGGTTTTTTACAGTTCTTGATGAATATGGAGTTCCAAGAATCCGGGCCTGGTGCAAAGTGCATAGGCATACTGTTTATGGCTTCTTCAAAATCCAGTGGGGATAGGGTGACGTCTGATATATGATTTGATGTTGGTATCATATCCATGAAAAACTCATTTTGGTTAGAAATCTTTAGTGCGTTTAATGGCTCGCCGAAAACAGTCGTATTGCTTCCTCAGTAGCTCGCTCATTTCTTTGTTGTCATCGGTGATAGTTCCATCTCTCTTTCGCAGGGGCCCGATACTAGATGTGGTTTTTTATCTTGATTTTGCAGGAGAAAAAATATTTCGGATTCCTCTCTATTTCACTGATGGCCTTTTGCTCTCTTTGCCTCTCCTGGGTTTTGTATGATTCTTGTAGCTTGAGTTCAATTGTTTCTATTTCTCTACTTAACCTTCTTCGCCGTTCTTGAGATAGGGTGCGACTCTCAAGTTGTTCCGCGATTCGCTTTCTTTGCCTATTGGAAACGACGACGTTCTCGTTCCAATCTGCATCTCTTCCTCTTTTTTCTTAGGGGTATGCGGGATGAACATATTTTTAGTGCTACTGAGCTTATTTTTTCCAGGCACTGGTTCAGATATGCATTTTCTAGCTGTTCTTCCCAGTTTATTTCTGTGAAGTCCTTGTTTATTTGCTCCCAGTTTATCTGTTTATTATTGAAGTTGAATTTGCTGAAATCTCCACCGGGAATCTGGACTGGTTTTGAAGGTCTATTCCCCATGGTTGTCATAACTTCAATTAAGTTGTGATCTGAGTAACGGGTATTTGTAATCATTATGTTCCTGATCAATTCATCATTATTAGTGAAAATGAGGTCCAGCGTGTTCTCCTTCCTAGTTGGTTCTACTATTTGCTGGTTTAAGGCAAACCTGTCGCACATCACTAGCAGGTCATTTGCATGTGCCTGTTCATTTAGGCTACTTCCTGGTATTCTTTCTGATATTACTGTATTAGCCAGGTGCTTCCATTTCAGGTGCCGTAGGTTGAAGTCCCCAAGCAGGATGATGTTCGGAGCTGGATTTGTAAGGTTTTCCAAGCAGTGTTCTATTTTCATTAGTTGGTCTTTAAACTGCTGAGGGTTTGCCTCCGGTGACTTATATACAAGGACAATAAGTACATTTAGGATCTCTATTTTGATTATCAGCACTTCCACCATATCATTTGAGGTGTTTAGCAGCTCAAAAAAGATTGTACTCTGAGATCCATATTTCACCATCATGGTAGTCCTTTGTGTGGGTTTCTGTTAGGGCAGCAAACACTGCATTTGCCTCATGAAGGAGACCATCTATAAAGTGAACTTTGTTGGATTTGCGTGTTTTTATACCCTGGATGTTGGCAAATATAAATGATGTTATCGTGTTAGTGAAAGTGCTGGATGCCTTACTTGGTGTTAATATCTGAGGCTCTGGTAAGGAGACCACTGTGTTTGCGTCCTCTCTAGCATTTGACCGAGTTGGTGGTAGAGTCTGGTCATTTTTAGCCATTCTTCTCCTCCTCCTCTTGCTAAAAAATTATCCCGGTCGATGGAGTAGTGGGTGTTTTCATAGTGGCAGTGTTGCTACCACGTGTCGCACTCTTAATTTGTTTTGTTCACTTGTTAGATTGCATTACTTGCATTTTCCCACTAGTTATCTTACAGTAGAGGTAATTACCTAAGTGTAATTACCTAAGTGTAGTTACAGGATGAGAGCTACGCTCGTGGTGTCCCGTCTTCCCAGCACTCTTTGTCATATAACGCTTTGAAACTACTGACGGTCATGGCCTCCACCACCTTCTCCCCTAACTTGTTCCAACCGTCTACCACTCTGTTTGCGAAAGTGAATTTTCTTATATTTTTTCGGCATCTGTATTTAGCTAGTTTATATCTATGACCTCTTGTTCTTAACGTTGCAGGCCTCAAGAAATCTTCCCTATCCATTTTATCAATTCCTGTTACTATTTTGTATGTAGTGATCATATCACCTCTTTTTCTTCTGTCTTCTAGTTTTGGCATATTTAATGCCTCTAACCTCTCCTCGTAGCTCTTGCCCTTCAGTTCTGGGAGCCACTTAGTAGCATGTCTTTGCACCTTTTCCAGTTTGTTGATGTGCTTCTTAAGATATGGGCACCACACAACTGCTGCATATTCTAGCTTTGGCCTAACAAAGGTCATGAACAATTTCTTTAGTATATCGCCATCCATGTATTTAAAAGCAATTCTGAAGTTAGAAAGCGTGGCATAGGCTCCTCGCACAATATTCTTTATGTGGTCCTCAGGTGATAGTTTTCTATCTAGAACCACCCCTAGAACTCTTTCTTTATCAGAATTCTTTAAAGATTTCTCACATAATATATAGGTTGTGTGGGGTCTATGTTCTCCTATTCCACATTCCATAACATGGCATATATTAACATTAAATTCCATTTGCCAAGTGGCGCTCCATGTACTTATTTTGTCCAGGTCTTCTTGAAGGGCATGACAATCATCTAAGTTTCTTATCCTTCCTATTATCTTAGCATCATCAGCAAACATGTTCATATAATTCTGTATACCAACTGGTAGATCATTTATGTAGACAATAAACATCACTGGTGCAAGAATTGAACCCTGTGGTGCTCCACTTGTGACATTTCTCCAGTCCGATACATTGCCTCTGATCACAGCCCTCATTTTTCTATCAGTCAAAAAATTTTTCATCCATGTTAGAAGCGTACCTGTCACTCCTCCAATATTTTCCAGTTTCTAGAACAACCTCTTATGTGGAACTCTGTCTAGTGTCTGTGTCTAGTTTGGTGTCTAGAGGTGTCTAGTTTCTGTGTCTGGGCACTAGTTACCTGAGTACATTACACCTGCTTGATGGGGTTCTGGGAGTTCTTCTACTTCCCAAGCCCGGCCCAAGGCCAGGCTCAACTTGTGAGTGTTATGTCCACCAGGCTGTTGCTTGGAGCGGCCCGCAGGGCCACATACCCACCACAGCTCGGCTGATCTGGAACTTCTCTTAGAAAACAGTCCAGTTTTCTCTTGAAGATGTCCACGGTTGTTCTGGCAATATTTCTTATAGTCGCTGGGAGGACGTTGAACAGCCGCGGACCTCTGATGTTTATACAGTGCTCTGATTGTGCCTATGGCACCTCTACACTATTTGGAAGAATACACACACAGTGGGTACTGGGGTGGGCCTACCTCCAAATGGCCCCTTGGTAAAAGTAAACCAATTTTAACTCAAATAATCTATGCTAGGATTCTTGGAAACCATTGTGGCACCACAATTGCCCTTCTTGGTCTCTGTCTACCGATTGTTGTAATGCCTGGTGGCCTCTGTCTACAGACTACTATGGTTCCAAATTTCTGTGATTTTGGTGTTTTGTTTTTTGCAAGAAATATATATTTATTATATATGTTATGTTTTCCACATTTTCAGCACATCAGTGTCTACTTACTGCTGAAGCAAGTACCTTCATCAGGGTTCCCAAAGATCATATCTTAGAAGGGTCGAAGACGTCCATTATTTTGAAGCCATCAAATAGAAAAGAAGAAAGAAATAATTTGAAGATAGTCAAGAAGGAAGATGAATCTGTTGGAAAAGGGCAAGTCATGATGGTTCAGAAGAAAATAACGCACTATTTGTCTGATAGCAGATAATAAACTATTTTTTGATAATGTAATTGAGTCAGAGGTGACTCCCATCAATCTTACTTCCTTTACAGAAAAATAAAATTAATATAAACAAAATATTATTTATGTAAAATATGATTTATTTTTGTAATAAAATCAATAAACTTTATGTAATTAAGTCAGAGGTGACTCCCATCAATCTTACTTCCTTTACAGAACAATATAATTTCTAAGAAAAAATTCCTAAGTATTTATGTAACATATATGATATATTTTTTTAATAAAATCAATAAACTTGTGTTTAAAGTCAGTAGTCCATATATTAATTTATCAATCCATCCATGTGCAGTATGTGCAGTACCACAGCCTGGGTGTGGTACTGCACATACTGCACATGTGTGCTTCTCTCAGAAGTTCCTGTTGCACCTCTGCTTTTCAACGGTGGTATTCTGCACATCCTGTCATACCTTTTTGTTTCATGTGATGTTATTTACGTGTGCAGGTTATTTCTGTGTGATGGTTGTAATTTCAGATTTTTGTTGATTAATTTGGAGTAGGGGTAATTAAGGGTGGTGGGTCCCCAAGCACAGTTATATATATATATATATATATATATATATATATATATATATATATATATATATATATATATATATATATATATATATATATATATATATATATATATATATATATATATATTAGTATACTTTGGAAGCAGTCTTTCCTTTAGACATATGTTAATAAATATGACCGGAAAAGTAAGATTAATAATTCTAACACGAATTTTCTCAATATTTCTTATGTTTCTTTTCACTGTTGATGGTAACTGAAAAATCAATTCTCCAAAATTCATTTTTATTTCTAGTGTGACGCGATACTTGAACGCGTTTTGTAATAACTTATTACATTTTCAAAGAATTTTAGTTTACACACACACAACTATAACCTGCAAACACTAAACAGAGTTCTTACTTATGCTATGATTTAAACAGCTTTCATTTTATACCCGCATATCACTTCACCCAAAATGACGAGGTCGTGCGATGACGATGACGACGAGGTCGTGCGATGCGTGGGAGGAGAAAAGGAAGGCTGGTAGAGCAATTTGGGAGGCTGTGCGGACACTAAGGCCGCTGAGTCTTTCAGGATGGGTTGCTTGCTCCCACTGAGAGTCGTCCAATGGCAGGTTAAGGACTTTCACCAGCATGAACCTCAGAAGGGTGTCATACACATTTAACTTAGGGCTGCTGTAGGATGGAGAACATCTCAGAAAGTAGGTCAACTTAGGGAGAGACAGGCATCTTGTGAGGAGAAAGAGAGCATCATGGGCATCAATCTTGTCAATCCTGTCCAGCATTATCTTTAGATCAGTGATTTTTGCATCCAGGACCTGCTCGATTGCTCGTGGGCCAATGGGGGCACCCAAGAGAGTGCAGTCCGGTGGCTCGACAACGAGAATTTCTGGAAGAACATTTTGTATTTGCCCAGTGATGTCTGGGTTGCGGGAGATTATTTCACATTTGGACGCATTGAGAATGAGGCCGAAGGCTGCTTCCTGCTCCTGGATTTTCCTTATATCCTCCAAAATGGTTTCCGGGGTTCCAGCGAGAGTGCCATCATCCAAGTACTAGATGTTTAGCTCGCTTGTCAGACTATCAGTGACCTCTTTGATAGCTAGGCAGAAAAGGAGGGGGGCTAAGGGGTCACCTTGTTGGACACCTTCACAGGAGTTTATTTCATGCTCCTATCTATATATATATATATATATATATATATATATATATATATATATATATATATATATATATATATATATATATATATATATATATATATATATATATGCATAAGTTGCTCCTGTTTGGCAATATTTGCTTAGGCGTACCTGCAAGAGGAGGCAAGTCACTAGCCTCATCAGTCACTAGGGCAATAAATAATTTCCCCAGAGCTGACAACTTGATCCCCATCCCTCCTCAACGCAAAAACCGTCGTGGCAGACCCAAGAGTTCCAATGACAATTTTAAACTTGGAACACAAGTGACCAAAAAAATTGAAGAGGGCAACACAGTAGGGGCAATTAGGTTACTTACCAGCGAAGACACAATCGCCCCTAGAAATACCGCTACCGCCAACTCGCTGAGAGAGAAGCACCCTCCTAGAGTACCATGGGAACCCACTGCTCAGGACACAAATGTCCCAGACATGGGACCTCTATTCCTCCAAGCGTCAGAGGTATACAAAGCCATCATGTCATTTCCGCCAGGCTCGGCAGGGGGATACACTGGAGTAAGACCTCAGCACCTCAAGGAGATGGTAAATCCAGTTCTCGGAGAAGTTGCCGAGACACTATTGTCAGAGGTCACGAAGTTTGTCAACGACTGCCTCTCTGGGTTGATCCCAGATACAATAAAACCCTTTTTCTTTGGAGCATCCCTTTGTGCCCTCAAGAAGAAAGAGGGTGGAGTCAGACCCATTGCCGTGGGTAACACACTTCGGCGCCTTGTTGCTAGGGCAGCTGTCAGAAAAATTAGCATAGACGCTGCGACGATGCTTCGACCCCATCAACTAGGTTTTGGTGTCCCCCATGGCTGTGAAGCAGCAGCTCATGCAGCACGAGCCTATATAAGCACCTCCCAGAAAATAAGGCATTAATTAAATTAGACTTTAAAAATGCCTTCAACCAGGTAAAAAGGGATGTGGTACTGGAAGCAGTTCGAACAAGCTTTCCTTCTCTACTCCCCTTCGTCTCAGCAGGGTACAGTAGGGAATCGACGCTGCTGTTTGGGGAACATGAAGTTGTTTCTGCAGAAGGTGTCCAGCAGGGAGACCCACTTGCCCCTTTTCTGTTTTGCATGGCTGTTAAAGAGGTCACAAGCAGGTTGACCAGCGAACTCAACATCTGGTTCCTGGACGATGGCACCCTGGCAGGGACACAGGAGTCCCTGCTAGAAGATCTACAGCTGGTGAAATCTAAGGGAGAGGAGTTAGGACTCACCCTAAACCCATTAAAGTGTGAAATCATCTCATCTAGCCAACCAACCATAGATGCAGTGCGAACCATATTGCCAGGAGCCCAAGTGATCGCTCCCACCGACAGTGTGCTGCTAGGGGCACCTCTGGGCTCGAGCGCCATTGAGGTAGTCCTCGAAGAAAAGCTGAACGACCTGAGGAGGATGGAGGGAAGAATAGGGGCTTTGGACGCCCACGATGCTCTGTACCTTCTCACAAGGTGCCTGGCTTTGCCCAGACTGACCTATTTCCTAAGGTGTGCTCCCTCCTTCGACAGCCCAAAATTAACAGAATATGACACACTCCTAAGGTCAATAACCGTGAAAGTGTTAAACCTCTCCCTGCAAGATGACCAATGGGACCAAGCAACGCTCCCAGTTAGACTCGGGGGGATAGGTATTCGCAAGGCGACCCAGTTAGCATTGCCGGCATTCTTATCCTCGACCAGTGCAACAGGTGAATTAGTTAAGGAAATACTACCGGAACACCTAAGAGACTTCATTGGGATTCATGATCCCAAATTCGCGGAAGGAGCCGGTCAGTGGGACACTCTTGTCAACTCTCATCCTCGACCGACTTTTCCAAATGACTGCAAACAGTCCAAATGGGATAGCCCCATAGTGGAGAACATCGCCACATCATTGCTGGAGGCAGCTTCCAGGAAGGACAAAGCGCGTCTTCTAGCTGTGCAAGCTCCCCATGCCGGGGACTTCCTGTTGGCAGTCCCTAATTCCGCCTTGGGGACCCGCCTGGACCATCGGACCCTAAGTATTGGTGTTGCTCTGCGCCTTGCCGCCCCTATCTCCACCGAGCACCGGTGTATTTGCGGCCATGCACGGGCAGACCAATACGGCAGCCATGGTCTCATCTGTCGTAAGACACAGGGAAAGATTGCCAGACATGAAGCAGTCAATGACATCATCAAGAGAAGTTTGGCTTCAGCTGGGTGCCCAGCACAAAGGGAACCTCAGTTGTGCAGGCCTGACAACAGCCAAAAACGCCCAGATGGAGTCACCCTGCAGCCGTGGAGAGAAGGTAAACAGGTCGTGTGGGACTACACGTGTGCATCCACATTGGCTGATACCTATCTACCTTACAGCGCAGCTGAGGGAGGCGGGGCGGCCACCTTCAGGGAGACCCAGAAAACTAACAAGTACAGGGACCTAGAACGTTGTTACAGGTTCGTGCCAATAGGCTCTGAGACTCTGGGCGCCTGGGGTAAATGTGCACTTAAGTTCCTGAAGGAGCTGGGCGAGGAACTCATTGGGAAGACTAGAGACCCAAGAGCGGCCAGTTTTATGTTCCAGCGGCTCAGTGTCGCTGTTCAGAGGGGAAATGTGTGTTGTATCTTGGGTACGCACCCGACCCCCGAGGAACTGGACGAGGTCTTCGAACACTGATTGGTATATTGTTATATTGTTATATAAGTGTGTGTTTTCTGTAAACTGTAACATTGCAATAAAATCATATAAAAAAAAAAATAAAAGGGGTGGTAGGAGAGGAAAAGATTAAAGTATTCAGTGAGAATCCACAAGGTCTTCTCTGAACACTATTTATTTTCTTCTTCGAGGATGTGGGTCCCTTTAATTAAACCAGTGGTGGTACCCCTATATATATATATATATATTTATATATATTTATATATATTTATATATATTTATATATATATTTATATATATATTTATATATGTCGTACCTAGTAGCCAGAACGCACTTCTCAGCCTACCATGCAAGGCCCGATTTGCCTAATAAGCCAAGTTTTCATGAATTAATTGTTTTTCGACAACCTAACCTACCTAACCTAACCTAACATTTTCGGCTACCAAACCTAACCTATAAAGATAGGTTAGGTTGGGTTGGTTAGGTTCGGTCATATATCTGCGTTAATTTTAACTCTAATAAAAACAAATTACCTCATACATAATGAAATGGGTAGCTTTATCATTTCATAAGAAAAAAATTAGAGAAAAGATATTAATTCAGGAAAACTTGGCTTATTAGGCAAATCGGGCCTTGCATAGTAGGCTGAGAAGTGCGTTCTGGCTACTAGGTACGACATATATATATTTATATATATATTTATATATATATTTATATATATATTTATATATATATATTTATATATATATATATATATATATATATATATATATATATATATATTTATATATATATATATATATATATATATATATATATATATATATATATATATATATATATATATATATATATATATAATTTTTTATTAAACCTAAAAGGGGTACCACCTCTTGTGCAAGTGTAGGGACACAGCCACGGAGAAGAAAATAAAGAGTACTCAGAGAAGACGTTGTGGATCCTCACTGAACACTTTCATCTTGTCTACCACCCTATTCTTTTAGTATGTATGTAACTTTATTTTAATATTTCATTACACAAAAAGGGTTACAACATTGGTTACATGCTTTGTACAAGGCTACTCATCACAGGTTCTAGAGTTCCTCCAGCTCTTCAGATGGCAGGCTGGAGCCATAGATGCAGTGAGCATTTCCTCTCTGGATCGCCACACTAAGGCGCTGAAAGTGGAGCAATGGGTCAAAATTGTAGTGGTGATCAAGATCTCTAGATTAAGAGCCCAATACTGTCACCATGGTGACACTGTTGGGCAGCGCCACTCATCCTGTGACTGGACACACCAATACTGTCCATCCCAATACTGTCACTATGAATATAGTGACAGTATTGGGCAGTGCCACTCATCATGTGAGTGGACACACCACCATAGGAGCTTGCCAATAGGAAGCAAACCCTTCATCGTTCATCCTGTCACTTGTACCCAGACACAGCTGGGACTTTCTTAACTGTCTCAAGTGAACAGCTTTGCAAACAAAAAAATTAACATTCGTCAACCTTTAAAATTGTACGTTATCTTGCGGGTGCAAAATGGGGAAATATTTTAAGAACAGTATGTATATGTGACAACCACATTTGTCCTGATAATTTTTTTCAAGCTGGAGTTTAAAAGTTCTTGAGAATTTTAGTATTTACGATTTCGTTGGGTAGGCGGTTTCAATGGGGTTCTTAACCCTATGTATTCAAAAGCATCTGTTGTTACTCCTACATTGTGGCTTGTTGAGCTTGAAACCTTTGCTCTTTGTTCGTGTTACATCTGACCTTTTGAAGAAATTAAATGAATCAATATCCTCGAAATTGTTCAGTATTTTAAAGGTTTCGCTCTATTACTCTCTCATTTGCATATCTCTAAGCATATAGATTAGATTTAGATTTAGATTAGATTTTCAATTCAGGTATAGGTACATACATTGCAGATGAGTTACAAAGGGAAAGACAAGGGCTAGCGTTCACTAGCTATATTGGAATAGAAACATCTGCAAGACAAGTGTGGGCAAAAATTCAGATAGCTAAGGGGACAGAGCCCGGCCTGCGGCTCACAAAGACCCCCAGGGTAAGGCTGAAGAACTAATACACAAGTTGAGTGATGCAGCATCATCCTCCTCCCTCCCTGCATAAGTAAGCAGGGAACAGCTCCTCCGACAAAATGACAGAAGGATTAGGATAACAAGAGCACAATCTAGTGATGACGAGTATGAGGAACCAATCACAGCCCAGGAAGTAAAGGGGGCTATGAAAAGGATAAAATTACAGCACCTGGTGAGGATGGCATCACCTACGACATACTCAATGCACTGGTGAAGTGTCTGGGAACTCAATACTCCACCTGTTTAACAAGTCATTCCTAAGTGGAGTGTTGCCCACACAATGGAAATATGCAATATTTGTTCCCATACAGAAACCCAATGACCCAAGCAATTACAGACCTATCAGTCTCATGTCATGCACTTGCAACATGTTCGAAAGGATCATCCGAAACCGACTATTGCACAAAATACGCAGGTTAGGGGATGTGGGTCAATGGATTTGTAAAAGGACGGAGCACAGCAAATTGTATAGTTAATTATCTGCCTAATGACACAGCTAAGTACTCCCAATAAACTCTCTCCTTGGGGAAAATATTTTAAATTTAAAATACAATACCTAAAGCCACTAATACGCATAGCGTTTCGGCCAAATATATACGAAGTAAAACCCTAACAAAAACCCATTACAGCAGAGTAGGACCCATAAAAGATGAGACTAACAATGCAACCCGTCCTCGACTCTAGTCCATTACAACCAGCGGTCGACCCCACAGACACATTCATAAATTTTAACATGCTGTTCATTCAAAACGGGAATTTTCTCAAGTATAAATGAATATTATAATATATTGGCATATTGTGTATATATAGGCATAGGATAGGTTAGGTCAGGTGTTTAGGTTCTGTTGGCGTTTATTTGTATTTGTAGTACGTGGGTGAAGCATTGATAGTGTTGTGATTCGAACAAAATTCGTCAGTGAAGCACTTGTTCCGGATATGTTCGAACGTCAGCAGTTGTGAGTCGTGTGTAAACCGCTTTTCATTCATAAATAGGGGGTTTGGCGGATGCATGGAATCACTTTTGGATCTTTGTTTGGAGGACGGGCTGAACAATGTTAAGTTGCACGATAAAAGGGCAGCAAACACACTGAACGAATACTTTACATCAGTGTTCACACTAGAAAGCTTGAATGACATCCCATCATCCACACAAATTAAATTTAAATTTTGCCCCGAGGGGCGAGTTTATTGGGCAGCGCCACTCATCTTGTGAGTGAACATACCGCCATAGCAGAATGTACAACACTCCCCAATAGGAAGAAACCCCGCTGGGTTGTTCATCCTGTCACTTGTACCCAGACACAGCTGGGACTTGCTTAACTGTCTCAAGTGAACAGCTCATCAAACAAGAAGATTAACATTTATCAACCCTTAAAAGCTTACGTTATCTTGCGGGTGCAAAATGGGGAAATCTTTTAAGAACAGTATCAATATTTGACAAATAGTGTTTTCCTAACTCAAACAATGTGGGGTTTATTATTCTACAGTTATTCCTAATGTCTCTCAGGTGTTCACATTCACGTAGATAGTGGTCAAGGCGGTGTCCATCACTCTCACCACAGATTCTGCAACTTCGCTGATCAACTGTTGTTTCCATTCCAAATCTCCATGGATATTTGTATCCAAGACGGATTCTCGCTATTACTGATTCTCTCCCTCGTCGTCCTCCTCTTCGGCCATAATGATTGGGATTGCTAGCTGCAACCATGTACCATCGTACAGATTCACTGGTTTATGCTTCTATCCTCCTTTCCTCAGTTACCTTGTCACGGTGATGTTGCCTGATAATACCTCTAATTTGTAGTTGAGTCTTGGGTATGAAGTATTCAATATGGTCTCCTTCAGCGCCTTCAGCAGCCAGCACATCTGCTCGTTCATTTCCACATATTCCAACATGGGAGGGGATCCACAGAAACTTGATGACTCTTCCCTGATTGGTAAGCACTCTCACAGCTCTCTTGATTTCAGCGACTATTGCAAGATTTTCTGCCTGATTTTTACTTAGGCTTTGCAGTGCTGCTTTTGAATCGGTGCAAATCACTGCACCATTAGTGTTCCGTTCAAGAAACCTTAACGCCATAACAATCTCAGTTAGCTCTGCTTGCGTTGAAGAGGCATAGTTCGTGCTTTTTCTTCATTTCTGCGTTTGAAGGTATTATCCTTGATTACCGTGTATGCTGCACCAGCCCTGCCATTGATAGGATTAGATGACCCGTCAGTGTAGATTTGATCTAGTTCATCTCCGGCTTCTTTATAAATTTCCTCGAGATACTTGTGCCTCATTTCTTGTGGTATCATGTTGGATTTTTTCATTGCCATTTCATTGATGATGATCTTGCATGAGTCATCCTCCCAGGGAGGTAACCTCTCTACAGGCAGGAGCTCACGGGCTTGCTCAAGCAGGTGAAGCTCTTCAAGGTAGCAGACTGCTCTGTGATGCCATTTTTTGCTTCTCCTGTTTCCCCCTGAAAGTAGCACAGAGCTCAGTTTTTTCTTGGCAATATCATTGTAATGGGGATCTCTGGCTATCCTAATTGCAAGCTTAGCATTCAGCTCCTGAATTCTGCTTTTAACACTGGGAAGGGACAACTCTCGTAGATTAGACGTTTTGGCAGTTCTTGGAACTCCAAGAATGATTGTCATAGCTTCATTTTGAATGCTTTCAAGCCTTTTCATATCGCTTTGGGAGTAGGTGCACAGTACTGGTGCGGCATAGTCTATGACGGAGCGCACATAGGCTGTGTACATCATTTTAAGCACGGCAATAGAGGCTCCATGTCCATTCCAGGTCATAGCTTTCAGTGCCCTGAGTCGACTTTTGCATGTTCCTATGAGTTGATTGAGCTCCTCTTTCTTTCCCTTGTTAGAGCCGACAGTGACGCCAAGGTACCGATAGTGGTTAACCCATTCAAGTGTTACACCATTAATTTGCAGTTCTTCATTTGCTCTCCGCTTGTGATGGGAGTATGCCTTCGTCTTGTTTGTGGAGAGAGTGAAACCGAGCTCAATACATTTCCTTCCGAGGAGTTTAATGGACTGTTCAATTTTTCCCAAGGTGGGAGCTTGTATTAGGACATCATCTGCATATCCCACTTGTTGTGTTCCTTCCGGAAAATCAATATTTGCAATGGCGTTCATAAGTACATCAAGAGTCTCCCCTTGACACCCATGCATGCAAGCTCGTCCAGGATCGCAATCCCCTGTGCTTTGTCGAAGGCTCCTTTGATGTCAACAAATACAGAGTACCTAGCCGTGTCATTAGCCAAGTAATTAACTATACAATTTGCTGTGCTCCGTCCTTTAACAAATCCATTGACCCCCTCCCCTAACCTGCCTATTTTGTGCAACAGTCGGTTTAGGATGATCCTTTCAAGCATCTTGCAAGTGCATGACACGAGGCTGATAGGTCTGTAATTACCAGAGTCATTAGGCTTCGGTATGGGAATAATTATTGCGTGTTTCCATTGTGTGGGCAACACTCCACTTAGGAATGACTTGTTAAACAGGTGGAGTAGTGGATTCCCAGACACTTCACACAGTGCATTGAGTATGTCGTAGGTGACGCCATCTTCACCAGGTGCTGTACTTTTACCCTTTTTCATAGCGCTCTTTACTTCTTGGGCTGTGATTGGTTCCCCATATTCGTCATCACTAGACAGTGCTCTTGTTATCCTAATTCTTCTGTCATCATGTCGCAGGAGCTGTTCCCTGCTGATATCTGCATAGAGGGAGGAGGAGGATGCTGCATCACTCCACTTGTGAATTAGTTCCTCAGCCTTACCCTGGGGGTCTTTGTGAGCCGCAGGCCGGGCTCTGCCCCCTTAGCTATCTGAATTTTTGCCCACACTTGTCTTGCAGATGTTTCCCGTCCAATAGAGCTAGTGAACTCAAGCCATTGTCTTTCCCGCTCTTTAATCTTCTCTTCCCTGGCTACTTGACACACAGTTTTAAACCACTCTTGGTTACTTTCAGTGGGATGTCTCCGGTACTCTCTACTCATGTCTCGCACATTTGCGTTAAGCATCTTTATGTAATCATTTTCATACCATTTTATTTTCTTCCTCTGAGGGTTACTTCGCCCAGGTGTACGGCGCGGAACTCTTAGACAGCTCTCAATTTGATGATTAAGGTCATCAACAAATGTGTCAATGTCTTCTGGGATTTGGTATTCCGTGAACCAGTCACTCATCCTGTTTATGAAGTGCGGCCTCTTATCTGGTCCGAGTGATAACCTTTTTCTTTTATTCGTCTCTTTCCTTCTCTTGCTCATGTCGACGGTGGTAATTAGTGCCCAGTGGTCACTACATAAACTGTGCACAATGTGTGTACTGGCATCTGTGTCCTGTGCATTCAGCAGGAGAGCATAGTCTAATCTTCCTCCTCTGAGGTGAGTTGGCTGTTCATCACCAAGGACCCTAAGGTTTTCACTTCCCCTGACAAAGAGTGACAGTTTCCGTCCATTGACATTGGGCTGATGACAGTTGGCACCAAAGTGTGGGTGTCTGGCATTCAGGTCACCGACCAGCAGGGTAGGTTCTTCATTAACAAATTCAGGCAATGTGTCAAGGTCAAGTTTACTCTGTGGCACACATAGGTTGATTATATGTAGAGCATTATTGTTTAAGTAAAGGGTTACTCCCAGTGATTCAAACTCATCCCCCATGTGCAGGTCATCAATAATCTGTGCGGGAATGTTGTTATTTACAAAAGTGATGAGACCCCGTTTTCTTTCCCCAGAGGGCAGGGAGAACTTGCGATAACCGCTGAACCTTGGGTTGAAGTCATCACCTACCATCGTCTCCTGTAGCACTATGACGTCAGTTTGGTGTTCACGGACGTACTGTATGTTTGTCGTAGGTAAAGAGAATGAATTAAGGGAAATACCAATTGCACGCTACACAATCAGGAAGAGCATTGACAAACTAAAAGACTCAGAAGCCCAAAGTGTGAATGCATTTCAGTCCCAAGTCGTAAAGGAACTGAACTGGCAAATTCACTATGTTTGTCAGTGAAACTCCTTTTCAGAAAATCCCTGGACCATGGAATAGTTGAAGGTGATAATGAGACCTTACTAAGTGATCTAAATGAACTTCAAAATGGTCAGATGACTGACAAATGCTTTTTAATGTCGATAAATGTGGCCCTTACATGTGGGCCACAACAATCCACTTCAGAACTACCAAATTGACAGCACTACCTCACAACAGATAGATGAAGGAAAGGGCGTTTGAGTCAGAATGGATCATTTCGCCTTCTCGCCATGCCCTGTGGCTGGGGGGATTGGTGCCCTAAAGCTACATCAACACCCTATACCCCCCGAAGTGGCAAGGGGAGTTAGGGGACAATAATATTGCTCAACAAGTGGAAGAGGTAATTAAAAAAAATCATACCAGAGCTTCATCTCTCGTATCAGGAATGGATGAGGGCCACTAGGGTAACAACACTGCAGACCAGGCATGACAGGGCGGATCTCATAGAAACCCATAAAATACTAAATTTGGAGGATGTCAATCCGGACAGTTTTTTCAAACGGTCAGACGTAACACGAACGAGGAGCAACGGGTTCAAGCTCAAGAAACCACAATGTAGGACAGAAAATAAAAGATGCTTTCACCCATAGGGTTGTAAACCCGTGGAATCGCCTACCCGCACATGGCATAACTCTGCGTGGTATTAAAATGCTGTAGCGAGTAATCCTTATACTCGCTCCATTATCTCATTATCTTAATAGCATAACTAATTAGCACTAATTACAGAAGCTACAATCCTTTCCCCAATTACAGGTAATACTCTTCTCAGCTTGTTGGAGGGAGCTGAGGTGTAATCACCATATAAGCAAGCGATATGAGGAATGGAGGACAGTACAATTTCCCCATTCAACAATGTAGCACTCGGCGTGTACAGTTCTAATCGACCCAAGACGCTACAGCTTCGACACAGAGCAGACAGCAGACTACGACCGCATCGAGCCGCCACGCTCTCGCTCCCCGAGTTCAGACACTCACAATTTGCCATTTGCCATTATCTTAATTATTGTACATGTGCTTGGGGTTCTACTACCCAAAATCATGCATGTCCCCTAATTATGCCATACAAATCTGCTATTAGAACTTTTACCTGAATAAACATTTAGTATTCTTTATGTAAAGTAGTACTGTTAATTTAGTACTTGTGACGTGGATTGTTATGGCCCATATACAAGATCTTGCCTTTAATTATAATTTACATTATAATTTGATGATGTGGTTTGTAATATTTTCATCTATGTTATTGGTATATATGACAAAACCTCATGTAAATCAGGTAGGTAGTTAGGTGTGTGGCAGTCCGTCTAATTACCCAAAGCTTCTTAGTACAGTATACGTAAGTAATGAAACACTACGATATATTTACTCACTATATTGTTGGTGCTGAATGTAGAACATCATAAAAAAAAACTTATTTTTACTCTAAACTAACATAATTTTATAGCAAAATTGGAATCATCTAATTACCCAAAGCCACAACATTCTCTCTTTAGCGCATTTATTATGCACCCTATACCCATCTTGTGAGCCGAAGTGGAAAGAGATACAGAGGCTTATTTATTGTCATGTTCCTGCATGCCAATGTGAGAAGGAATCCACAACATTTTTATATTTACCCTCTTGCTAAGTATTCTTATATATCTTTGTCTAGCTTCCAAGACAAGCACGTTATTACATGATTGCAAACTGTTTATTGCTCGTAGTGAAGAAAGGGAGTCAGAAATAATTAAGCTGTCTACTTCAGTGTTGTCAATAATTTCGAGTGCTACCAGGCTTAGAATGTAGACTTCCTGTGTTGAACTGCGAGTTAAGTTTCGTATAATTTCGTTATAAAATATGATTATTTCAGAGTAAAAATGTGTATTTCCATGTTATACATTCAGTACCAACATTATAGTGAGTAAATATATCATATTTCTTCATTACTTACGTAATGCTAGGAAGCATCATCTCAAATGAAATAGTTTCCTGAACCTACTGGGCCGTCATATCTACACTTGAAACTTTGTACGGAGTCTGCCTCCACAACATCACTTCCTGATGCATTCCATTTGTCAACTACTGATACTAAAAAAGTTTTCTGTATCTCATTTGGGCACTCATTTTTCATGTTTACCTTTTTTTGTGTGTGTGTGTTTTTTTTGAAGGAAAGCAAAGAAATTGCACATAACTACAACTACAATTTATTTAATAAGCATTTCTAAACTAAACAAAACTTTGAGGGTAATTAATAAACATAAAAACTAATTTGAAAACAAATCTTTCTTGAGCAACATAGGGATGCAAAATTAACATGACGATGATTTGGGCAAAGAACATTTGCCAACCCAGGGGTAGAGAATACTTGTTATTTTATCTTTGCTTTGCTACTTAAAGCTACTCAAATCAAAGGGAAGAGTGTTTCTTCCATTTCTTCCTTGTCAGTCTGTGACTCAATACTGACTACACTGTTGTCACTGTCGGTCTCGGAATCCTCGGAATCTTGACTGTCTGTTTGAAATTTGTTGTACTCTACTTCCCTGTCTTCAGAAAACAGGTTAGTTGCCTCAAATAGTTTAATTTGATAGAATTTTTTCATATTTAGCAAGAGGGCCGTAAGTCCACTGGTTACATGCTGGAATGATGACTTCTTTATTGAGTATTTGCCCTGTTCCTGTAAAACAAACACACGTCATTATTTCAGGCATTTTTTAAATTAAATGTTTGTTTTCCTAACAAGTGTTTCATTTAAACTTTAACCAGTAAAAGTGATAATGAAAATATATTACAATTTGTGTCTACAAAATGCTTTTACTAATTTTACTTAGCTTAGACACAAACAACAATGATTAAGCTACCTGTTAAAATAATTACCAAGTAGCTATAATGCAATAACATTTATTTCAGTGGAGTAATTAAGTTAATATTGATACCTGATACTAACTTCAATTATCCAAGAGGGTGGAGCACTTTTGTTTTGTACATCATCTAGTCTTTGTGTTATCTCTTCAAGCTCTTTTCTGTAGAAATCCAAGTAACTTTTCATTTCCAGTTGAATGACATTTTGTTCTTCCATAGTCCTGTTGTACATATGCAGCTTTTCTGCAGCATTTCTCTTTTCTTGAAGAGTATCTTAAAAAATAAAAAAAAAATATAAAGTAAATTATTTAATAAGGAACATGAACAAATCTGTCATTGTAGGATGCATGTATTATGCAACAACAATGCAATCATATGTAATCATTTTTAAGGTATCTTGTTAATATTATTATGCTAAAAATATAAATTAGGCATGGACTTCCATTTGTCCATTACCATAATGAGTAAGTTTGAATTAACATGTTAGTAGCTAACAATATTTATCCTCATTGACAAGGCCAATATGCACAGAAAAATAACCAAATATACTTACCATTATCAGTTGGTTGAGGAGTGCCATTATACCATGGAAAGTTGCCCTCTTCAGCAATGTCCACACTAAGTTTTTCTGTATTGTCTTCATTGTAGACCGCTATCAGTTCCCTCACCTTTTTCTTGTCTGCTTCAATCTTTGCACGGTATCGTGATCTCATTTTGCTTGAAACTGAAAGAAACACTTTGTTACTAGTAAATAAGATTATAGTTGATAAATTTGTTTTGTATATACTTAGTAGTGAATACCTACACAAAAGTAGCAGAACACACTACATAAATATTTGCCGAGCACTTTTTTTTTAACAAGCTTAGGTATACACAGCAATGTGCTGCTATCCTATTATGTATGAAAGACCACAGTGTAGATCAAAAACCTCACAGGACAGCCAGTCATACATGGAATCTGGAGAGAATATGAAATGTAAGCTGATCTATTAGCCTCCACTAACAAAATCGGGGTACAGCACAAGAATATCTTCCAATATTCCTGAGTGTATGAAGTAATAACAAAACTCAAAGTACATCATACCATTTGTTCTGAAGTCATTGATAACAGGGCAATCACATATATAGTGATAGACAGTATGTCCTAGCTTTTGTTCACATAGTTTACAACTGGAATGATTTCCATTGGCAGATTCATTACCTGCAGGCACCTGCCATAGATATTGATATCTCAACTTAATTTTGACAATTACCTATAATTACATAGGACAACACCTAAGTGAGATGGTATCCATACAAATCTACCTGAGAAATAAATGACATTAGATGTGTTTAGATAAAAAAAAGTAATTGTTTTCTTGAAGTATTTTACAAACACTAAAAGATTTCTGTTTGTTTTATCAGTCCCTAACTTATACATAAGCTTTAACATACCTGCTACACTGGATATGTGGGATTTCTTGGTTCTAATTGAGTCACATACTAACTCTATCCCCTTTTGAACATCATTTTGAGAAACTGATCTGTTGAGAATAGAGGATACTGTTTACTATAATGTTTACTAAATTCAAACATGTAAAGACCCTGATTAATTAAAAAAAAATAACTTAAATTTTTAGGCAATGGTCACAATGGCATTTTATGATGGCTGACAATTACTGTACAAGAACTAAACAATTAAAATAATAAAGAAATGTTTTGGCAATTTTATGATTTATGGTACTGCATTGATTTTACAGTACAATAACCTTGTTAAAATATATAAGAGTATTTCAAAACAGTGTTTCTTACTATATATTTTACAAGCAAACCTTTTATTTAAACTCTGGGCTAAGTTGGTTAACTCTGCAATCCAGATGAGAAGTTGTTTTTCATCAAGAGATAAGTCAGCTAACTCCTTTCTTATTAACTCTGCAGCTTCTTTTGCCTATCAACAGGAGGAAAAACTGCCCTGTTAGTATAATAAATGTTGCAATTTTTATTTAATATTTGATATTACAAAAAAAAACAATCCTTACGAGCCTAACTGCTGATGAAGGCTGTTTAATGGCAGTAAATGTTATTTTTATTTTTATTTTTGAATGTTTTTTTTTAATTAATCAGGGTCTTTACATGTTTGAATTTAGTAAACATTATAGTAAACAGTATCCTCTATTCTCAACAGATCAGTTTCTCAAAATGATGTTCAAAAGGGGATAGAGTTAGTATGTGACTCAATTAGAACCAAGAAATCCCACATATCCAGTGTAGCAGGTATGTTAAAGCTTATGTATAAGTTAGGGACTGATAAAACAAACAGAAATCTTTTAGTGTTTGTAAAATACTTCAAGAAAACAATTACTTTTTTTTATCTAAACACATCTAATGTCATTTATTTCTCAGGTAGATTTGTATGGATACCATCTCACTTAGGTGTTGTCCTATGTAATTATAGGTAATTGTCAAAATTAAGTTGAGATATCAATATCTATGGCAGGTGCCTGCAGGTAATGAATCTGCCAATGGAAATCATTCCAGTTGTAAACTATGTGAACAAAAGCTAGGACATACTGTCTATCACTATATATGTGATTGCCCTGTTATCAATGACTTCAGAACAAATGGTATGATGTACTTTGAGTTTTGTTATTACTTCATACACTCAGGAATATTGGAAGATATTCTTGTGCTGTACCCCGATTTTGTTAGTGGAGGCTAATAGATCAGCTTACATTTCATATTCTCTCCAGATTCCATGTATGACTGGCTGTCCTGTGAGGTTTTTGATCTACACTGTGGTCTTTCATACATAATAGGATAGCAGCACATTGCTGTGTATACCTAAGCTTGTTAAAAAAAAAGTGCTCGGCAAATATTTATGTAGTGTGTTCTGCTACTTTTGTGTAGGTATTCACTACTAAGTATATACAAAACAAATTTATCAACTATAATCTTATTTACTAGTAACAAAGTGTTTCTTTCAGTTTCAAGCAAAATGAGATCACGATACCGTGCAAAGATTGAAGCAGACAAGAAAAAGGTGAGGGAACTGATAGCGGTCTACAATGAAGACAATACAGAAAAACTTAGTGTGGACATTGCTGAAGAGGGCAACTTTCCATGGTATAATGGCACTCCTCAACCAACTGATAATGGTAAGTATATTTGGTTATTTTTCTGTGCATATTGGCCTTGTCAATGAGGATAAATATTGTTAGCTACTAACATGTTAATTCAAACTTACTCATTATGGTAATGGACAAATGGAAGTCCATGCCTAATTTATATTTTTAGCATAATAATATTAACAAGATACCTTAAAAATGATTACATATGATTGCATTGTTGTTGCATAATACATGCATCCTACAATGACAGATTTGTTCATGTTCCTTATTAAATAATTTACTTTATATTTTTTTTTTATTTTTTAAGATACTCTTCAAGAAAAGAGAAATGCTGCAGAAAAGCTGCATATGTACAACAGGACTATGGAAGAACAAAATGTCATTCAACTGGAAATGAAAAGTTACTTGGATTTCTACAGAAAAGAGCTTGAAGAGATAACACAAAGACTAGATGATGTACAAAACAAAAGTGCTCCACCCTCTTGGATAATTGAAGTTAGTATCAGGTATCAATATTAACTTAATTACTCCACTGAAATAAATGTTATTGCATTATAGCTACTTGGTAATTATTTTAACAGGTAGCTTAATCATTGTTGTTTGTGTCTAAGCTAAGTAAAATTAGTAAAAGCATTTTGTAGACACAAATTGTAATATATTTTCATTATCACTTTTACTGGTTAAAGTTTAAATGAAACACTTGTTAGGAAAACAAACATTTAATTTAAAAAATGCCTGAAATAATGATGTGTGTTTGTTTTACAGGAACAGGGCAAATACTCAATAAAGAAGTCATCATTCCAGCATGTAACCAGTGGACTTACGGCCCTCTTGCTAAATATGAAAAAATTCTATCAAATTAAACTATTTGAGGCAACTAACCTGTTTTCTGAAGACAGGGAAGTAGAGTACAACAAATTTCAAACAGACAGTCAAGATTCCGAGGATTCCGAGACCGACAGTGACAACAGTGTAGTCAGTATTGAGTCACAGACTGACAAGGAAGAAATGGAAGAAACACTCTTCCCTTTGATTTGAGTAGCTTTAAGTAGCAAAGCAAAGATAAAATAACAAGTATTCTCTACCCCTGGGTTGGCAAATGTTCTTTGCCCAAATCATCGTCATGTTAATTTTGCATCCCTATGTTGCTCAAGAAAGATTTGTTTTCAAATTAGTTTTTATGTTTATTAATTACCCTCAAAGTTTTGTTTAGTTTAGAAATGCTTATTAAATAAATTGTAGTTGTAGTTATGTGCAATTTCTTTGCTTTCCTTCAAAAAAAACACACACACACAAAAAAAGGTAAACATGAAAAATGAGTGCCCAAATGAGATACAGAAAACTTTTTTAGTATCAGTAGTTGACAAATGGAATGCATCAGGAAGTGATGTTGTGGAGGCAGACTCCGTACAAAGTTTCAAGTGTAGATATGACGGCCCAGTAGGTTCAGGAAACTATTTCATTTGAGATGATGCTTCCTAGCATTACGTAAGTAATGAAGAAATATGATATATTTACTCACTATAATGTTGGTACTGAATGTATAACATGGAAATACACATTTTTACTCTGAAATAATCATATTTTATAACGAAATTATACGAAACTTAACTCGCAGTTCAACACAGGAAGTCTACATTCTAAGCCTGGTAGCACTCGAAATTATTGACAACACTGAAGTAGACAGCTTAATTATTTCTGACTCCCTTTCTTCACTACGAGCAATAAACAGTTTGCAATCATGTAATAACGTGCTTGTCTTGGAAGCTAGACAAAGATATATAAGAATACTTAGCAAGAGGGTAAATATAAAAATGTTGTGGATTCCTTCTCACATTGGCATGCAGGAACATGACAATAAATAAGCCTCTGTATCTCTTTCCACTTCGGCTCACAAGATGGGTATAGGGTGCATAATAAATGCGCTAAAGAGAGAATGTTGTGGCTTTGGGTAATTAGATGATTCCAATTTTGCTATAAAATTATGTTAGTTTAGAGTAAAAATAAGTTTTTTTTTATGATGTTCTACATTCAGCACCAACAATATAGTGAGTAAATATATCGTAGTGTTTCATTACTTACGTATACTGTACTAAGAAGCTTTGGGTAATTAGACGGACTGCCACACACCTAACTACCTACCTGATTTACATGAGGTTTTGTCATATATACCAATAACATAGATGAAAATATTACAAACCACATCATCAAATTATAATGTAAATTATAATTAAAGGCAAGATCTTGTATATGGGCCATAACAATCCACGTCACAAGTACTAAATTAACAGTACTACTTTACATAAAGAATACTAAATGTTTATTCAGGTAAAAGTTCTAATAGCAGATTTGTATGGCATAATTAGGGGACATGCATGATTTTGGGTAGTAGAACCCCAAGCACATGTACAATAATTAAGATAATGGCAAATGGCAAATTGTGAGTGTCTGAACTCGGGGAGCGAGAGCGTGGCGGCTCGATGCGGTCGTAGTCTGCTGTCTGCTCTGTGTCGAAGCTGTAGCGTCTTGGGTCGATTAGAACTGTACACGCCGAGTGCTACATTGTTGAATGGGGAAATTGTACTGTCCTCCATTCCTCATATCGCTTGCTTATATGGTGATTACACCTCAGCTCCCTCCAACAAGCTGAGAAGAGTATTACCTGTAATTGGGGAAAGGATTGTAGCTTCTGTAATTAGTGCTAATTAGTTATGCTATTAAGATAATGAGATAATGGAGCGAGTATAAGGATTACTCGCTACAGCATTTTAATACCACGCAGAGTTATGCCATGTGCGGGTAGGCGATTCCACGGGTTTACAACCCTATGGGTGAAAGCATCTTTTATTTTCTGTCCTACATTGTGGTTTCTTGAGCTTGAACCCGTTGCTCCTCGTTCGTGTTACGTCTGACCGTTTGAAAAAACTGTCCGGATTGACATCCTCCAAATTTAGTATTTTATGGGTTTCTATGAGATCCGCCCTGTCATGCCTGGTCTGCAGTGTTGTTACCCTAGTGGCCCTCATCCATTCCTGATACGAGAGATGAAGCTCTGGTATGATTTTTTTTAATTACATTACATTTAATTAGTTGCATTACAGAGCTTTTAACTGTTCTTGAACTCGATTTTATATGGTTGACTGTTACTCTTTGTGTTCTTTTTGACAGAAATCTGAGTATCCAGCGTCCTATTTTACCAGTTATTTCCATTGACCTCAATTTGTGTGCTATCACTCCATGGCCAATTTTGTCGAATGCGTTTGTGAAATCCGTGTACTGTATACCACATCTGCATTCCCTTTTTCTTCTAATGCCTCAGTGATTTTGTCGTAATGGTCAAGTAGCTGTGAGAGGCATGATCTTCCCGCTGTAAATCCATGTTCGCCTGGATTGTGGAGATCATTTGTTTCCATGAAAGTAGTGACCTGACTCCTGATCAATATCTCAAATACTTTTATTATGTGGGACGTTAGTGCAACTGGTCTATAATTCTTTGCCAGTGCTTTGCTCCCTCTCTTGTGTAGAGGGGCTATGTCTGCTGCTTTAAGCGCATCTGGTATTTCCCCCGTGTCCAATCTCTTCCTACTCACTATACTGAGTGCCTGTGCTAATGTCACTTTGCATTTCTTTATAAATATTAAATTCCATGAGTCTGGACCCGGGGCTGAGTGCATGGGCATATTGTAAAATTCTCTTTCAAAATGTTCCATGCTCGTGTTGATATTGGTTATATTTACAGGGGTTTGGATATCACGCATTAAGAAGTTGTCCGGATTTTTTACTTTCATGCTGTGTATCTGAGTGCTAAACATATCCTCATACAGCTTTTTTAGGATTTCACTAATTGTAAAATTAGTGTTATGACAAATTAGAAATTTGTCATCCTCAATGTATGAACCTTCACTAATACAAATAGGTCCAATATTGGCAGTGATATTTTCTTATGATTTAGCATAAATGAAGAAATATTTTGGGTTTTCCTTAATTTATTGAATTGCTTTTTTGTCTAGTTGCCTCTCTTCAATCTGATATGAATGCTTCAGTCTCTGTTTTATTTCTACAATCTCCCTGTTTAAATTATTCCTTCTTTGTATGAAAAGTTGTCTGCTTAATTATTTCCGTAGTTTTTTGTCTTTTTTTGTAGTGTCGCCTGCGTTCTCTTTCTACGTTGGACCTCTTTCTGGCTTTCCTCAAAGGAACATGTTTCAGACAGACTTCATATGCTTCAGAAGTCTGTTTTTCTATTCTTTGTGTATGATGTTTATTACTTAGAACACATTCCCATTGAACGTTTGTAAGTTCCCCATTTATTTTTGCCCAGTCTATCCTTTTATTATTATTATTAAAATTGGATTTATTGAATAACCCTTCTCACTTGTTGTTTCTCTTAGGCCTACTATCATAATTAATGTTAGTTTTCACTTCAATGTTGTGCGAGTACGTAGTGTTTGAGACAGTAATGTCGCTGATTAGCTCATCATTGTTTGTAAATATCAGGTCCAGCGTGTTTTCGTTCCTAGTTGGTTCTGTAATCTGCTGACTGGGCGAGAATTTGTCACAGAATCTCAGTAGTTCTCTGACTACTGTAGTTTGTTATTTCCAGGTTGATTTCCTGCTATAATGTTATTTTTACCATTCTCCATTTTAAAATGGGCAGATTGAAGTCTGCAAAGAAGATAATATCTGGTACTGGGTTTGTTAAGTTATCAAGGATATTCTCTATTTTGTGGATTTGCTCAGTTAATTTCTCAACTGCAAGATACAAATCTTGCAGTTTGTATATTAAAATAATAATTAGATTTACATTTTCAACCCTGATTCCAAGTACCTCTACCACCTCATTAGTTGAGTTCAGGAGCAGTGTTCATGACAGTTCCTCTTTAATATACAGACCTACTCTTCCACCTGACCTTATTACTCTGTCACATCTATATAAATTATAATTTTGGATCCAGATTTCACTATCCATGTGGTCTTTTGTGTTGAATGATTTGCTCATTCAAATCATTCAGTCATCATTTGCTCATTTATTTGATCATTCAAATATGAATGATTTCCCATGTTGTGTGTGACTTCTGGTGAGCTTAGGTAGTTCTACATTATAATGTAATTATACTGTACTGCACAGTTTATCATAAACCATATTATCTTTATTTTTCAGTCCTGAGAAACGCTTTACAGCGATTATGTCCCTCATGTAATATTATCGTGAACATTAATCAACATGTCTGCAAGTGTGGCTATAGGCTTTTTGATGTCAAACGTATTGCTCAGCCGGAAAGCCAGGCTCAGGCAAATATCAAGAGATCAGAAAAGAAAAAACATATACCTGTTGTACATGGTAAGCTCACTTATATTTTTATTCACAATGTTTAATATGGAAATAAATAACATATAATTGATTAATTTAATTTTATTTAAAGGAAATATTTTACTCCCTTTCATATTGTTGTAAAGATTACCAACATATATTGTCAAATGAGCAATTTATGTCATCTGCATTTAAAATACAGCTTTCACACACTTCACGTATTTGTGTTGGATAATATCATTTTCCAGGTTTACATAGAATACTTTGTGTTCTTTATCTATGTTCAGATGAGTTGCATAAAAGTGTGCAAGATTTACAACACCAAAAGAAATTGAAGCAGATTGAAGAGGAGATAACAAGGCTTCGAGCAATTTATTATTCCCAAAATAACAACCCAAAAAGGCGGACAATTATGTACACTGGCACTTCGTCTAGAAAAAGCAGAGCTTTAGGTATTAGTATTATTGTCAACAGTTAAATATAATCACTAACTGCTCTTAAATGTAATTATAAATAACTTGTTATAGTAATATATTTTTTATTGTTTTTTTCTATTACTAGGCACACCATCAAATCCTTTCCCTTGCAGTCATGAAGTAATGAAGCCTCCAGTTTCTGTTGTAGACGTTATACCCCAAAATATCAATGGTATGTTATCTAATTATTTTAGAGAGATACAAATATAAATGCATTGCCATAGTAACCAAGGACTAAGTTGCAAATACAGTGTGTGTGTATATATATATATATATATATATATATATATATATATATATATATATATATATATATATATATATATATATATATATTTCATAAGAAAAAAATTAGAGAAAATATATTAATTAAGGAAAACTTGGCTTATTAGGCAAATCGGGTCTTGCATAGTAGGCCGAGAAGTGCGTTCTGGCTACTAGGTACGACATATATATATATATATATATATATATATATATATATATATGTCGTACCTAATAGCCAGAACGCACTTCTCAGCCTACTATGCAAGGCCCGATTTGCCCAATAAGCCAAGTTTTCCTGAATTAATATATTTTTCCTAATTTTTTTCTTATGAAATGATAAAGCTACCCATTTCATTATGTATGAGGTCAATTTTTTTTTATTGGAGTTAAAATTAACGTAGATATATGACCGAACCTAACCAACCCTACCTAACCTAACCTAACCTATCTCTATCGGTTAGGTTAGGTTAGGTAGCAGAAAAAGTTTGGTTAGGTTAGGTTAGGTAGTCGAAAAAACATTAATTCATGAAAACTTGGCTTATTAGGCAAATTGGGCCATGCATAGTTGGCTGAGAAGTGCGTTCTGGCTATTAGGTACGACATATATATATATATATATATATATACATATATATATATATATATATATATATATATATATATATATATATATATAAATATGTATATATATATATATATATATATATATATATAAATATGTATATATATATAAATATGTATATATATATTATATATATGTCGTACCTAGTAGTCAGAACGCACTTCTTGGCCTACTATGCAAGTACCGATTGGCCTAATAGGCCAAGTGACTTTTTATTTTCAATAAATTTGTTCCTTTTTGTTTCAATATTATTATTATATTATATTAAGAACATAAATTATTGATTTAGTTATGTTAGTTTAGATTAGGTTAAACTAAGTTAGGTTAGGTTAGGTAGGCTTGGGTAGGTTCGATCATATATCTACATTAATTTTAACTCAAATTTAAAAAAATTTAGCTCATACATAATGAAATGAATAACTTTATCATTTCATAAGAAAAACATTTGAAAAACTATTGAAATTCTGGAAAACTTGGCTTATTAGGCAAATCTGGCCTTGTATAGTAGGGCCAAGAACTCCATTCTGGCTAGCTATCTATATATATATATATATATATATATATATATATATATATATATATATATATATATATATAACATATATATATATATGTTTTGGGGTGTGAGTTTTCAGTTGCATATTGTCCTGGGGACCATTCAGGCTTGTTCGCATATATATATATATATATATATATATATATATATATATATATATATATATATATATATATATATATATATATATATATATATATATATATATATATATATATTAATATATATACTCTAATTTTTTTCTTACGAAATGATAAAGCTACCCATTTCATTATGTATGAGGTCAATTTTTTTTATTGGAGTTAAAATTAACGTAGATATTTGACCGAACCTAACCAACCCTACCTAACCTAACCTAACCTATCTTTATAGGTTAGGTTAGGTTAGGTAGCCGAAAAAGTTAGGTTAGGTTAGGTAGTCGAAAAACAATTCATGAAAACTTGGCTTATAAGGCAAATTGGGCCTTGCATAGTAGGCTGAGAAGTGTGTTCTGGCTACTAGGTACGACTCACATATATATATATATATATATATATATATATATATATATATATATATATATATATATATATATATATATATATATATATATATATATATATATATATATATATATATATATAACTGAAAACTCACACCCCAGAAGTGACTCGAACCCATACTCCCAGGAGCAACGCAACTGGTATGTACAAGACGCCTTAATCCACTTGACCATCACGACCGGACATAATGAGGTGATAGCCGAGGCTATTTGAACCACCCCACCGCCGGCACTCAGATAGTAATCTTGGGCATAGCATTTTACCAAATCACCTCATTCTTTGGGGCACACGTGAGGAACACAAATGCGAACAAGCCTGAATGGTCCCCAGGACAATATGCAACTGAAAACTCACACCCCAGAAGTGACTCGAACCCATACTCCCAGAAGCAACGCAACTGGTATGTACAAGACGCCTTAATCCACTTGACCATCACGACCGGACAAAATGAGGTGATAGCCGAGGCTATATGAACCACCCCACCGCCGGCACTCGGATAGTTATCTTGGGCATAGCATTTTACCAAATCACCTCATTCTTTGGGGCACACGTGAGGAACACAAATGCGAACAAGCCTGAATGGTCCCCAGGACATATGCAACTGAAAACTCACACCCCAGAAGTGACTCGAACCCATACTCCCAGAAGCAACGCAACTGGTATGTACAAGACGCCTTAATCCACTTGACCATCACGACCGGACAAAATGAGGTGATAGCCGAGGCTATATGAACCACCCCACCGCCGGCACTCGGATAGTTATCTTGGGCATAGCATTTTACCAAATCACCTCATTCTTTGGGGCACACGTGAGGAACACAAATGCGAACAAGCCTGAATGGTCCCCAGGACATATGCAACTGAAAACTCACACCCCAGAAGTGACTCGAACCCATACTCCCAGAAGCAACGCAACTGGTATGTACAAGACGCCTTAATCCACTTGACCATCACGACCGGACAAAATGAGGTGATAGCCGAGGCTATATGAACCACCCCACCGCCGGCACTCGGATAGTTATCTTGGGCATAGCATTTTACCAAATCACCTCATTCTTTGGGGCACACGTGAGGAACACAAATGCGAACAAGCCTGAATGGTCCCCAGGACATATGCAACTGAAAACTCACACCCCAGAAGTGACTCGAACCCATACTCCCAGAAGCAACGCAACTGGTATGTACAAGACGCCTTAATCCACTTGACCATCACGACCGGACAAAATGAGGTGATAGCCGAGGCTATATGAACCACCCCACCGCCGGCACTCGGATAGTTATCTTGGGCATAGCATTTTACCAAATCACCTCATTCTTTGGGGCACACGTGAGGAACACAAATGCGAACAAGCCTGAATGGTCCCCAGGACATATGCAACTGAAAACTCACACCCCAGAAGTGACTCGAACCCATACTCCCAGAAGCAACGCAACTGGTATGTACAAGACGCCTTAATCCACTTGACCATCACGACCGGACAAAACGAGGTGATAGCCGAGGCTATATGAACCACCCCACCGCCGGCACTCGGATAGTTATCTTGGGCATAGCATTTTACCAAATCACCTCATTCTTTGGGGCACACGTGAGGAACACAAATGCGAACAAGCCTGAATGGTCCCCAGGACATATGCAACTGAAAACTCACACCCCAGAAGTGACTCGAACCCATACTCCCAGAAGCAACGCAACTGGTATGTACAAGACGCCTTAATCCACTTGACCATCACGACCGGACAAAATGAGGTGATAGCCGAGGCTATATGAACCACCCCACCGCCGGCACTCGGATAGTTATCTTGGGCATAGCATTTTACCAAATCACCTCATTCTTTGGGGCACACGTGAGGAACACAAATGCGAACAAGCCTGAATGGTCCCCAGGACATATGCAACTGAAAACTCACACCCCAGAAGTGACTCGAACCCATACTCCCAGAAGCAACGCAACTGGTATGTACAAGACGCCTTAATCCACTTGACCATCACGACCGGAGAAAATGAGGTGATAGCCGAGGCTATATGAACCACCCCACCGCCGGCACTCGGATAGTTATCTTGGGCATAGCATTTTACCAAATCACCTCATTCTTTGGGGCACACGTGAGGAACACAAATGCGAACAAGCCTGAATGGTCCCCAGGACATATGCAACTGAAAACTCACACCCCAGAAGTGACTCGAACCCATACTCCCAGAAGCAACGCAACTGGTATGTACAAGACGCCTTAATCCACTTGACCATCACGACCGGACAAAATGAGGTGATAGCCGAGGCTATATGAACCACCCCACCGCCGGCACTCGGATAGTTATCTTGGGCATAGCATTTTACCAAATCACCTCATTCTTTGGGGCACACGTGAGGAACACAAATGCGAACAAGCCTGAATGGTCCCCAGGACATATGCAACTGAAAACTCACACCCCAGAAGTGACTCGAACCCATACTCCCAGAAGCAACGCAACTGGTATGTACAAGACGCCTTAATCCACTTGACCATCACGACCGGACAAAATGAGGTGATAGCCGAGGCTATATGAACCACCCCACCGCCGGCACTCGGATAGTTATCTTGGGCATAGCATTTTACCAAATCACCTCATTCTTTGGGGCACACGTGAGGAACACAAATGCGAACAAGCCTGAATGGTCCCCAGGACATATGCAACTGAAAACTCACACCCCAGAAGTGACTCGAACCCATACTCCCAGAAGCAACGCAACTGGTATGTACAAGACGCCTTAATCCACTTGACCATCACGACCGGACAAAATGAGGTGATAGCCGAGGCTATATGAACCACCCCACCGCCGGCACTCGGATAGTTATCTTGGGCATAGCATTTTACCAAATCACCTCATTCTTTGGGGCACACGTGAGGAACACAAATGCGAACAAGCCTGAATGGTCCCCAGGACATATGCAACTGAAAACTCACACCCCAGAAGTGACTCGAACCCATACTCCCAGAAGCAACGCAACTGGTATGTACAAGACGCCTTAATCCACTTGACCATCACGACCGGACAAAATGAGGTGATAGCCGAGGCTATATGAACCACCCCACCGCCGGCACTCGGATAGTTATCTTGGGCATAGCATTTTACCAAATCACCTCATTCTTTGGGGCACACGTGAGGAACACAAATGCGAACAAGCCTGAATGGTCCCCAGGACATATGCAACTGAAAACTCACACCCCAGAAGTGACTCGAACCCATACTCCCAGAAGCAACGCAACTGGTATGTACAAGACGCCTTAATCCACTTGACCATCACGACCGGACAAAATGAGGTGATAGCCGAGGCTATATGAACCACCCTACCGCCGGCACTCGGATAGTTATCTTGGGCATAGCATTTTACCAAATCACCTCATTCTTTGGGGCACACGTGAGGAACACAAATGCGAACAAGCCTGAATGGTCCCCAGGACATATGCAACTGAAAACTCACACCCCAGAAGTGACTCGAACCCATACTCCCAGAAGCAACGCAACTGGTATGTACAAGACGCCTTAATCCACTTGACCATCACGACCGGACAAAATGAGGTGATAGCCGAGGCTATATGAACCACCCCACCGCCGGCACTCGGATAGTTATCTTGGGCATAGCATTTTACCAAATCACCTCATTCTTTGGGGCACACGTGAGGAACACAAATGCGAACAAGCCTGAATGGTCCCCAGGACATATGCAACTGAAAACTCACACCCCAGAAGTGACTCGAACCCATACTCCCAGAAGCAACGCAACTGGTATGTACAAGACGCCTTAATCCACTTGACCATCACGACCGGACAAAATGAGGTGATAGCCGAGGCTATATGAACCACCCCACCGCCGGCACTCGGATAGTTATCTTGGGCATAGCATTTTACCAAATCACCTCATTCTTTGGGGCACACGTGAGGAACACAAATGCGAACAAGCCTGAATGGTCCCCAGGACATATGCAACTGAAAACTCACACCCCAGAAGTGACTCGAACCCATACTCCCAGAAGCAACGCAACTGGTATGTACAAGACGCCTTAATCCACTTGACCATCACGACCGGACGTAATGAGGTGATAGCCGAGGCTATTTGAACCACCCCACCGCCGGCACTCGGATAGTAATCTTGGGCATAGCATTTTACCAAATCACCTCATTCTTTGGGGCACACGTGAGGAACACAAATGCGAACAAGCCTGAATGGTCCCCAGGACAATATGCAACTGAAAACTCACACCCCAGAAGTGACTCGAACCCATACTCCCAGGAGCAACGCAACTGGTATGTACAAGACGCCTTAATCCACTTGACCATCACGACCGGACATAATGAGGTGATAGCCGAGGCTATTTGAACCACCCCACCGCCGGCACTTGGATAGTAATCCGTATGGGTTCGAGTCACTTCTGGGGTGTGAGTTTTCAGTTGCATATTGTCCTGGGGACCATTCAGGCTTGTTCGCATTTGTGTTCCTCACGTGTGCCCCAAAGAATGAGGTGATTTGGTAAAATGCTATGCCCAAGATTACTATCCGAGTGCCGGCGGTGGGGTGGTTCAAATAGCCTCGGCTATCACCTCATTATGTCCGGTCGTGATGGTCAAGTGGATTAAGGCGTCTTGTACATACCAGTTGCGTTGCTCCTGGGAGTATGGGTTCGAGTCACTTCTGGGGTGTGAGTTTTCAGTTATATATATATATATATATATATATATATATATATATATATATATATATATATATATATATATGTGAGTCGTACCTAGTAGCCAGAACACACTTCTCAGCCTACTATGCAAGGCCCAATTTGCCTTATAAGCCAAGTTTTCATGAATTGTTTTTCGACTACCTAACCTAACCTAACTTTTTCGGCTACCTAACCTAACCTAACCTATAAAGATAGGTTAGGTTAGGTTAGGTAGGGTTGGTTAGGTTCGGTCAAATATCTACGTTAATTTTAACTCCAATAAAAAAAATTGACCTCATACATAATGAAATGGGTAGCTTTATCATTTCGTAAGAAAAAAATTAGAGTATATATATTAATATATATATATATATATATATATATATATATATATATATATATATATATATATATATATATATATATATATATATATATATATATATATATATATGCGAACAAGCCTGAATGGTCCCCAGGACAATATGCAACTGAAAACTCACACCCCAAAACATATATATATATATGTTATATATATATATATATATATATATATATATATATATATATATATATATATATATATATATATATATATATATATATATAGATAGCTAGCCAGAATGGAGTTCTTGGCCCTACTATACAAGGCCAGATTTGCCTAATAAGCCAAGTTTTCCAGAATTTCAATAGTTTTTCAAATGTTTTTCTTATGAAATGATAAAGTTATTCATTTCATTATGTATGAGCTAAATTTTTTTAAATTTGAGTTAAAATTAATGTAGATATATGATCGAACCTACCCAAGCCTACCTAACCTAACCTAACTTAGTTTAACCTAATCTAAACTAACATAACTAAATCAATAATTTATGTTCTTAATATAATATAATAATAATATTGAAACAAAAAGGAACAAATTTATTGAAAATAAAAAGTCACTTGGCCTATTAGGCCAATCGGTACTTGCATAGTAGGCCAAGAAGTGCGTTCTGACTACTAGGTACGACATATATATAATATATATATACATATTTATATATATATATACATATTTATATATATATATACATATTTATATATATATATATATATATATATATATATATATATATATACATATTTATATATATATATATATATATATATATATATATATATATATATATATATATATGTATATATATATATATATATATATGTCGTACCTAATAGCCAGAACGCACTTCTCAGCCAACTATGCATGGCCCAATTTGCCTAATAAGCCAAGTTTTCATGAATTAATGTTTTTTCGACTACCTAACCTAACCTAACCAAACTTTTTCTGCTACCTAACCTAACCTAACCGATAGAGATAGGTTAGGTTAGGTTAGGTAGGGTTGGTTAGGTTCGGTCATATATCTACGTTAATTTTAACTCCAATAAAAAAAAATTGACCTCATACATAATGAAATGGGTAGCTTTATCATTTCATAAGAAAAAAATTAGGAAAAATATATTAATTCAGGAAAACTTGGCTTATTGGGCAAATCGGGCCTTGCATAGTAGGCTGAGAAGTGCGTTCTGGCTATTAGGTACGACATATATATATATATATATATATATATATATATATATATATATATATATATATATATATATATATATATATATATATATATATATACACACACACTGTATTTGCAACTTAGTCCTTGGTTACTATGGCAATGCATTTATATTTGTATCTCTCTAAAATAATTAGATAACATACCATTGATATTTTGGGGTATAACGTCTACAACAGAAACTGGAGGCTTCATTACTTCATGACTGCAAGGGAAAGGATTTGATGGTGTGCCTAGTAATAGAAAAAAACAATAAAAAATATATTACTATAACAAGTTATTTATAATTACATTTAAGAGCAGTTAGTGATTATATTTAACTGTTGACAATAATACTAATACCTAAAGCTCTGCTTTTTCTAGACGAAGTGCCAGTGTACATAATTGTCCGCCTTTTTGGGTTGTTATTTTGGGAATAATAAATTGCTCGAAGCCTTGTTATCTCCTCTTCAATCTGCTTCAATTTCTTTTGGTGTTGTAAATCTTGCACACTTTTATGCAACTCATCTGAACATAGATAAAGAACACAAAGTATTCTATGTAAACCTGGAAAATGATATTATCCAACACAAATACGTGAAGTGTGTGAAAGCTGTATTTTAAATGCAGATGACATAAATTGCTCATTTGACAATATATGTTGGTAATCTTTACAACAATATGAAAGGGAGTAAAATATTTCCTTTAAATAAAATTAAATTAATCAATTATATGTTATTTATTTCCATATTAAACATTGTGAATAAAAATATAAGTGAGCTTACCATGTACAACAGGTATATGTTTTTTCTTTTCTGATCTCTTGATATTTGCCTGAGCCTGGCTTTCCGGCTGAGCAATACGTTTGACATCAAAAAGCCTATAGCCACACTTGCAGACATGTTGATTAATGTTCACGATAATATTACATGAGGGACATAATCGCTGTAAAGCGTTTCTCAGGACTGAAAAATAAAGATAATATGGTTTATGATAAACTGTGCAGTACAGTATAATTACATTATAATGTAGAACTACCTAAGCTCACCAGAAGTCACACACAACATGGGAAATCATTCATATTTGAATGATCAAATAAATGAGCAAATGATGACTGAATGATTTGAATGAGCAAATCATTCAACACAAAAGACCACATGGATAGTGAAATCTGGATCCAAAATTATAATTTATATAGATGTGACAGAGTAATAAGGTCAGGTGGAAGAGTAGGTCTGTATATTAAAGAGGAACTGTCATGAACACTGCTCCTGAACTCAACTAATGAGGTGGTAGAGGTACTTGGAATCAGGGTTGAAAATGTAAATCTAATTATTATTTTAATATACAAACTGCAAGATTTGTATCTTGCAGTTGAGAAATTAACTGAGCAAATCCACAAAATAGAGAATATCCTTGATAACTTAACAAACCCAGTACCAGATATTATCTTCTTTGCAGACTTCAATCTGCCCATTTTAAAATGGAGAATGGTAAAAATAACATTATAGCAGGAAATCAACCTGGAAATAACAAACTACAGTAGTCAGAGAACTACTGAGATTCTGTGACAAATTCTCGCCCAGTCAGCAGATTACAGAACCAACTAGGAACGAAAACACGCTGGACCTGATATTTACAAACAATGATGAGCTAATCAGCGACATTACTGTCTCAAACACTACGTACTCGCACAACATTGAAGTGAAAACTAACATTAATTATGATAGTAGGCCTAAGAGAAACAACAAGTGAGAAGGGTTATTCAATAAATCCAATTTTAATAATAATAATAAAAGGATAGACTGGGCAAAAATAAATGGGGAACTTACAAACGTTCAATGGGAATGTGTTCTAAGTAATAAACATCATACACAAAGAATAGAAAAACAGACTTCTGAAGCATATGAAGTCTGTCTGAAACATGTTCCTTTGAGGAAAGCCAGAAAGAGGTCCAACGTAGAAAGAGAACGCAGGCGACACTACAAAAAAAGACAAAAAACTACGGAAATAATTAAGCAGACAACTTTTCATACAAAGAAGGAATAATTTAAACAGGGAGATTGTAGAAATAAAACAGAGACTGAAGCATTCATATCAGATTGAAGAGAGGCAACTAGACAAAAAAGCAATTCAATAAATTAAGGAAAACCCAAAATATTTCTTCATTTATGCTAAATCATAAGAAAATATCACTGCCAATATTGGACCTATTTGTATTAGTGAAGGTTCATACATTGAGGATGACAAATTTCTAATTTGTCATAACACTAATTTTACAATTAGTGAAATCCTAAAAAAGCTGTATGAGGATATGTTTAGCACTCAGATACACAGCATGAAAGTAAAAAATCCGGACAACTTCTTAATGCGTGATATCCAAACCCCTGTAAATATAACCAATATCAACACGAGCATGGAACATTTTGAAAGAGAATTTTACAATATGCCCATGCACTCAGCCCCGGGTCCAGACTCATGGAATTTAATATTTATAAAGAAATGCAAAGTGACATTAGCACAGGCACTCAGTATAGTGAGTAGGAAGAGATTGGACACGGGGGAAATACCAGATGCGCTTAAAGCAGCAGACATAGCCCCTCTACACAAGAGAGGGAGCAAAGCACTGGCAAAGAATTATAGACCAGTTGCACTAACGTCCCACATAATAAAAGTATTTGAGATATTGATCAGGAGTCAGGTCACTACTTTCATGGAAACAAATGATCTCCACAATCCAGGCGAACATGGATTTACAGCGGGAAGATCATGCCTCTCACAGCTACTTGACCATTACGACAAAATCACTGAGGCATTAGAAGAAAAAGGGAATGCAGATGTGGTATACAGTACACGGATTTCACAAACGCATTCGACAAAATTGGCCATGGAGTGATAGCACACAAATTGAGGTCAATGGAAATAACTGGTAAAATAGGACGCTGGATACTCAGTTTTCTGTCAAAAAGAACACAAAGAGTAACAGTCAACCATATAAAATCGAGTTCAAGAACAGTTAAAAGCTCTGTACCTCAAGATACAGTCCTTGCACCATTGCTTTCCCTTATTCTCATATCAGATATAGACTCATATACAAGGCACAGCGTTGGATCATCCTTGGTAGATGACACAAAAATCAGCTGAAAAATGACCTCTGCTGAAGATATTGAAAAACTACAAGTAGATAAAGTATTAATAAAGTTTACGACTGGGCAGCAGAAAATAACATGATGTTTAACAGCGACAAATTCCAGGTACTCAGATATGGTAAAAATGAGAACCTTAAACATAATACAGGGTACAAGACACAATCAAATTTGTCCATAGTAGGAAAGTAACATGTAAAGGACTTGGGAATAATAATGTCTGACGAACTAAAGTTTAGGGAGCATAACCAAGCAAATATTGTGGCAGCCAGAAAAATGAGAGGATGGATTACGAGAACTTTCAAATCCAGGGATCCCATCACAATGGTTGTGCTCTTCAAGTCACTTGTGTTGTCCCGTCTTGAATACTGCTCAGTACTCACTTTCCCCTTCAGAGCAGGTGAAGATTGCTGAAATAGAGGGAATACAGAGAACATATACAGCATGCATAGACTCGATAAAGCACCTAAATTATTGGGATCGTCTCAAAGCTCTCCAAATGTACTCACTAGAAAGGAGACAAGAGAGATACCAAATAATATACACATGGAAAATACTGGAGGCCCAGGTACCAAATCTACACAGTAAAATAACAACATACTGAAGTGAACAATATGGAAGAAAATGCAGAATATAACCAGTGAAGAGCAGGGGTGCCATAGACACAATCAGAGAGTACTGAATAAACATCAGAGGTCTGCGGTTTTTCAACATACTCCTAGCGAGCATAAGAAATATTGCCTGAACAACCATGGACTTCTTCAAGAGAAAACTAGATAGTTTTCTCAAAGGAGTGCCGGACAAACCGGGCTGTGGTGGGTATGTGCGCCTGCGGGCCACTCCAAGCAACAGCCTGGTGGACCCAACTCTCACAAGTCAAGCCTGGCCTACTGCCAGTCTTGCTGAGTAAAAGAACTCCCAGAACCCCATCAAGCAGGTATTGATTGCACTTTAAATACTTAGTATAAGCAAAGATATTTAATGTCTGGTGAAGGATGGAGAGTAGGCAATCCAAGAGAGGCGGTGCATACTCTAGATGAAAGCAAACTAAGTAATACTTAATAAATATTCTAAATTGGAATTTTAGGTAATATTGTACACTCTTTGGATGACAAAACAACACATCAGAAAACGAAGATGCAATGATCTTTACGTCTGTCTGGGACAATTATCAAATTGTGTAATTAATATTTTTGTGAATCATTTGCTAATTATACTCTTAGCTAAATGGATACTATGTAGCATGAAAGACTGCTTCATACACTTTTCTGTCCTGAAAATTATGATAATTTGGGCTATCATAAAGTATGCAGTATGATTAAAATATAGTACCGTGATAAAAGAAACCTAATCCTAATTATAATGAAACTTACTTGGATTTTTTAATCCATTGTTGCAATGATCTCTCAGATATTCGACTGCATGAGAACCAATATTACCGGTTGAAATTGATGTTGGGCTGCTGTAAAATTTACCCAAAAGGTACAAAACTATTTAAAACCAGACATAAAATAGAATCAGTTTAGATTAATTATATAAAACTACAAGAACAAGGTAGGATGCATACTTGCACCACCATCCAAAAGCTGCAAATGAGAGTTGTGACATGCAAATCTCATAAGCACTTTTTGTTTACATATTAACTTCTTGGCATTTTTTCAGTAATTAAACTGAGATAAAAATAAAATTAATACATGTGAAAATACAAGCAAAATATAACTGAAATTTGAACAATGAAACTTTACAGATGATACAGAAGACACAAGAAAATTGGCACTGTAGGAGACATTGAAAAAACAGAAATAACATGATGTTTAACAATGATAAGTTACAGGTGCTGAAGTATGGTAGAAACGAGGAAATTAAATGAAACAAGGAACACAGGATACAATAAGACCTACTCTAAGAAGGAAAAAACATGCAAGAGATCTGAGAATTACGACGTCTGACGACCTCACACTTTGTGAACATAACCGAGCAAATATAGTGGAGGCCAGAAAAATAATGGGATGATTTATGAGAATGTTAAAATTCAAAGACCCCACCCACAGTAATGCTAATACTATTCAAATAACTGGTGCTGTCCCATCTTGAGTATTGCTCGGTACTGACTCCCCCTTTCTGAACAGGAGAAATCTCTGAATTAGAGGAAATAAAGAGACCATAAACAGCAAACATATAAATGATAAAAAATCTAAATAATTGAGACCGTCTCAAAGCTCTCAAAATGTACTCTCTGGACAGGAGACAAGAATGGTATCAAATAATACATATATGTAAGATACTAGAGGGCCAGGTCCCAAATTTGCACAGCATAATATAACAACATACTGGAGCTAAAGATACAGAAGGAAATTAATAATAGGTGTCATAGGTACAATCAGAGAGCAGAATCTTAACAGCAGGGGGTTCAAGGGCTGTTTGCTAGGCTAGGCAAGGGTAGACTAGGCTTGGCTAGTGTTGGCTAGGTTATGCTAGGAAGAAGTAGGCTAGGCTGATTTACTCCACCAGTAATTGGCGGTCTGTCTAATTACAAGCTTCACATAGCTTCCTGGCAATATGTTAGTAATGAATAAATAAGATATATTTACTCATTATAATGTTAGTACTGAATGTACAACACAAAAAAACATAATTTTAATCTGAAAAAGTATCTTTTTATAAAGAAATTAGACGAAAATAAAGAAATGGTGACACCAAATCAAGTCGACGATCCAAGCATCGGTTAGGTTAGGTTAGGTTTGGTTTGGTTTGGTTAAGTTAGGTTAGATTTGGTTAGGTTAGATTTGGTTAGGTTAGATTTGGTTAGGTTAGATTTGGTTAGGTTTGATTAGGTTAGGTTAGGTTAGGTCAGCCTAACATATCATATTTATTCATTACTAACGTATTGCCAGGAAGCTTTGTGAAGCTTGTGTAGCTTGTGGTAGCTTGTGGTAATTAGACAGACCCGTAATTGGGGGGAAAGAGGGGAGGGGGGAACCTCAATATAAGCCTAATTTGTAGCTTCCTGTTCTCCGACACAATGATTTATTTTACGTCAGGCTTTCAGCACAGCCGCATAAAAAAACCTGGTTATTTATTTATTTTTATACGAGAAGGTACACTGGGGGTTAAGAGAGAAAATAGGAATAATGATGATTTTACAATCTTGCACGAAACGCTATGCGTACTAGTGGCTGTAGGTATTGTATGTACTACCTTTATCTATAAATCAAACAGAATGTTTGTACTGTAACTCTGCATCTATGTATATATTTTTCCTAAATAAATTATTATTATTATTATAAAGCCACTAGCACGCATAGCGTTTCGGGCAAAGATCCCGTACCCAGAAGCTGGGTATCTTTTGTTGCCCTGTGACTACTCTTATGACATTCCCTAACTCTTATGACATTCCCTAACAGTATTGTTAAACTAATAACAATGAACAGTAGTTCAATATTACCGGAATAATCCAACTGATGTGGCCATGTTTTTGTTTTGAAGCCCGGTCGTTCAGTTCGTATACAGCATACGAAGGTTACGAAGGTTAATCTACCTAAAACCAGTCTTAAAAATGTCTTACCATTGCGAAGAAATCCTAATATATAAATATTTACAATAATACACTGGTTGTTTTTGTTGATTTAGGGGCGATGACATGAGTAAACTGGTTATGTTGTGTTGATTTAGGGGCAACGAACTGTGGTTATTAGACTATGTTTTGTACATAAGCAAAAAAACAAGGTATAATTCTTTTAATTATAACAATAATAACGACAAAAAGTTAATAATTAATGTACTTGTTAAGCAAAATTCGCAATATCTTAGTTTTCTTTAGGAAAAAAAAAAGACATCTGGAAAAAGATCTGCAGACTATGTCTTACATTTTATTCCGTTATTTACACTAAAAGAACAATTAAACGTACACTATCGCCCGTGCCTGGTGCACGAGCACCAGGCACGGGCACCGGGAGCATCCCAGACACTGCCTTAATCGACTGAGATTAAGGCAGTGTCATTTTCATTCCTTTAGAACAAGGAAATCTCATTCTTAAACTGTATAATATGAGCTGCGCAATAATTTTTTGCTGATCTTCAATAAAGAAATTCTGGAGGGCTTGTGCAAGGATTAGGATGATTTAGCCTAGTTTTTATATCCGTTTCTGGTTACTCAAGGGTGACACTGGCGGGCAACACGAGAATAAATATTTGTATAAATTCCAATTTCGATCCGATCTACTTGGGGATAGTTTACAAATGTTCGCCATGAAATTTACGTTTTTTCTAATAGCCGAAGAGCTTATTTGAGAAAACAGTATGGCATTGAATCAGCGTGGTAAAACAATTGTATTATTGACACGACGAGTATAATCGACGTAGTTTTTATATATGTTGCCGGTCGAACACATCCTTATGTGACGTTTTATACTTATGTTCTTCTAGAACATTCTATTGCGAACACATTGGTACAAAAATGAAATACGTACATCGAAAACTAATGTCAGAACAATGACATGAGTATACACTTTTAAATATGGCCGCTCGATCGCCGATACACTAATTTCATTTGGGGAAATTTATTTTTTCATACGCCGTTTCGCGACAATTATTTATATCTGATATAAATGTTGCAAAAGAAGTTTAGGATTAAGTAACATATTACACATTAAAAAAAATGAATACATTAATACCTAAACAGTTTGTAAATACAGTGATAAATTGTGCCAAAGATTACACAATATTATTTACTAAGAAGCGTATGACAACTCAAACGGCATGATTTCAACAGGATTTTTTATAGTTGTCATAAAAATCTGATTTAAATTATCAAGTATTTGTCACAATGAATTTTATATAATTATGAGGCAGTGGAACGACCAAATTGTTCTGTATTATAAATGCATAATGCTAAATTTCCATATACATAACAGTAAAATAATGACCACCTACATTTAAGGATAACTAGGAAATAGTAACTGGAAACTTTATTTGAACGAAAATTCAATACCAAATTTCTTAGATGTTTTTCTTAATATAAAGATCAACAGTAACGAATCTTATTCATTATGGACAAATTAACAAAAAAAAACATAATTTTCATTGAGGACCATGTATTAGAGCATACTTAGTCACTTATATATTAAAAGTATTGTGTTTTTTGAAACTTTGGGGTTGTAAACAAACAGAACGGCCTACCCGAAAAGTCGTAACATAAAAAGTTGTACATGTTTGCTAATTTATTATTTGATAAATGATTATTACTAATTTACGACGACTATAAAGGTTTCCCATTAGTTAAATTACTGTAGTGTGACTAAATGCTACTACAAAACCTATATAAATCCTGGGAAAGTCACAATGACCAGCGACATTAAAGCATAAAAGACTAAATAGTAACAGGAAAATGTCGGCGAACGAAAAATTCATTTCCAAATTTATTAGATGTTTTCCTAAATATAAAGATCGATAGGCTGGAATTTTCTGGATTAGGGCCTAATTAAGGCAAAAATATATGTATTTTTACTTGAAGAACATATATCAGAGCATAGTCTGTGAGTTATAGAATAATAAGAGTGTGGTATTTCATTGTATAACAAGAGATAGTCCATGGAAGCGAAAATAGACGTAGTTTAAGACAAAATAACGTCCAAAAACAGCCGTAGAGTCAAACGGCAACTGTTGACGTTCTTTTTAAGAGGACAGGTTGATCCATCGCCGCTTTTAGTAATTGGCATTTTTTCTGTATTAAAAGTCGTAATTTCAAACTGCGAATACGTGCAGAGAGCCCGAATTTTGCTCCAAAATATTGCTCAAGCGTCAAATTTGGGATGTTTGGGATATTTTGATAACTACAGGGTAGGATTGGGAAAATGTGACCCATCGTCGCTCTCAGTAATTGGCATTCTTTCTGTATAAAAAGTCGCTATTTCAAACTGCGAATACGTGCAGAGAGTGAGAATTTTGCTCCAAAATATTGTTCAAGCGTCAAATTTGGGATGTTTTGGATATTTTGAAAACTGCAGGGAGGGTTTGGGCAAAATGTGACTCATCGGCACGTTCAGTAATTGGCATATTTTCGGTATAAAAAGTCGTAATTTCAAACTGCGAATACGTGCAGAGACCCAGAATTTGGCTCCAAAATATGGCTCAAGAGTCGAATTTGGGATGTTTGGGATATTTTCAAAACTGCAGGGTTGGGTTGGGCAAACTGTGAACCATCGCCGCTCTCAGTAATTGGCATATTTTCGGTATAAAATTCGTAATTTCAAACTGCGAATACATGCAGAGAGCCAGAATTTGGCTCCTTAATATGGCTCAAGCGTCGAATTTTCGATGTTTGGGATATTTTCAAAACTGCAGGGTGGGTTTGGGCAGAGTGTGACCCATCGCCGCTCTCAGTAATTGGCATATTTTCGGTATAAAATTCGTAATTTCAAAGTGCGAATACATGCAGAGAGCCAGAATTTGGTTCCTTAATATGGCCCAAGCGTCGAATTTGGGATGTTTGGGATATTTTAAAAACTGCAGTGAGGGTTTGGGCAAAATGTGATCCATCGCCGCTTGCAGTAATTGGCATTTTTTCTGTACAAATAGTCGTAATATCAAACTGCGAATACGTGCAGAGAGCCAGAACTAGGCTCCAAAATAAGGTTCAAGCGTCGAATTTGGGATGTTTGGGATATTTTGAAAACTGCAGGGAGGGCTGGGGCAAAATGTGATCTATCGCCGCTTTCAGTAACTGGCATATTTTCGGTATAAAAAGTTGTAATTTCATACTGCGAATACGTGCAGAAAGCCAGAAATTGGCTCCAAAATATGCCTCAAGGGTCGTATTTGGGATGTTTGGGATATTTTGAAAACTGCAGGGGGGTTTGGGCAAAATGTGACCCATCGCCGCTTTCAGTATTTGGCATATTTTCGGTATAAATAGTAGTAATTTCAAACTGCGAATACATGCAGAGAGCCAGAATTTGGCTCCAAAATATGGTTCAAGGAACGAATTTGGGATGTTTGGGATATTTTGAAAACTGCTTAGAGGACTTGGGCAAAATGTGACTCATCGGCGCGTTTAGTAATTGGCATATTTTTGGTATAAAAATTCGTAATTTCAAACTGCGAATACGTGCAGAGAGCCAGAACTTGGCTCCAAAACATGGCTCAAGCGTCGAATTTGGGATGTTTGGGATATTTTCACAACAGCAGGGTGGGTTTAGCAAACTGTGACCCATCGCCGCTCTCAGTAATTGGCATATTTTCGGTATAAAATTCGTAATTTCAAACTGCGAATACATGCAGAGAGCCAGAATTTGGCTCCTTAAAATGGGTCAAGCGTCGAATTTGGGATGTTTGGGATATTTTGAAAACTGCAGGAAGGGTTTGGGCAAATGTGATCCATCGCCGCGCTCTCAGTAATTGGCATTTTTTCTCCATAAAAATTCGTAATTTCAAACTGCGAATACATGCAGAGAGCCAGAATTTGGCTCCAAAATATGGTTCAAGCGTCGAATTTGGGATGTTTGTAATTTTTTTAAAACTGCAGGGAGGGTTTGGGCAAAAGGTGACCCAACGCTGATCCCAGTAATTGGCATATATTATGTATAAAAAGTCGTAATTTCAAACTGCGAATACGTGCAGAAAACGCGAATTTTGCTCCAAAATATTGTTCAAGCGTCAAATTTGGGATGTTTGGGATATTTTGAAAACTGTAGAGAGGGTTTGGGCAAAATGTGACCCATCGTCGCTCTCAGTAATTGGCATATTTTCGGTATAAAATTCGTAATTTCAAACTGCGAAAACGTGCCAAGAGCCAGAACTTGGCTCCAAATTATGGCTCAAGCGTCGAATTTGGGACGTTTGGGATATTTTGAAAACTGCAGGGAGGGGTTGGGCAAAATGGGATCTATCGCCGCTTTCAGTAACTGGCATATTTTCGGTATAAAATGTCGTAATTTCATATTGCGAATACGTGCAGAGAGCCAGAAATTGGCTCAAAAATATGCCTCAAGGGTCGTATTTGGGATGTTTGGGATATTTTGAAAACTGCTGGGGGGTTTGGGCAAAATGTGACCCATCGCCGCTTTTAGTATTTGGCATATTTTCGGTATAAAAAGTAGTAATTTTAAACTGCGAATACGTGCAGAGAGCCAGAATTTGGCTCCAAAATATGGTTCTAGGGTCGAATTTGTAATGTTTGGGATATTTTCAAAACTGCAGGGAGGGTTTGGGCAAAATGTGACTCATCGGCGCGTTCAGTAATTGGCATATTTTTGGTATAAAAATTCGTAATTTCAAACTGCGAATACGTGCAGAGAGCCAGAACTTGGCTCCAAAATATGGTTTATGGGACGAATTTGGGATGTTTGGGATATTTTGAAAACTGCTTAGAGGACTTGGGCAAAATGTGACTCATCGCCGCGTTCAGTAATTGGCATATTTTTGGTATAAAAATTCGTAATTTCAAACTGCGAATACGTGCAGAGAGCCAGAACTTGGCTCCAAAATATGGCTCAAGCGTCGAATTTGGGATGTTTGGGATATTTTCACAACAGCAGGGTGGGTTTGGGCAAACTGTGACCCATCGCCGCTCTAAGTCATTGGCATATTTTCGGTATAAAATTCGTAATTTCAAACTGCGAATACATGCAGAGAGCCAGAATTTGGCTCCTTAATATGGCCCAAGCGTCGAATTTGGGATGTTTGGGTTATTTTCAAAACTGCAGGGAGGGTTTGGGCAAAATGTGACCATCGCCGCTTTCAGTATTTGGCATATTTTCGGTATAAAAATTCGTAATTTCAAACTGCGAATACGTGCAAAGGGCCAGAACTTGGCTCCAAAATATGGCTCAAGCGTCGAATTTGGGATGTTTGGGATATTTTGAAAACTGCAGAGAGGGTTTGGGCAAAATGTGATCCATCGCCGCTTTCAGTAATCGGCATTTTTTCGGTATAAAAAGTCGTAATTTCAAACTGCGAATACGTGCAGAGAACCAGAATTTCGCTCCAAAAAATGGTTCAAGCGTCGAATTTGGGATGTTTGTGATATTTTTGAAACTGCAGGTAGGGTTTGCGCAACATGTGACCCATCGGCGCGTTCAGTAATTGGCATATTTTCGGTATTAGAAGTCGTAATTTCAAACTGCGAATACATGCAGAGAGCCAGAATTTGGCTCCAAAATATGGTTCAAGGGTCGAATTTGGGATGTTTGGGATATTTTGAAAACTGCAGGTAGGATTTAGGCAAAATGTGACCCATCGCTGCTCTCAGTAATTGGCATATTTTCGGTATAAAATTCAGTAATTTCAAACTGCGAAAACGTGCCGAGAGCCAGAATTTGGCTCCAAAATATGGCTCAAGCGTAAAATTTGGGACGTTTGAGATGTTTTGAAAATTGCAGGGAGGGCTTGGGCAAAATATGATCCATCGCCGCTTTCAGTAACTAGCATATTTTCGGTATAAAAAGTCGTAATTTCATACTGCGAATACGTGCAGAGAGCCAAAATTGACTCCAAAATATGCCTAAGGGGTAGTATTTGGGATGTTTTGGATATTTTGAAAACTAAAGGGGGGTTTGGGCAATATGTGACCCATCGCCGCTTTCAGTAATTGGCATATTTTCGGTATAAAAATTCGTAATTTCATACTGCGAATACGTGCAGAAAGCCAGAAATTGGCTCCAAAATATGCCTCAAGGGTCGTATTTGGGTTGTTTGGGATATTTTGAAAACTGCAGGTGGGTTTGCGCAAAATGTGACCCATCCTCGCTTTCAGTAATTGGCATATTTTCGGTATAAAAATTCGTAATTTCATACTGCGAATACGTGCAGAGAGCCAGAAATTGGCTCCAAAATATGCCTCAAGGGTAGTATTTGGGTTGTTTGGGATATTTGGAAAACTGCTAGGAGAGTTTGGGCAAAATGTGATCCATCGCCACTTTCAGTAATTGACATATTTTCGGTATAAAAATAGAAATTTCAAACTGCGAATACGTGCAGAGAGCCAGAATTTGGCTCCAAAATATGGCTCAAGGGTCGAACTTGGGATGTTTGGGATATTTTGAAAACTGCAAGGAGGGATTGGGCAAAATGTGATCCTTCGCCGCTTTCACTAATTGGCATTTTTTCTGTATAAAAGGTCGTAATTTCAAACTGCGAATACGTGCAGAGAGCCAGAATTTGGCTCCAAAATATGGTTCGAGTGTCGAATTTGGGATGTTTGTGATATTTTTAAAACTGCAGGGAGGGTTTGGGCAAAATGTGACCCATCGCTGATCCCAGTAATTGGCATATTTTCTTTATAAAACGTCGTAATTTCAAACTGCGAATAGGTGCTGAGAACCTGCATTTGGCACCAAAATATGGCTCAAGGGTGTAGTTTGGGATGTTTGGAATCTTTTGAAAACTGCAGGGGGGGATGGGGGTTTGAGCAAAATGTAACCCATCGCCGCTTTCAGTAATTGGCATATTTTTGGTATGAAAAGTCAAAATTTCAAACTGCGAATACATGCAGAGAGCCAGAGTTTGGCTCCAAAATATGGCTCAAGCGTCGAATTTGTAATGTTTGGGATATTTTCAAAACTGCAGGGAGGGTTTGGGCAAAATGTGACTCATCGGCGCGTTCAGTAATTGGCATATTATCGGTATAAAAAGTCGTAATTTCAAACTGCGAATACGTGCAGAGACCCAGAATTTGGCTCCAAAATATGCATCAAGCGTCGAATTTTCGATGTTTGGGATATTTTCAAAACTGCAGTGTGGGTTTTGGCAAAGTGTGACCCATCGCCGCTCTCAGTAATTGGCATATTTTCGGTATAAAATTCGGAATTCCAAACTGCGAATACATGCAGAGAGCCAGAATTTGGTTCCTTAATATGGCCCAAGAGTCGATTTTGGGATGTTTTGGATAATTTTAAAACTGCAGGGAGGGTTTGGGCAAAATGTGATCCATCGCCGCTTTCAGTAATTGGCATTTTTTCGGTATAAAAAGTCGTAATATCAAACTGCGAATACGTGCAGAGAGCCAGAATTTGGCTCTAAAATAAGGTTCAAGCGTCGAATTTGGGATGTTTGTGATATTTTTGAAACTGCAGGTAGGGTTTGCGCAACATGTGACCCATCTGCGCGTTCAGTAATTGGCATATTTTCGGAATAAAAAGTCGTAATTTCAAACTGCGAATACATGCAGAGAGCCAGAATTTGGCTCCAAAATATGGTTCAAGGGTCGAATTTGGGATGTTTGGGATATTTTGAAAACTGCAGGTAGGACTTAGGCAAAATGTGACCCATCGCCGCTCTCAGTAATTGGCATATTTTCGGTATAAAATTCGTAATTTCAAACTGCGAAAACGTGCCGAGAGCCAGAATTTTGCTCCAAAATATGGCTCAAGCGTCGAATTTGGGACGTTTGGGATATTTTGAAAATTGCAGGGAGGGCTTGGGCAAAATGTGATCCATCGCCGCTTTCAGTAACTAGCATATTTTCGGTATAAAAAGTCGTAATTTTATACTGCGAATACGTGCAGAGAGCCAGAAATTGACTCCAAAATATGCCTCAGGGGTCGTATTTGGGATGTTTTGGATATTTTGAAAACTGAAGGGGGGTTTGGGCAAAATGTGACCCATCGCCGCATTCAGTAATTGGCATATTTTCGGTATAAAAATTCGTAATTTCATACTGCGAATACGTGCAGAGAGCCAGAAATTGGCTCCAAAATATGCCTCAAGGGTCGTATTTGGGTTGTTTGGGATATTTTGAAAACTGCAGGTGGGTTTGAGCAAAATATGACCCATCGCCGCTTTCAGTAATTGGCATACTTTCGGTATAAAAATTCGTAATTTCACACTGCGAATACGTGCAAAGAGCCAGAAATTTGCTCCAAAATATGCCTCAAGGGTCGTATTTGGGTTGTTTGGGATATTTTGAAAACTGCAGGTGGGTTTGAGCAAAATGTGACGCATCGCTGCTCTCAGTAATTGGCATATTTTTGGTACTAAATGACGTTATTTAAACTGCGAATAGGTGCTGAGAGCCAGATTTTGGTCCCAAAATATGGCTCAAGGGTCGAATTTGGGATGTTTGGGATATTTGGATAACTGCTAGGAGAGTTTGGGCAAAATGTGATCCATCGCTACTTTCAGTAATTGGCATATTTTCGGTGTAAAAATAGTAGTTTCAAACTGCGAATACGTGCAGAGAGCCAGAATTTGGCTCCAAAATATGGCTCAAGGGTCGAATTTGGGATGTTTGTGATATTTTTAAAACTGCAGGGAGGGTTTGGGCAAAATGTGACCCATCGCTGATCCCAGTAATTGGCATATTTTCTTTATAAATAGTCGTGATTTCAAACTGCGAATAGGTGCTGAGAACCTGCATTTGGCACCAAAATATGGCTCAAGGGTCGAACTTGGGATGTTTGGAATCTTTTGAAAACTGCAGGGGGGGATGGGGGTTTGAGCAAAATGTAACCCATCGCCGCTTTCAGTAATTGGCATATTTTTGGTATGAAAAGTCAAAATTTCAAACTGCGAATACATGCAGAGAGCCAGAGTTTGGCTCCAAAATATGGCTCAAGCGTCGAATTTGGGATGTTTGGGATATTTTGAAAACTGCACGTGGGTTTGGGTAAAATGTGACCCATCGCCGCTCTCAGTAATTGGCATATTTTTGGTACAAAAAGTCGTAATTTCAAACTGCGAATAGGTGCTGAGAGCCAGAATTTGGCCCCAAAATATGGCTCAAGGGTCGAATTTTGTTTGTTTGGGATATATTGAAAACTTCGTGGAGGTTTTGTCAAAATGTGACCCAACGCTGCTCTCAGTAAATGGCATATTTTCGGTATAAAAAGTCGTAGTTTCAAACTGCGATTACGTGCAGAGAGCCAGAATTTGGCTCCAAAATGTGGCTCAAGGGTCGAATTTGGGATGTATGTGATATTTTTAAAAGTGCAGGGAGGGTTTGTGCAAAATGTGATCCATCACCACTTTCAGTAATTGGCATATTTTCGGTATAAAAACTCGTAATTTCAAACTGCGAATACGTGCAGAGAGAATGAATTTAGCTCCAAAATATGGCTCAAGAGTCGAATTTGAGATGTTTGAAATATTTTGAAAACTGCCGGGGGGGGTTTAACCAAAATGTGACCCATCGCCGCCCTCAGTATTTGGCATATTTTCGTTATGAAAAGTCGTAATTTCAAACTGCGAATACGTGTAGAGAACCATAATTTGGCTACAAAATATGTCTCAAGGGTCGAATTTTGGATGATTGGATACTTTGAAAACTGCCAGGGGGTGGGGGGGGGCCAATGTGACCCATCGCGATCTTTCCGTAATTGGTATATTTTCTGCATAAAAGTCGCAATTTCGAACTGCGTATACGTGCAGCGAGCCAGAACTTGGCTCCAAAATATGGCACATACGTCGAATTTCGGATGTGTGGGATATATTGAAAACTGCAGGGAGGGTTAGTCAAAATATGATCCATCCCGCTTTCAGTAATTGGCATATTTTCGTTATAAAAAGTCGTAATTTCAAACTGGGAATAAGTGCAGAGAGACAGAATTTGGCTCCAAATTATGGCACAACCGTCGAATTTGGGATGTTGCGATAATTTGAAAACTGCCGGGAGGGTTTGGGCAAAATGTGATCCATCGGCTCTTTCAGTAATTGGCATATTTTCAGTATATAAATTCGTTATTTCAAACTGCGAATACGTGCAAAGGGCCAGAACTTGGCTCCAAAATATGGCTCAAGCGTCGAATTTGGGATGTTTGGGATATTTTGAAAACTGCAGAGAGGGTTTGGGCAAAATGTGATCCATCGCCGCTTTCAGTAATCGGCATTTTTTCGGTATAAAAAGTTGTAATTTCAAACTGCGAATACGTGCAGAGAACCAGAATTTCGCTCCAAAAAATGGTTCAAGCGTCGAATTTGGGATGTTTGTGATATTTTTGAAACTGCAGGTAGGGTTTGCGCAACATGTGACCCATCGGCGCGTTCAGTAATTGGCATATTTTCGGTATAAGAAGTCGTAATTTCAAACTGCGAATACATGCAGAGAGCCAGAATTTGGCTCCAAAATATGGTTCAAGGGTCGAATTTAGGATGTTTGGGATATTTTGAAAACTGCAGGTAGGATTTAGGCAAAATGTGACCCATCGCTGCTCTCAGTAATTGGCATATTTTCGGTATAAAATTCGTAATTTCAAACTGCGAAAACGTGCCGAGAGCCAGAATTTGGCTCCAAAATATGGCTCAAGCGTAAAATTTGGGACGTTTGAGATATTTTGAAAATTGCAGGGAGGGCTTGGGCAAAATGTGATCCATCGCCGCTTTCAGTAACTAGCATATTTTCGGTATAAAAAGTCGTAATTTCATACTGCGAATACGTGCAGAGAGCCAAAATTGACTCCAAAATATGCCTCAGGGGTCGTATTTGGGATGTTTTGGATATTTTGAAAACTAAAGGGGGGTTTGGGCAAAATGTGACCCATCGCCGCTTTCAGTAATTGGCATATTTTCGGTATAAAAAATCGTAATTTTATACTGCGAATACATGCAGAGAGCCAGAAATTGACTCCAAAATATGCCTCAGGGGTCGTATTTGGGATGTTTTGGATATTTTGAAAACAGAAGGGGGGTTAGGGCAAAATGTGACCCATCGCCGCTTTCAGTAATTGGCATATTTTCGGTATAAAAATTCGTAATTTCATACTGCGAATACGTGTAGAGAGCCAGAAATTGGCTCCAAAATATGCCTCAAGGGTCGTATTTGGGTTGTTTGGGATATTTTGAAAACTGCAGGTGGGTTTGAGCAAAATGTGACCCATCGTTGCTTTCAGTAATTGGCATACTTTCGGTACAAAAATTCGTAATTTCACACTGCGAATACGTGCAAAGAGCCAGAAATTTGCTCCAAAATATGCCTCAAGGGTCGTATTTGGGTTGTTTGGGATATTTTGAAAACTGCAGGTGGGTTTGAGCAAAATGTGACGCATCGCTGCTCTCAGTAATTGGCATATTTTTGGTACTAAAAGACGTTATTTCAAACTGCGAATAGGTGCTGAGAGCCAGATTTTGGCCCCAAAATATGGCTCAAGGGTCGAATTTGGGATGTTTGGGATATTTGGATAACTGCTAGGAGAGTTTGGGCAAAATGTGATCCATCGCTACTTTCAGTAATTGGCATATTTTCGGTGTAAAAATAGTAGTTTCAAACTGCGAATACGTGCAGAGAGCCAGAATTTGGCTCCAAAATATGGCTCAAGGGTCGAATTTGGGATGTTTGTGATATTTTTAAAACTGCAGGGAGGGTTTGGGCAAAATGTGACCCATCGCTGATCCCAGTAATTGGCATATTTTCTTTATAAAAAGTCGTAATTTCAAACTACGAATAGGTGCTGAGAACCTGCATTTGGCACCAAAATATGGCTCAAGGGTCGAACTTGGGATGTTTGGAATCTTTTGAAAACTGCAGGGGGGGATGGGGGTTTGAGCAAAATGTAACCCATCGCCGCTTTCAGTAATTGGCATATTTTTGGTATGAAAAGTCAAAATTTCAAACTGCGAATACATGCAGAGAGCCAGAGTTTGGCTCCAAAATATGGTTCAAGCGTCGAATTTGGGATGTTTGGGATATTTTGAAAACTGCACGTGGGTTTGGGTAAAATGTGACCCATCGCCGCTCTCAGTAATTGGCATATTTTTGGTACAAAAAGTCGTAATTTCAAACTGCGAATAGGTGCTGAGAGCCAGAATTTGGCCCCAAAATATGGCTCAAGGGTCGAATTTTGTTTGTTTGGGATATATTGAAAACTTCAGGGAGGTTTTGTCAAAATGTGACCCAACGCTGCTCTCAGTAAATGGCATATTTTCGGTATAAAAAGTCGTAGTTTCAAACTGCGATTACGTGCAGAGAGCCAGAATTTGGCTCCAAAATGTGGCTCAAGGGTCGAATTTGGGATGTATGTGATATTTTTAAAAGTGCAGGGAGGGTTTGTGCAAAATGTGATCCATCACCACTTTCAGTAATTGGCATATTTTCGGTATAAAAACTCGTAATTTCAAACTGCGAATACGTGCAGAGAGAATGAATTTAGCTCCAAAATATGGCTCAAGATTCGAATTTGAGATGTTTGAAATATTTTGAAAACTGTCGGGGGGGTTTAACCAAAATGTGACCCATCGCCGCCCTCAGTATTTGGCATATTTCCGTTATGAAAAGTCGTAATTTCAAACTGCGAATACGTGTAGAGAACCAGAATTTGGCTACAAAATATGTCTCAAGGGTCGAATTTTGGATGATTGGATACTTTGAAAACTGCCAGGGGTGGGGGGGGGCCAATGTGACCCATCGCCTCTTTCCGTAATTGGTATATTTTCTGCATAAAAGTCGCAATTTCGAACTGCGTATACGTGCAGCGAGCCAGAACTTGGCTCCAAAATATGGCACATACGTCGAATTTCGGATGTGTGGGATATATTGAAAACTGCAGGGAGGGTTAGTCAAAATATGATCCATCCCGCTTTCAGTAATTGGCATATTTTCGTTATAAAAAGTCGTAATTTCAAACTGGGAATACGTGCAGAGAGACAGAATTTGGCTCCAAATTATGGCACAACCGTCGAATTTGGGATGTTGCGATAATTTGAAAACTGCCGGGAGGGTTTGGGCAAAATGTGATACATCGCCGCTTTCAGTAATTAGCATATTTTCAGTATATAAAGTCGTTATTTCAAACTGCGAATACGTGCAGAGAGCCAGAATTTGACTCCTTAATATGGCTCAAGCGTCGAATTTTCGATGTTTGGAATATTTTCAAAACTGCAGGGTGGGTTTGGGCAGAGTGTGACCCATCGCCGCTCTCATTAATTGGCATATTTTCGGTATAAAATTCGTAATTTCAAAGTGCGAATACATGCAGAGAGCCAGAATTTGGTTCCTTAATATGGCCCAAGCGTCGAATTTGGGATGTTTGGGATATTTTAAAAACTGCAGGGAGGGTTTGGGCAAAATGTGATCCATCGCCGCTTGCAGTAACTGGCATTTTTTTTGTATAAAAAGTCGTAATATCAAACTGCGAATATGTGCAGAGAGCCAGAATTAGGCTCCAAAATAAGGTTCAAGCGTCGAATTTTGGATGTTTGGGATATTTTGAACACTGCAGGGGGGGGGGGGGGTTTGGGCAAAAGGTGACTCATCGGCGCGTTCAGTAATGGACATATTTTCGGTATAAAAAGTCGTAATTTTAAACTGCGAATACGTGCAGAGAGCCAGAACTTGGCTCCAAAATATTACTCAAGCTTCGAATTTGGGATGTTTGGGATATTTTGAAAACTGCAGGGAGGGCTGGGGCAAAATGTGATCTATCGCCGCTTTCAGTAACTGGCATATTTTTGGTATAAAAATTCGTAATTTCAAACTGCGAATACGTGCAGACAGCCAGAACTTGGCTCCAAAATATGGCTCAAGCGTCGAATTTGGGATGTTTGGGATATTTTCACAACAGCAGGGTGGGTTTGGGCAAACTGTGACCCGTCGCTGCGCTAAGTAATTGGCATATTTTCGGTATAAAATTCGTAATTTCAAACTGCGAATACATGCAGAGAGCCAGAATTTGGCTCCTTAATATGGCCCAAGCGTCGAATTTGGGATGTTTGGAATATTTTCAAAACTGCAGGGAGGGTTTGGGCAAATGTGATCCATTGCCGCCCTCAGTAATTGGCACTTTGTCCGTATAAAAATTCGTAATTTCAAACTGCGAATACGTGCAGAGAGTCATAATTTGGCTCCAAAATATGGTTCAAGCGTCGAATTTGGGATGTTTGTGATATTTTTAAAACTGCAGGGATGGTTTGGGCAAAATGTGACCCATCGCTGATCCCATTAATTGGCATATATTCGGGATAAAAAGTCGTAATTTCAAACTGCGAATACGTGCAGAGAGCGAGAATTTTTCTCCAAAATATTGCTCAAGCGTCAAATTTGGGATGTTTGGGATATTTTGAAAACTGCAGGGATGGTTTGGGCAAAATGTGACTCATCGGCGCGTTCAGTATTTGGCATATTTTCGGTATAAAAAGTCGTAGTTTCAAACTGCGAATACGTGCAGAGAGCCAGAATTTGGCTCCAAAATATGGTTCAAGGGTCGAATTTGTAATGTTTGGGATATTTTCAAAACTGCAGGGAGGGTTTGGGCAAAATGTGACTCATCGGCGCGTTCAGTAATTGGCATATTTTTGGTTTAAAAATTCGTAATTTCAATCTGCGAATACGTGCAGAGAGCCAGAACTTGGCTCCAAAACATGGCTCATGCGTCGAATTTGGGATGTTTGGGATATTTTCACAACAGCAGGGTGGGTTTGGGCAAACTGTGACCCATCGCCGCTCTCAGTAATTGGCATATTTTCGGTATAAAATTCGTAATTTCAAACTGCGAATACATGCAGAGAGAGCCAGAATTTGGCTCCTTAAAATGGGCCAAGCGTCGAATTTGGGATGTTTGGGATATTTTGAAAACTGCAGGAAGGGTTTGGGCAAATATGATCCATCGCCGCGCTCTCAGTAATTGGCATTTTTTCTGTATAAAAACTCGTAATTTCAAACTGCGAATACATGCAGAGAGCCAGAATTTGGCTCCAAAATATTGTTCAAGCGTCGAATTTGGGATGTTTGTAATTTTTTTAAAACTGCAGGGAGGGTTTGGGCAAAAGGTGACCCAACGCTGATCCCAGTAATTGGCATATATTATGTATAAAAAGTCGTAATTTCAAACTGCGAATACGTGCAGAAAACGCGAATTTTGCTCCAAAATATTGTTCAAGCGTCAAATTTGGGATGCTTGGGATATTTTGAAAACTGCAGAGTGGGTTTGGGCAAAATGTGACCCATCGTCGCTCTCAGTAATTGGCATATTTTCGGTATAAAATTCGTAATTTCAAACTGCGAAAACGTGCCAAGAGCCAGAACTTGGCTCCAAATTATGGCTCAAGCGTCGAATTTGGGACGTTTGGGATATTTTGAAATCGCAGGGAGGGGTTGGGCAAAATGGGATCTAACGCCGCTTTCAGTAACTGGCATATTTTCGGTATAAAATGTCGTAATTTCATACTGCGAATACGTGCAGAGAGCCAGAAATTGGCTCCAAAATATGCCTCAAGGGTCGTATTTGGGATGTTTGGGATATTTTGAAAACTGCTGGGGGGTTTGGGCAAAATGTGACCAATCGCCGCTTTTAGTATTTGGCATATTTTCGGTATAAAAAGTAGTAATTTCAAACTGCGAATACATGCAGAGATCCAGAATTTGGCTCCAAAATATGGTTTATGGGACGAATTTGGGATGTTTGGGATATTTTGAAAACTGCTTAGAGGACTTGGGCAAAATGTGACTCATCGCCGCGTTCAGTAATTGGCATATTTTTGGTATAAAAATTCGTAATTTCAAACTGCGAATACGTGCAGACAGCCAGAACTTGGCTCCAAAATATGGCTCAAGCGTCGAATTTGGGATGTTTGGGATATTTTCACAACAGCAGGGTGGGTTTGGGCAAACTGTGACCCATCGCCGCTCTAAGTAATTGGCATATTTTCTGTATAAAATTCGTAATTTCAAACTGCGAATACATGCAGAGAGCCAGAATTTGGCTCCTTAATATGGCCCAAGCGTCGAATTTGGGATGTTTGGGTTATTTTCAAAACTGCAGGGAGGGTTTGGGCAAATGTGATCCATTGCCGCCCTCAGTAATTGGCATTTTTTCAGTATAAAAAGTCGTAATTTCAAACTGCGAATACGTGCAGAGAGTCATAATTTGGCTCCAAAATATGGTTCAAGCGTCGCATTTGGGATGTTTGTGATATTTTTAAAACTGAAGGGAGGGTTTGGGCAAAATGTGACCCATCGCTGATCCCATTAATTGGCATATATTCGGGATAAAAAGTCGTAATTTCAAACTGCGAATATGTCCAGAGAGTGAGAATTTTTCTCCAAAATATTGCTCGAGCGTCAAATTTGGGATGTTTGGGATATTTTGAAAACTGCAGGGATGGTTTGGGCAAAATGTGACTCATCGGCGCGTTCAGTATTTGGCATATTTTCGGTATAAAAAGTCGTAATTTCAAACTGCGAATACGTGCAGAGAGCCAGAATTTGGCTCCAAAATATGGTTCAAGGGTCGAATTTGTAATGTTTGGGATATTTTCAAAACTGCAGGGAGGGTTTGGGCAAAATGTGACTCATCGACGCGTTCAGTAATTGGCATATTTTCGGTATAAAAAGTCGTAATTTCAAACTGCGAATACGTGCAGAGACCAAGAATTTGGCTCCAAAATATGGCTCAAGAGTAGAATTTTGGATGTTTGGGATATTTTCAAAACTGCAGGGTTGGTTTGGGCAAACTGTGAACCATCACCGCTCTCAATAATTGGCATATTTTCGGTATAAAATTCGTAATATCAAACTGCGAATACATGCAGAGAGCCAGAATTTGGCTCCTTAATATGGCTCAAGCGTCGAATTTTCGATGTTTGGGATATTTTCAAAACTGCAGGGTGGGTTTGGGCAAAGTGTGACCCATCGCCGCTCTCAGTAATTGGCATATTTTCGGTATAAAATTCGGAATTCCAAACTGCGAATACATGCAGAGAGCCAGAATTTAGTTCCTTAATATGGCCCAAGAGTCGATTTTGGGATGTTTGGGATATTTTAAAAACTGCAGGGAGGGTTTGGGCAAAATGTGATCCTTCGCCGCTTTCAGTAATTGACGTTTTTTCTGTATAAAAAGTCGTAATATCAAACTGTGAATACGTGCAGAGAGCCAGAATTTGGCTCTAAAATAAGGTTCAAGCTTTGAATTTGGGAACTATGGGATATTTTGAAAACTGTGGGAGTGTTTGGGAAAAAGGTGACTCATCGGCGCGTTCAGTAATTGACATATTATCGGTATAAAGAGTCGTAATTTCAAAATGCGAATACGTGCAGAGAGCCAGAATTTGGCTCCAAAATATGGCTCAAGAGTCGAATTTGGGATGTTTGGGATATTTTCAAAACTGCAGGGTGGATTTGGGCAAACTGAGACCCATCGCCGCTCTCAGTAATTTTCATATTTTCGGTATAAAATTCGTAATTTCAAACTGTGAAAACGTGCCGAGAGTCAGAACTTGGCTCCAAAATATGGCTCAAGCGTCGAATTTGGGACGTTTGGGATATTTTGAAAACAGCAGGGAGGGCTTTGGCAAAATGTGATCCATCGCCGCTTTCAGTAACTGGCATATTTTCGGTATAAAAAATCGTAATTTTAAACTGCGAATACGTGCAGAGAGCCAGAAATTGGCTCCAAAATATGCCTCAAGGGTCGTATTTGGGATGTTTGGGATATTTTGAAAACTGCACTGAGGACTTGGGCAAAATGTGACTCATCGGCGCGTTCAGTAATTGGCATATTTTCGGTATAAAAACTCGTAATTTCAAACTGCGAGTACGTGTAGAGAGCCAGAACTTGGCTCCAAAATATGGCTCAAGCGTCGAATTTGGGATGTTTGGGATATTTTCACAACAGCAGGGTGGGTTTGGGCAAACTGTGACCCATCGCTGCTCTCAGTAATTTGCCATATTTTCGGTATAAAATTCGTAATTTCAAACTGCGTATACATGCAGAGAGCCAGAATTTGGCTCCTAAATATGGCCCAAGCGTCGAATTTTGGGTGTTGGGTATATTTTCAAAACTGCAGGGAGGGTTTGGGCAAATGTGATCCATCGCCGCGCTCTCAGTAATTGGCATTTTTTCTGTATAAAAACTCGTAATTTCAAACTGCGAATACATGCAGAGAGTCATAATTTGGCTCCAAAATTTGGTTCAAGCGTCGAATTTGGAATGTTTGTGATATTTTTAAAACTGCAGGGAGGGTTTGGGCAAAATGTGACCCATCGCTGATCCCGTTAATTGGCATATATTCGGGATAAAAAGTCGTAATTTCAAACTGCGAATAAGTGCAGAGAGCGAGATTTTTTTTCCAAAATATTGCTCAAGCATCAAATTTGGGATGTTTGGGATATTTTGAAAACTGCAGGGTGGGTTTGGGCAAACTGTGACCCATCGCTGCTCTTAGTAATTGACATTTTTTCTTTATAAATAGTCGGAATTCCAAACTGCGAATACGTGCAGAGAGTCAGAATTTGGCTCCAAAATATGGCTCAAGAGTCGAATTTGGGATGTTTGGGATATTTTCAAAGCTGCAGGGTGGGTTTGGGCAAAATGTGACCATCGATGCTCTCAGTATTTGGCATATTTTCTGTATAAAAATTCGTAATTTCAAACTGCGAATACGTGCAAAGGGCCAGAACTTGGCTCCAAAATATGGCTCAAGCGTCGAATTTGGGATGTTTAGGATATTTTGAAAACTGCAGAGAGGGTTTGGGCAAAATGTGATCCATCGCCGCTTTCAGTAATCGGCATTTTTTCGGTATAAAAAGTCGTAATTTCAAACTGCGAATACGTGCTGAGAACCAGAATTTCGCTCCAAAAAATGGTTCAAGCGTCGAATTTGGGATGTTTGTGATATTTTTGAAACTGCAGGTAGGGTTTGCGCAACATGTGACCCATCAGCGCGTTCAGTAATTGGCCTATTTTCGGTATAAGAAATCGTAATTTCAAACTGCGAATACATGCAGAGAGCCAGAATTTGGCTCCAAAATATGGTTCAAGGGTCGAATTTGGGATGTTTGGGATATTTTGAAAACTGCAGGTAGGATTTAGGCAAAATGTGACCCATCGCCGCTCTCAGTAATTGGCATATTTTCGGTATAAAATTCGTAATTTCAAACTGCGAAAACGTGCCGAGAGCCAGAATTTGGCTCCAAAATATGGCTCAAGCGTAAAATTTGGGACGTTTGAGATATTTTGAAAATTGCAGGGAGGGCTTGGGCAAAATGTGACCCATCGCCGCTTTCAGTAACTAGCATATTTTCGGTATAAAAAGTCGTAATTTCATACTGCGAATACGTGCAGAGAGCCAAAATTGACTCCAAAATATGCCCCAGGGGTCGTATTTGGGATGTTTTGGATATTTTGAAAACTGAAAGGGGGTTTGGGCAAAATGTGACCCATCGCCGCTTTCAGTAATTGGCATATTTTCGGTATAAAAATTCGTAATTTCATACTGCGAATACGTGCAGAAAGCCAGAAATTGGCTCCAAAATATGCCTCATGGGTCGTATTTGGGTTGTTTGGGATATTTTGAAAACTGCAGGTGGGTTTGCGAAAAATGTGACCCATCGCCGCTTTCAGTAATTGGCATATTTTCGGGATAAAAATTCGTAATTTCATACAGCGAATACGTGCAGAGAGCCAGAAATTGGCTCCAAAATATGCCTCAAGGGTCGTATTTGGGTTGTTTGGGATATTTGGAAAACTGCTAGGAGAGTTTGGGCAAAATGTGATCCATCGCCACTTTCAGTAATTGGCATATTTTCGGTATAAAAGTAGTAATTTCAAACTGCGAATACGTGCAGAGAGCCAGAATTTGGCTAAAAAATATGGCTCAAGGGTCGAACTTGGGATGTTTGGGATATTTTGAAAACTGCAAGGAGGGTTTGGGCAAAATGTGATCCTTCGCCGCTTTCACTAATTGGCATTTTTTCTGTATAAAAGGTCGTAATTTCAAACTGCGAATACGTGCAGAGAGCCAGAATTTGGCTCCAAAATATGGTTCGAGCGTCGAATTTGGGATGTTTGTGATATTTTTAAAACTGCAGGGAGGGTTTGGGCAAAATGTGACCCATCGCTGATCCCAGTAATTGGCATATTTTCTTTATAAAACGTCGTAATTTCAAACTGCGAATAGGTGCTGAGAACCTGCATTTGGCACCAAAATATGTCTCAAGGGTCGTATTTGGGATGTTTGGAATCTTTTGAAAACTGCAGGGGGGGATGGGGGTTTGAGCAAAATGTAACCCATCGCCGCTTTCAGTAATTGGCATATTTTTGGTATGAATAGTCAAAATTTCAAACTGCGAATACATGCAGAGAGCCAGAGTTTGGCTCCAAAATATGGCTCAAGCGTCGAATTTGGGATGTTTGGGATATTTTGAAAACTGCACGTGGGTTTGGGTAAAATGTGACCCATCGCCGCTCTCAGTAATTGGCATATTTTTGGTACAAAAAGTCGTAATTTCAAACTGCGAATAGTTGCTGAGAGCCAGAATTTGGCCCCAAAATATGGCTCAAGGGTCGAATTTTGTTTGTTTGGGATATATTGAAAACTTCAGGGAGGTTTTGTCAAAATGTGACCCAACGCTGCTCTCAGTAAATGGCATATTTTCGGTATAAAAAGTCGATTTCAAACTGCGAATACGTGCAGAGAACCATAATTTGGCTCCAAAATATAGCACAACATTCGTAATTGGGATGTTTGTGATATTTTGAAAACTACAGTGAGGGTTTAGGGAAAATGTGATCCATCGACGCTTTCAGTAATTGGTATATTTTCGGTGTAAAAAGTCGTAATTTCAAACTGCGAATACGTGCAGAGGGCCAGAATTTGGCTACAAAATATGTCTCAAGGGTCGAATTTTGGATGATTGGGATACTTTGAAAACTGCCGGGGGGTGGGGGGGGGGGCAAATGTGACCCATCGCCGCTTTCCGTAATTGGCATATTTTCTGCATAAAAGTCGCAATTTCGAACTGCGTATACGTGCAGCGAGCCAGAACTTGGCTCCAAAATATGGCACAAACGTCGAATTTCGGATGTGTGGGATATATTGAAAACTGCAGGGAGGGTTAGTCAAAATATGATCCATCGCCGCTTTCAGTAATTGGCATATTTTCGGTATAAAAAGTCGTAATTTCAAACTGGGAATAAGTGCAGAGAGACAGAACTTGGCTCCTTAATATGGCTCAAGCGTCGAATTTTCGATGTTTGGGATATTTTCAAAACTGCAGGGTGGGTTTGGGCAGAGTGTGACCCATCGCCGCTCTCAGTAATTGGCATATTTTCGGTATAAAATTCGTAGTTTCAAAGTGCGAATACATGCAGAGAGCCAGAATTTGGTTCCTTAATATGGCCCAAGCGTCGAATTTGGGATGTTTGGGATATTTTAAAAACTGCAGGGAGGGTTTGGGCAAAATATGATCCATCGCCGCTTGCAGTAATTGGGATTTTTTCTATATAAAAAGTCGTAATATCAAACTGCGAATACGTGCAGAGAGCCAGAATTAGGCTCCAAAATAAGGTTCAAGCGGCAAATTTGGGATGTTTGGGATATTTTGAAAACTTCAGAGGGGGTTTGGGCAAAAGGTGACTCATCGGCGCGTTCAGTAATTGACATATTTTCGGTATAAAAAGTCGTAATTTCAAACTGCGAATACGTGCAGAGACCGAATTTGCCTCCAAAATATGGCTCAAGAGTCGAATTTGGGATGTTTTGGATATTTTCAAAACTGCAGAGTGGGTTTGGGCAAACTGTGACCCATCGTCGCTCTCAGTAATTGGCATATTTTCGGTATAAACTTCGTAATTTCAAACTGCGAAAACGTGCCGAGAGCCAGAACTTGGCTCCAAAATATTACTCAAGCGTCGAATTTGGGATGTTTGGGATATTTTGAAAACTGCAGGGAGGGCTGAGGCAAAATGTGATATATCGCCGCTTTCAGTAACTAGCATATTTTCGGTATAAAAAGTCGTAATTTCATACTGCGAATACGTGCAGAGAGCCAGAAATTAGCTCCAAAATATGCCTCAAGGGTCGTATTTGGGATGTTTGGGATATTTTGAAAACTGCAGGGGGGTTTGGGCAAAATGTGACCCATCGCCGCTCTCACTAATTGGTATATTTTCGGTATAAAATTCGTAATTTCAAACTGCGAAAACGTGCCGAGAGCCAGAATTTGGCTCCAAAATATGGCTCAAGCGTGGAATTATGGACGTTTGGGATGTTTTGAAAACTGCAGGGGGGTTTGGGCAAAATGTGACCCATCGCCGCTTTCAGTATTTGGCATATTTTCGGTATAAAAATAGTAATTTCAAACTGCGAATACGTGCAGAGAGCCAGAATTTGGCTCCAAAATATGGCTCAAGGGTCGAACTTGGGATGTTTGGGATATTTTGAAAACTGCAGGGAGGGTTAGTCAAAATATGATCCATCGCCGCTTTCATTAATTGGCATATTTTCGGTATAAAAAGTCGTAATTTCAAATTGGGAATAAGTGCAGAGAGACAGAATTTGGCTCCAAATTATGGCACAACCGTCGAATTTGGGATGTTGCGATAATTTGAAAACTGCCGGGAGGGTTTGGGCAAAATGTGATCCATCGCCGCTTTCAGTAATTGGCATATTTTCGGTATAAAAAGTCGTTATTTCAAACTGCGAATACGTGCAGAGAGCCAGAACTTGGCTCCTTAATATGGCTCAAGCGTCGAATTTTCGATGTTTGGGATATTTTCAAAACTGCAGGGTGGGTTTGGGCAGAGTGTGACCCATCGCCGCTCTCAGTAATTGGCATATTTTCGGTATAAAATTCGTAGTTTCAAAGTGCGAATACATGCAGAGAGCCAGAATTTGGTTCCTTAATATGGCCCAAGCGTCGAATTTGGGATGTTTGGGATATTTTAAAAACTGCAGGGAGGGTTTGGGCAAAATGTGATCCATCGCCGCTTGCAGTAATTGGGATTTTTTCTATATAAAAAGTCGTAATATCAAACTGCGAATACGTGCAGAGAGCCAGAATTAGGCTCGAAAATAAGGTTCAAGCGGCGAATTTGGGATGTTTGGGATATTTTGAAAACTTCAGAGGGGGTTTGGGCAAAAGGTGACTCATCGGCGCGTTCAGTAATTGACATATTTTCGGTATAAAAAGTCGTAATTTCAAACTGCGAATACGTGCAGAGACCGAATTTGCCTCCAAAATATGGCTCAAGAGTCGAATTTGGGATGTTTGGGATATTTTCAAAATTGCAGAGTGGGTTTGGGCAAACTGTGACCCATCGTCGCTCTCAGTAATTGGCATATTTTCGGTATAAAATTCATAATTTCAAACTGCGAAAACGTGCCGAGAGCCAGAACTTGGCTCCAAAATATTACTCAAGCGTCGAATTTGGGATGTTTGGGATATTTTGAAAACTGCAGGGAGGGCTGGGGCAAAATGTGATATATCGCCGCTTTCAGTAACTAGCATATTTTCGGTATAAAAAGTCGTAATTTCATACTGCGAATACGTGCAGAGAGCCAGAAATTGGCTCCAAAATATGCCTCAAGGGTCGTATTTGGGATGTTTGGGATATTTTGAAAACTGCAGGGGGGTTTGGGCAAAATGTGACCCATCGCCGCTCTCACTAATTGGCATATTTTCGGTATAAAATTCGTAATTTCAAACTGCGAAAACGTGCCGAGAGCCAGAATTTGGCTCCAAAATATGGCTCAAGCGTGGAATTATGGACGTTTGGGATGTTTTGAAAACTGCAGGGGGGTTTGGGCAAAATGTGACCCATCGCCGCTTTCAGTATTTGGCATATTTTCGGTATAAAAATAGTAATTTCAAACTGCGAATACGTGCAGAGAGCCAGAATTTGGCTCCAAAATATGGCTCAAGGGTCGAACTTGGGAGGTTTGGGATATTTTGAAAACTGCAGGGATGGTTAGTCAAAATATGATCCATCGCCGCTTTCAGTAATTGGCATATTTTCGGTATAAAAAGTCGTAATTTCAAATTGGGAATAAGTGCAGAGAGACAGAATTTGGCTCCAAATTATGGCACAACCGTCGAATTTGGGATGTTGTGATAATTTGAAAACTGCCGGGAGGGTTTGGGCAAAATGTGATCTATCGCCGCTTTCAGTAATTGGCATATTTTCGGTATAAAAAGTCGTAATTTCAAACTGCGAATACGTGCAGAGAGCCAGAACTTGGCTCCTTAATATGGCTCAAGCGTCGAATTTTCGATGTTTGGGTTATTTTCAAAACTGCAATGTGGGTTTGGGCAGAGTGTGACCCATCGCCGCTCTCAGTAATTGGCATATTTTCGGTATAAAATTCGTAGTTTCAAAGTGCGAATACATGCAGAGAGCCAGAATTTGGTTCCTTAATATGACCCAAGCGTCGAATTTGGGATGTTTGGGATATTTTAAAAACTGCAGGGAGGGTTTGGGCAAAATGTGATCCATCGCCGCTTGCAGTAATTGGCATTTTTTCTGTATAAAAAGTCGTAATATCAAACTGCGAATACGTGCAGAGAGCCAGAATTAGGCTCCAAAATAAGGTTCAAGAGTCGAATTTGGGATGTTTTGGATATTTTCAAAACTGCAGAGTGGGTTTGGGCAAACTGTGACCCATCGTCGCTCTCAGTAATTGGCATATTTTTGGTATAAAATTTGTAATTTCAAACTGCGAAAACGTGCCGAGAGCCAGAACTTGGCTCCAAAATATTACTCAAGCGTCGAATTTGGGATGTTTGGGATATTTTGAAAACTGCAGGGAGGGCTGGGGCAAAATGTGATATATCGCCGCTTTCAGTAACTAGCATATTTTCGGTATAAAAAGTCGTAATTTCATACTGCGAATACGTGCAGAGAGCCAGAAATTGGCTCCAAAATATGCCTCAAGGGTCGTATTTGGGATGTTTGGGATATTTTGAAAACTGCAGGGGGGTTTGCGCAAAATGTGATCCATCGCTGCTCTCACTAATTGGCATATTTTCGGTATAAAATTCGTAATTTCAAACTGCGAAAACGTGCCGAGAGCCAGAATTTGGCTCCAAAATATGGCTCAAGCGTGGAATTATGGACATTTGGGATGTTTTGAAAACTGCAGGGGGGTTTGGGCAAAATGTGTCCCATCGCCGCTTTCAGTATTTGGCATATTTTCGGTATAAAAAGTGGTAATTTCAAACTGCGAATACATGCAGAGAGCCAGAATTTGGCTCCAAAATATGGTTCAAGGGTCGATTTTGGGATGATTGGGATATTTTCAAAACTGCAGGGATGGTTTGGGCAAGATGTGACTCATCGGCGTGTTCTGTAATTGGCATATTTTCGGTATAAAAATTCGTAATTTCAAACTGCGAATACGTGCAGAGAGCCAGAATTTGGCTCCAAAATATGGCTCAAGATTCGAATTTGAAATGTTTGGGATATTTTGAAAACTGCAGGGAGGACTTGGGCAAAATATGACTCATCGGCGTGTTCAGTAATTGGCATAATTTCGGTATAAAATTCGTAATTTCAAACTGCGAATACATGCAGAGAGCCAGAATTTGGCTCCAAAATATGGTTCAAGCGTTGAATTTGGGATGTTTGTAATATTTTTAAAACTGCAGGGAGGGTTTGGGCAAAAGGTGACCCAACGCTCATCCCAGTAATTGGTATATATTATGTATATAAATTCGTAATTTCAAACTACGAATACGTGCAGAAAACGCGAATTTTGCTCCAAAATATTGTTCAAGCGTCAAATTTGGGATGTTTGGGATATTTTGAAAACTGCAGGGAGGGTTTGGGCAAAATGTGACCCATCGTCGCTCTCAGTAATTGGCATATTTTCGGTATAAAACTCGTAATTTCAAACTGCGAAAACGTGCCGAGAGCCAGAACTTGGCTCCAAAATATTACTCAAGCGTCGAATTTGGGATGTTTGGGATATTTTGAAAACTGCAGGGAGGGCTGGGGCAAAATGTGATATATCGCCGCTTTCAGTAACTAGCATATTTTCGGTATAAAAAGTCGTAATTTCATACTGCGAATACGTGCAGAGAGCCAGAAATTAGCTCCAAAATATGCCTCAAGGGTCGTATTTGGGATGTTTGGGATATTTTGAAAACTGCAGGGGGGTTTGGGCAAAATGTGACCCATCGCCGCTCTCACTAATTGGCATATTTTCGGTATAAAATTCGTAATTTCAAACTGCGAAAACGTGCCAAGAGCCAGAATTTGGCTCCAAAATATGGCTCAAGCGTGGAATTATGGACGTTTAGGATGTTTTGAAAACTGCAGGGGGGTTTGGGCAAAATGTGACCCATCGCCGCTTTCAGTATTTGGCATATTTTCGGTATAAAAATAGTAATTTCAAACTGCGAATACGTGCAGAGAGCCAGAATTTGGCTCCAAAATATGGCTCAAGGGTCGAACTTGGGATGTTTGGGATATTTTGAAAACTGCAGGGAGGGTTAGTCAAAATATTATCCATCGCCGCTTTCATTAATTGGCATATTTTCGGTAAAAAAATTCGTAATTTCAAACTGGGAATAAGTGCAGAGAGACAGAATTTGGCTCCAAATTATGGCACAACCGTCGAATTTGGGATGTTGCGATAATTTGAAAACTGCCGGGAGGGTTTGGGCAAAATGTGATCCATCGCCGCTTTCAGTAATTGGCATATTTTCGGTATAAAAAGTCGTTATTTCAAACTGCGAATACGTGCAGAGAGCCAGAACTTGGCTCCTTAATATGGCTCAAGCGTCGAATTTTCGATGTTTGGGATATTTTCAAAACTGCAGGGTGGGTTTGGGCAGAGTGTGACCCATCGCCGCTCTCAGTAATTGGCATATTTTCGGTATAAAATTCGTAGTTTCAAAGTGCGAATACATGCAGAGAGCCAGAATTTGGTTCCTTAATATGGCCCATGCGTCGAATTTGGGATGTTTGGGATATTTTAAAAACTGCAGGGAGGGTTTGGGCAAAATGTGATCCATCGCCGCTTGCAGTAATTGGGATTTTTTCTATATAAAAAGTCGTAATATCAAACTGCGAATACGTGCAGAGAGCCAGAATTAGGCTCGAAAATAAGGTTCAAGCGGCGAATTTGGGATGTTTGGGATATTTTGAAAACTTCAGAGGGGGTTTGGGCAAAAGGTGACTCATCGGCGCGTTCAGTAATTGACATATTTTCGGTATAAAAAGTCGTAATTTCAAACTGCGAATACGTGCAGAGACCGAATTTGCCTCCAAAATATGGCTCAAGAGTCGAATTTGGGATGTTTTGGATATTTTCAAAACTGCAGAGTGGGTTTGGGCAAACTGTGACCCATCGTCGCTCTCAGTAATTGGCATATTTTCGGTATAAAATTCATAATTTCAAACTGCGAAAACGTGCCGAGAGCCAGAACTTGGCTCCAAAATATTACTCAAGCGTCGAATTTGGGATGTTTGGGATATTTTGAAAACTGCAGGGAGGGCTGGGGCAAAATGTGATATATCGCCGCTTTCAGTAACTAGCATATTTTCGGTATAAAAAGTCGTAATTTCATACTGCGAATACGTGCAGAGAGCCAGAAATTGGCTCCAAAATATGCCTCAAGGGTCGTATTTGGGATGTTTGGGATATTTTGAAAACTGCAGGGGGGTTTGGGCAAAATGTGACCCATCGCCGCTCTCACTAATTGGCATATTTTCGGTATAAAATTCGTAATTTCAAACTGCGAAAACGTGCCGAGAGCCAGAATTTGGCTCCAAAATATGGCTCAAGCGTGGAATTATGGACGTTTGGGATGTTTTGAAAACTGCAGGGGGGTTTGGGCAAAATGTGACCCATCGCCGCTTTCAGTATTTGGCATATTTTCGGTATAAAAAGTGGTAATTTCAAACTGCGAGTACATGCAGAGAGCCAGAATTTGGCTCCAAAATATGGCTCAAGGGTCGAACTTGGGATGTTTGGGATATTTTGAAAACTGCAGGGATTGTTAGTCAAAATATGATCCATCGCCGCTTTCAGTAATTGGCATATTTTCGGTATAAAAAGTCGTAATTTCAAATTGGGAATAAGTGCAGAGAGACAGAATTTGGCTCCAAATTATGGCACAACCGTCGAATTAGGGATGTTGTGATAATTTGAAAACTGCCGGGAGGGTTTGGGCAAAATGTGATCTATCGCCGCTTTCAGTAATTGGCATATTTTCGGTATAAAAAGTCGTAATTTCAAACTGCGAATACGTGCAGAGAGCCAGAACTTGGCTCCTTAATATGGCTCAAGCGTCGAATTTTCGATGTTTGGGTTATTTTCAAAACTGCAATGTGGGTTTGGGCAGAGTGTGACCCATCGCCGCTCTCAGTAATTGGCATATTTTCGGTATAAAATTCGTAGTTTCAAAGTGCGAATACATGCAGAGAGCCAGAATTTGGTTCCTTAATATGACCCAAGCGTCGAATTTGGGATGTTTGGGATATTTTAAAAACTGCAGGGAGGGTTTGGGCAAAATGTGATCCATCGCCGCTTGCAGTAATTGGCATTTTTTCTGTATAAAAAGTCGTAATATCAAACTGCGAATACGTGCAGAGAGCCAGAATTAGGCTCCAAAATAAGGTTCAAGAGTCGAATTTGGGATGTTTTGGATATTTTCAAAACTGCAGAGTGGGTTTGGGCAAACTGTGACCCATCGTCGCTCTCAGTAATTGGCATATTTTCGGTATAAAATTTGTAATTTCAAACTGCGAAAACGTGCCGAGAGCCAGAACTTGGCTCCAAAATATTACTCAAGCGTCGAATTTGGGATGTTTGGGATATTTTGAAAACTGCAGGGAGGGCTGGGGCAAAATGTGATATATCGCCGCTTTCAGTAACTAGCATATTTTCGGTATAAAAAGTCGTAATTTCATACTGCGAATACGTGCAGAGAGCCAGAAATTGGCTCCAAAATATGCCTCAAGGGTCGTATTTGGGATGTTTGGGATATTTTGAAAACTGCAGGGGGGTTTGCGCAAAATGTGACCCATCGCTGCTCTCACTAATTGGCATATTTTCGGTATAAAATTCGTAATTTCAAACTGCGAAAACGTGCCGAGAGCCAGAATTTGGCTCCAAAATATGGCTCAAGCGTGGAATTATGGACATTTGGGATGTTTTGAAAACTGCAGGGGGGTTTGGGCAAAATGTGTCCCATCGCCGCTTTCAGTATTTGGCATATTTTCGGTATAAAAAGTGGTAATTTCAAACTGCGAGTACATGCAGAGAGCCAGAATTTGGCTCCAAAATATGGTTCAAGGGTCGATTTTGGGATGATTGGGATATTTTCAAAACTGCAGGGATAGTTTGGGCAAGATGTGACTCATCGGCGCGTTCTGTAATTGGCATATTTTCGGTATAAAAATTCGTAATTTCAAACTGCGAATACGTGCAGAGAGCCAGAATTTGGCTCCAAAATATGGCTCAAGAGTCGAATTTGAAATGTTTGGGATATGTTGAAAACTGCAGGGAGGACTTGGGCAAAATATGACTCATCGGCGTGTTCAGTAATTGGCATAATTTCGGTATAAAATTCGTAATTTCAAACTGCGAATACATGCAGAGAGCCAGAATTTGGCTCCAAAATATGGTTCAAGCGTTGAATTTGGGATGTTTGTAATATTTTTAAAACTGCAGGGAGGGTTTGGGCAAAAGGTGACCCAACGCTCATCCCAGTAATTGGTATATATTATGTATATAAATTCGTAATTTCAAACTACGAATACGTGCAGAAAACGCGAATTTTGCTCCAAAATATTGTTCAAGCGTCAAATTTGGGATGTTTGGGATATTTTGAAAACTGCAGGGGAGTTTGGACAAAATGTGACCCATCGCTGCTCTCAGTATTCGGCATATTTTCGGTATAAATATTTGTAATTTCAAACTGCGAATACATGCAGAGCGCCAGAATTTGGCTCCAAAATATGGTTCAAGGGACGAATTTGGGATATATGGGATATTATGAAAACTGCTTAGAGGGCTTGGGCAAAATGTGACTCATCGGCGCGTTCAGTAATTGGCATATTTTCGGTATAAAAATTCGTAATTTCAAACTGCGAATACCTGTAGAGAGCCAGAACTTGGCTCCAAAATATGGTTCAAGCGTCGAATTTGGGATGTTTGGGATATTTTCACAACAGCAGGGTGGGTTTGGGCAAACTGTGACCCATCGCCTCTCTCAGTAATTTGCCATATTTTCGGTATAAAATTCGTAATTTCAAACTGCGTATACATGCAGAGAGCCAGAATTTGGCTCCTAAATATGGCCCAAGCGTCGACTTTTGGGTGTTTGGGATATTTTCAAAACTGCAGAGAGGGTTTGGGCAAATGTGATCCATTGCCGCCCTCAGTAATTGGCATTTTTTCCGTATAAAAACTCGTAATTTCAAACTGCGAATACGTGCAGAGAGCCAGAATTTGGCTCCTAAATATGGTTCAAGCGTCGAATTTGGGATGTTTGTGATATTTTTAAAACTGCAGGGAGGGTTTGGGCAAAATGTGACCCATCGCTGATCCATTAATTGGCATATATTCGGGATGAAAAGTCATAATTTCAAACTGCGAATACGTGCAGAGAGCGAGAATTTTTCTCCAAAATATTGCTCAAGCGTCAAATTTGTAATGTTTGGGATATTTTCAAAACTGCAGGGAGGGTTTGGGCAAAATGTGACTCATCGGCGCGTTCAGTAATTGGCATATTTTCGGTATAAGAAGTCGTAATTTCAAACTGCGAATACGAGCAGAGACCCAGAATTTGGCTCCAAAATATGGCTCAAGATTCGAATTTGGGATGTTTGGGATATTTTGAAAACTGCAGGGAGGGCTGGGGCAAAATGTGATATATCGCCGCTTTCAGTAACTAGCATATTTTCGGTATAAAAAGTCGTAATTTCATACTGCGAATACGTGCAGAGAGCCAGAAATTGGCTCCAAAATATGCCTCAAGGGTCGTATTTGGGATGTTTGGGATATTTTGAAAACTGCAGGGGGGTTTGCGCAAAATGTGATCCATCGCTGCTCTCACTAATTGGCATATTTTCGGTATAAAATTCGTAATTTCAAACTGCGAAAACGTGCCGAGAGCCAGAATTTGGCTCCAAAATATGGCTCAAGCGTGGAATTATGGACATTTGGGATGTTTTGAAAACTGCAGGGGGGTTTGGGCAAAATGTGTCCCATCGCCGCTTTCAGTATTTGGCATATTTTCGGTATAAAAAGTGGTAATTTCAAACTGCGAATACATGCAGAGAGCCAGAATTTGGCTCCAAAATATGGTTCAAGGGTCGATTTTGGGATGATTGGGATATTTTCAAAACTGCAGGGATGGTTTGGGCAAGATGTGACTCATCGGCGTGTTCTGTAATTGGCATATTTTCGGTATAAAAATTCGTAATTTCAAACTGCGAATACGTGCAGAGAGCCAGAATTTGGCTCCAAAATATGGCTCAAGATTCGAATTTGAAATGTTTGGGATATTTTGAAAACTGCAGGGAGGACTTGGGCAAAATATGACTCATCGGCGTGTTCAGTAATTGGCATAATTTCGGTATAAAATTCGTAATTTCAAACTGCGAATACATGCAGAGAGCCAGAATTTGGCTCCAAAATATGGTTCAAGCGTTGAATTTGGGATGTTTGTAATATTTTTAAAACTGCAGGGAGGGTTTGGGCAAAAGGTGACCCAACGCTCATCCCAGTAATTGGTATATATTATGTATATAAATTCGTAATTTCAAACTACGAATACGTGCAGAAAACGCGAATTTTGCTCCAAAATATTGTTCAAGCGTCAAATTTGGGATGTTTGGGATATTTTGAAAACTGCAGGGAGGGTTTGGGCAAAATGTGACCCATCGTCGCTCTCAGTAATTGGCATATTTTCGGTATAAAACTCGTAATTTCAAACTGCGAAAACGTGCCGAGAGCCAGAACTTGGCTCCAAAATATTACTCAAGCGTCGAATTTGGGATGTTTGGGATATTTTGAAAACTGCAGGGAGGGCTGGGGCAAAATGTGATATATCGCCGCTTTCAGTAACTAGCATATTTTCGGTATAAAAAGTCGTAATTTCATACTGCGAATACGTGCAGAGAGCCAGAAATTAGCTCCAAAATATGCCTCAAGGGTCGTATTTGGGATGTTTGGGATATTTTGAAAACTGCAGGGGGGTTTGGGCAAAATGTGACCCATCGCCGCTCTCACTAATTGGCATATTTTCGGTATAAAATTCGTAATTTCAAACTGCGAAAACGTGCCAAGAGCCAGAATTTGGCTCCAAAATATGGCTCAAGCGTGGAATTATGGACGTTTAGGATGTTTTGAAAACTGCAGGGGGGTTTGGGCAAAATGTGACCCATCGCCGCTTTCAGTATTTGGCATATTTTCGGTATAAAAATAGTAATTTCAAACTGCGAATACGTGCAGAGAGCCAGAATTTGGCTCCAAAATATGGCTCAAGGGTCGAACTTGGGATGTTTGGGATATTTTGAAAACTGCAGGGAGGGTTAGTCAAAATATTATCCATCGCCGCTTTCATTAATTGGCTTTAATTAATTTCGGTAAAAAAATTCGTAATTTCAAACTGGGAATAAGTGCAGAGAGACAGAATTTGGCTCCAAATTATGGCACAACCGTCGAATTTGGGATGTTGCGATAATTTGAAAACTGCCGGGAGGGTTTGGGCAAAATGTGATCCATCGCCGCTTTCAGTAATTGGCATATTTTCGGTATAAAAAGTCGTTATTTCAAACTGCGAATACGTGCAGAGAGCCAGAACTTGGCTCCTTAATATGGCTCAAGCGTCGAATTTTCGATGTTTGGGATATTTTCAAAACTGCAGGGTGGGTTTGGGCAGAGTGTGACCCATCGCCGCTCTCAGTAATTGGCATATTTTCGGTATAAAATTCGTAGTTTCAAAGTGCGAATACATGCAGAGAGCCAGAATTTGGTTCCTTAATATGGCCCATGCGTCGAATTTGGGATGTTTGGGATATTTTAAAAACTGCAGGGAGGGTTTGGGCAACATGTGATCCATCGCCGCTTGCAGTAATTGGGATTTTTTCTATATAAAAAGTCGTAATATCAAACTGCGAATACGTGCAGAGAGCCAGAATTAGGCTCGAAAATAAGGTTCAAGCGGCGAATTTGGGATGTTTGGGATATTTTGAAAACTTCAGAGGGGGTTTGGGCAAAAGGTGACTCATCGGCGCGTTCAGTAATTGACATATTTTCGGTATAAAAAGTCGTAATTTCAAACTGCGAATACGTGCAGAGACCGAATTTGCCTCCAAAATATGGCTCAAGAGTCGAATTTGGGATGTTTTGGATATTTTCAAAACTGCAGAGTGGGTTTGGGCAAACTGTGACCCATCGTCGCTCTCAGTAATTGGCATATTTTCGGTATAAAATTCATAATTTCAAACTGCGAAAACGTGCCGAGAGCCAGAACTTGGCTCCAAAATATTACTCAAGCGTCGAATTTGGGATGTTTGGGATATTTTGAAAACTGCAGGGAGGGCTGGGGCAAAATGTGATATATCGCCGCTTTCAGTAACTAGCATATTTTCGGTATAAAAAGTCGTAATTTCATACTGCGAATACGTGCAGAGAGCCAGAAATTGGCTCCAAAATATGCCTCAAGGGTCGTATTTGGGATGTTTGGGATATTTTGAAAACTGCAGGGGGGTTTGGGCAAAATGTGACCCATCGCCGCTCTCACTAATTGGCATATTTTCGGTATAAAATTCGTAATTTCAAACTGCGAAAACGTGCCGAGAGCCAGAATTTGGCTCCAAAATATGGCTCAAGCGTGGAATTATGGACGTTTGGGATGTTTTGAAAACTGCAGGGGGGTTTGGGCAAAATGTGACCCATCGCCGCTTTCAGTATTTGGCATATTTTCGGTATAAAAAGTGGTAATTTCAAACTGCGAGTACATGCAGAGAGCCAGAATTTGGCTCCAAAATATGGCTCAAGGGTCGAACTTGGGATGTTTGGGATATTTTGAAAACTGCAGGGATTGTTAGTCAAAATATGATCCATCGCCGCTTTCAGTAATTGGCATATTTTCGGTATAAAAAGTCGTAATTTCAAATTGGGAATAAGTGCAGAGAGACAGAATTTGGCTCCAAATTATGGCACAACCGTCGAATTAGGGATGTTGTGATAATTTGAAAACTGCCGGGAGGGTTTGGGCAAAATGTGATCTATCGCCGCTTTCAGTAATTGGCATATTTTCGGTATAAAAAGTCGTAATTTCAAACTGCGAATACGTGCAGAGAGCCAGAACTTGGCTCCTTAATATGGCTCAAGCGTCGAATTTTCGATGTTTGGGTTATTTTCAAAACTGCAATGTGGGTTTGGGCAGAGTGTGACCCATCGCCGCTCTCAGTAATTGGCATATTTTCGGTATAAAATTCGTAGTTTCAAAGTGCGAATACATGCAGAGAGCCAGAATTTGGTTCCTTAATATGACCCAAGCGTCGAATTTGGGATGTTTGGGATATTTTAAAAACTGCAGGGAGGGTTTGGGCAAAATGTGATCCATCGCCGCTTGCAGTAATTGGCATTTTTTCTGTATAAAAAGTCGTAATATCAAACTGCGAATACGTGCAGAGAGCCAGAATTAGGCTCCAAAATAAGGTTCAAGAGTCGAATTTGGGATGTTTTGGATATTTTCAAAACTGCAGAGTGGGTTTGGGCAAACTGTGACCATCGTCGCTCTCAGTAATTGGCATATTTTCGGTATAAAATTTGTAATTTCAAACTGCGAAAACGTGCCGAGAGCCAGAACTTGGCTCCAAAATATTACTCAAGCGTCGAATTTGGGATGTTTGGGATATTTTGAAAACTGCAGGGAGGGCTGGGGCAAAATGTGATATATCGCCGCTTTCAGTAACTAGCATATTTTCGGTATAAAAAGTCGTAATTTCATACTGCGAATACGTGCAGAGAGCCAGAAATTGGCTCCAAAATATGCCTCAAGGGTCGTATTTGGGATGTTTGGGATATTTTGAAAACTGCAGGGGGGTTTGCGCAAAATGTGACCCATCGCTGCTCTCACTAATTGGCATATTTTCGGTATAAAATTCGTAATTTCAAACTGCGAAAACGTGCCGAGAGCCAGAATTTGGCTCCAAAATATGGCTCAAGCGTGGAATTATGGACATTTGGGATGTTTTGAAAACTGCAGGGGGGTTTGGGCAAAATGTGTCCCATCGCCGCTTTCAGTATTTGGCATATTTTCGGTATAAAAAGTGGTAATTTCAAACTGCGAGTACATGCAGAGAGCCAGAATTTGGCTCCAAAATATGGTTCAAGGGTCGATTTTGGGATGATTGGGATATTTTCAAAACTGCAGGGATAGTTTGGGCAAGATGTGACTCATCGGCGCGTTCTGTAATTGGCATATTTTCGGTATAAAAATTCGTAATTTCAAACTGCGAATACGTGCAGAGAGCCAGAATTTGGCTCCAAAATATGGCTCAAGAGTCGAATTTGAAATGTTTGGGATATGTTGAAAACTGCAGGGAGGACTTGGGCAAAATATGACTCATCGGCGTGTTCAGTAATTGGCATAATTTCGGTATAAAATTCGTAATTTCAAACTGCGAATAAATGCAGAGAGCCAGAATTTGGCTCCAAAATATGGTTCAAGCGTTGAATTTGGGATGTTTGTAATATTTTTAAAACTGCAGGGAGGGTTTGGGCAAAAGGTGACCCAACGCTCATCCCAGTAATTGGTATATATTATGTATATAAATTCGTAATTTCAAACTACGAATACGTGCAGAAAACGCGAATTTTGCTCCAAAATATTGTTCAAGCGTCAAATTTGGGATGTTTGGGATATTTTGAAAACTGCAGGGGAGTTTGGACAAAATGTGACCCATCGCTGCTCTCAGTATTCGGCATATTTTCGGTATAAATATTTGTAATTTCAAACTGCGAATACATGCAGAGCGCCAGAATTTGGCTCCAAAATATGGTTCAAGGGACGAATTTGGGATATATGGGATATTATGAAAACTGCTTAGAGGGCTTGGGCAAAATGTGACTCATCGGCGCGTTCAGTAATTGGCATATTTTCGGTATAAAAATTCGTAATTTCAAACTGCGAATACCTGTAGAGAGCCAGAACTTGGCTCCAAAATATGGTTCAAGCGTCGAATTTGGGATGTTTGGGATATTTTCACAACAGCAGGGTGGGTTTGGGCAAACTGTGACCCATCGCCTCTCTCAGTAATTTGCCATATTTTCGGTATAAAATTCGTAATTTCAAACTGCGTATACATGCAGAGAGCCAGAATTTGGCTCCTAAATATGGCCCAAGCGTCGACTTTTGGGTGTTTGGGATATTTTCAAAACTGCAGAGAGGGTTTGGGCAAATGTGATCCATTGCCGCCCTCAGTAATTGGCATTTTTTCCGTATAAAAACTCGTAATTTCAAACTGCGAATACGTGCAGAGAGTCATAATTTGGCTCCAAAATATGGTTCAAGCGTCGAATTTGGGATGTTTGTGATATTTTTAAAACTGCAGGGAGGGTTTGGGCAAAATGTGACCCATCGCTGATCCCATTAATTGGCATATATTCGGGATGAAAAGTCATAATTTCAAACTGCGAATACGTGCAGAGAGCGAGAATTTTTCTCCAAAATATTGCTCAAGCGTCAAATTTGTAATGTTTGGGATATTTTCAAAACTGCAGGGAGGGTTTGGGCAAAATGTGACTCATCGGCGCGTTCAGTAATTGGCATATTTTCGGTATAAGAAGTCGTAATTTCAAACTGCGAATACGAGCAGAGACCCAGAATTTGGCTCCAAAATATGGCTCAAGATTCGAATTTTGGATGTTTGGGATATTTTCAAAACTGCAGGGTTGGTTTGGGCAAACTGTGAACCATCGCCGCTCTCAATAATTGGCATATTTTCGGAATAAAATTCGTAATTTCAAACTGCGAATACATGCAGAGAGCCAGAATTTGGCTCCTTAATATGGCTCAAGCGTCGAATTTTCGATGTTTGGGATATTTTCAAAACTGCAGGGTGGGTTTGGGCAAAGTGTGACCCATCGCCGCTCTCAGTAATTGGCATATTTTCGATATAAAATTCGGAATTCCAAACTGCGAATACATGCAGAGAGCCAGAATTTCGTTCCTTAATATGGCCCAAGAGGCGATTTTGGGATGTTTGGGATATTTTAAAAACTGCAGGGAGGGTTTGGGCAAAATGTGATCCATCGCCGCTTTCAGTAATTGGCATTTTTTCTGTATAAAAAGTCGTAATATCAAACTGCGAATACGTGCAGAGAGCCAGAATTTGGCTCTAAAATAAGGTTCAAGCGTCGAATTTGAGATGTATGGGATATTTTGAAAACAGCAGGGAGGGCTTTGGCAAAATGTGATCCATCGCGGCTTTAAGTAACTGGCATATTTTTGGTATAAAAAATCGTAATTTTAAACGGCGAATACGTGCAGAGAGCCAGAAATTGGCTCCAAAATATGCCTCAAGGGTCGTATTTGGGATGTTTGGGATATTTTGAAAATTGCATTGATGACTTGGGCAAAATGTGACTCATCGGCGCGTTCAGTAATTGGCATATTTTCGGTATTAAAACTCGTAATTTCAAACTGCGAATACATGCAGAGAGCAAGAATTTGGCTCCTTAATATGGCTCAAGCGTCGAATTTTCGATGTTTGGGATATTTTCAAAACTGCAGGGTGGGTTTGGGCAAAGTGTGACCCATCGCCGCTCTCAGTAATTGGCATATTTTCGATATAAAATTCGGAATTCCAAACTGCGAATACATGCAGAGAGCAAGAATTTCGTTCCTTAATATGGCCCAAGAGGCGATTTTGGGATGTTTGGAATATTTTAAAAACTGCAGGGAGGGTTTGGGCAAAATGTGATCCATCGCCGCTTTCAGTAATTGGCATTTTTTCTGTATAAAAAGTCGTAATATCAAACTGCGAATACGTGCAGAGAGCCAGAATTTGGCTCTAAAATAAGGTTCAAGCGTCATATTTGAGATGTATGGGATATTTTGAAAACAGCAGGGAGGGCTTTGGCAAAATGTGATCCATCGCGGCTTTAAGTAACTGGCATATTTTTGGTATAAAAAATCGTAATTTTAAACTGCGAATACGTGCAGAGAGCCAGAAATTGGCTCCAAAATATGCCTCAAGGGCCGTATTTGGGATGTTTGGGATATTTTGAAAACTGCATTGATGACTTGGGCAAAATGTGACTCATCGGCGCGTTCAGTAATTGGCATATTTTCGGTATAAAAACTCGTAATTTCAAACTGCGAATACGTGTAGAGAGCCAGAACTTGGCTCCAAAATATGGCTCAAGCGTCGAATTTGGATGTTTGGGATATTTTCACAACAGCAGGGTGGGTTTGGGCAAACTGTGACCCATCGCCGCTCTCAGTAATTTGCTATATTTTCGGTATAAAATTCGTAATTTCAAACTGCGAATACATGCAGAGAGCCAGAATTTGGCTCCTAAATATGGCCCAAGCGTCGAATTTTGGGTGTTTGGGATATTTTCAAAACTGCAGGGAGGGTTTGGGCAAATGTGATACATCGCCGCCCTCAGTAATTGGCATTTTTTCCGTATAAAAATTCGTAATTTCAAACTGCGAATACGTGCAGAGAGTCATAATTTGGCTCCAAAATATGGTTCAAGCGTCGAATTTGGGATGTTTGTGATATTTTTAAAACTGCGGGAAGGGTTTGGGCAAAATGTGACCCATCGCTGATCCCATTAATTGGCATATATTCGGGAAAAAAAGTCGTAATTTCAAACTGCGAATACGTGCAGAGACCGAGAATTTTTCTCCAAAATATTGCTCAAGCGTCAAATTTGGGATGTTTGGGATATTTTGAAAACTGCAGGGTGGGTTTGGGCAAACTGTGAACCATCGCCGCTCTTAGTAATTGGCATAATTTCGTTATGAAATTCGTAATTTCATGCTGCGAATACGTGCAGAGAGCCAGAAATTGGCTCCAAAATATGCCTCAAGGGTCGTATTTTGAATGTTTATGATATTTTGAAAACTGCAGGGAGGTTTGGGCAAAATGTGACCATCGCCGCTTTCAGTATTTGGCATATTTTCGGTAAAAAAATTCGTAATTTCAAACTGCGAATACGTGCAAAGAGCCAGAACTTGGCTCCAAAATATGGTTCAAGCGTCGAATTTGGGATGTTTTGGATATTTTGAAAACTGAAGGGGGGTTTGGGCAAAATGTGACACATCGCTGCTTTCAGTAATTAGCATATTTTCGGTATAAAAATTCGTTATTTCTAACTGCGAATACGTGCAGAGAGCCAGAATTTGGTTCCAAAATATGGCTGAAGGGTCGAACTTGGGATGTTTGGGATATTTTGAAAACTGCAGGGAGGGTTTGGGCAAAATGTGATCCATCGCCGCTTTCACTAATTGGCATTTTTTCTGTATAAAAGGTCGTAATTTCAAACTGCGAATACGTGCAGAGAGCCAGAATTTGGCTCCAAAATATGGCTCGAGCGTCGAATTTGGGATGTTTGTGATATTTTTAAAACTGCAGGGAGGGTTTGGGCAAAATGTGACCCATCGCTGATCCCAGTAATTGGCATATTTTCTTTATAAAAAGTCGTAATTTCAAACTGCGAATAGGTGCTGAGAGCCAGAATTTGGCCCCAAAATATGGCTCAAGGGTCGAATTTTGTTTGTTTGGGATATATTGAAAACTTCAGGGAGGTTTTGTCAAAATGTGACCCCAACGCTGCCCTCAGTAAATGGCATATTTGCGGTATAAAAAGTCGTAGTTTCAAACTGCGATTACGTGCAGAGAGCCAGAATTTGGCTCCAAAATGTGGCTCAAGGGTCGAATTTGGGATGTATGTGATATTTTTATAAAGTGCAGGGAGGGTTTGTGCAAAATGTGATCCATCACCACTTTCTGTAATTGGCATATTTTCGGTATAAAAACTCGTAATTTCAAACTGCGAATACGTGCAGAGAGAAAGAATTTAGCTCCAAAATATGGCTCAAGAGTCGAATTTGAGATGTTTGAAATATTTTGAAAACTGCCGAGGGGGTTTAACCAAAATGTGGCCCATCGCCGCCCTCAGTATTTGGCATATTTTCGTTATGAAAAGTCGTAATTTCAAACTGCGAATACGTGCAGAGAACCATAATTTGGCTCCAAAATATAGCACAACATTCGTATTTGGGATGTTTGGGATATTTTGAAAACTACAGTGAGGGTTTAGGGAAAATGTGATCCATCGACGCTTTCAGTAATTGGTATATTTTCGGTGTAAAAAGTCGTAATTTCAAACTGCGAATACGTGCAGAGACCCAGAATTTGGCTACAAAATATGTCTCAAGGGTCGAATTTTGGATGATTGGGATACTTTGAAAACTGCCGGGGGGTGGGGGGGGGCAAATGTGACCCATCGCCGCTTGCCGTAATTGGCATATTTTCTGCATAAAAGTAGCAATTTCGAACTGTGTATACGTGCAGCGAGCCAGAACTTGCCTCCAAAATATGGCACAAACGTCGAATTTCGGATGTGTGGGATATATTGAAAACTGCAGGGAGGGTTAGTCAAAATATGATCCATCGCCACTTTCAGTAATTGGCATATTTTTGGTATAAAAAGTCTTAATTTCAAACTGCGAATACGTGCAGATTTGTCTCCAAAATATGGCTCAAGCGTCGAATTTGGGATGTTTGGGATATTTTGAAAACTGCACGTAAGTTTGGGAAAAATGTGACCCATCGTCGCTCTCAGTAATTGGCATATTTTTGGTACAAAAATTCGTAATTTCAAACTGCGAATAGGTGCTGAAAGCCAGAATTTGGCCCCAAAATATGTCTCAAGGGTCGAATTTTGTTTGTTTGGGATATATTGAAAACTTCGGGGAGGTTTTGGCAAAATGTGACCCAACGCCGCTCTCAGTAAATGGCATATTTTCGGTATAATAAGTCGTAATTTCAAACTGCGATTATGTGCAGAGAGCCAGAATTTGGCTCCAAAATGTGGCTCAAGGGTCGAATTTGGGTTGTATATGATATTTTTAAAACTGCAGGGAGGGTTTGTTCAAAATGTGATCCATCACCACTTTCAGTAATTGGCATATTTTCGGTATAAAAACTCGTAATTTCTAACTGCGAATACGTGCAGAGAGAAAGAATTTAGCTCCAAAATATGGATCAAGGGTCGAATTTGGGATGTTTGGGATATTTTGAAAACTGCAGGTTGGTTTGGGCAAAATGTGACCCATCGCCGCCCTCAGTAATTGGCATATTTTTGGTACAAAAAGTCGTAACTTCAAACTGAGAATACGTGAAGAGAGCCAGAATTTGGCTCCGAATTATATTTCAAGAGTCGAATTTGGGATGTTTGAGATATTTTGAAAACTGCAAAGGGGATATGGCAAAATGTGAACCATCGCCGCACTCAGTAATTGGCATATTATTGGTACTAAGAGTCATAATTTCAAACTGTGAATACGTGCAGAGAGCAAGAATTTGGCTCCAAAATATGGCATAACCGTCGAGTTTGGGATGTTTGGGATATTTTGAAAACTACAAGGGGGGGGTTAGGGCAAAATTGGCATATTTTCGGTATAAAATTCGTAATTTCAAACTGCGAATACGAGCAGAGCCAGAAATTTGCTACAAAATATGGCTCATGCGTCGAATTTGGGATGTTTGGATTATTTTGAAAACTGCAGGGGGAATTTGGGCAAAATGTGACCCCAACGCCGCTCTAAGTAATTGGCATATTTTTGGTGTAAAAATTCGTAATTTCAAACTGCGAATACCTGCAGAGAGCCAGAATTTGGTTTCAAAATATGGCTCAAGGGTCGAATTTGGGATGTTTGGTATATTTATAAAACTGCAGGGGGGGTTTGGGCAAAATGCGACCCATCGCTGCTCTCAGTAAATGGCATATTTTCGGTATAAATAGTCTTAATTTCAAACTGTGAATACGTGCAGAAAGCCAGAATTTGGCTCCAAAATATGGATCAAGGTTCGAATTTGGGATGTTTGGGATATTTTGATAACTGCAGGGGGGTTTGGGCGAAATGTGACCCATCGCCGCTCTCAGTAATTGGCATTTTTCAGTATAAAAAGTCGTAATTTCCAACTGCGAATACCTGCAGAGAGCCAGAATTTTGCTTTAAAATATGGCTCTAGCTTCGAATTTGGGATGTTTGGGATATTTAAAAAACTGCAGGGGGGTTTGGGCAAAATGTGACCCATCGCCGCTTTTAGTAATTGGCACATTTTCGGTATAAAAGTCGTAATTTCAAACTGCGAATACGTGCAGAGAGCCAGAACTTAGCTCCAAAATATGGCACAACTGTCAAATTTTGGATGTGTGGGATATTTTGAAAACTGCAGGGAGGGTTTGGGCAAAATGTGATCCGTCGCCGCTTTAAGTAATTGGCATATTTTCGGTATAAAAAGTCGTAATTTCAAACTGCGAATACTTGCAGAGAGCCAGAATTTGGCTACAAAATATGGCTTAAGGGTCGAATTTGGAATGTTTGGGGTATTTTAAAAACTGCAGGGGGTGGGGGGGGCAAAATGCGACCCATCGCTGCTCTCAGTAAATGGCATATTTTCGGTATAAAAGTCGTAATTTCAAACTGCGAATACGTGCAGAGAGCCAGAACTTAGCTCCAAAATATGGCACAACTGTCGAATTTTGGATGAGTGGGATATTTTGAAAACTGCAGGGAGGGTTTGGGCAAAATGTGATCCGTCGCCGCATTAAGTAATTGGCATATTTTCGGTATAAATAGTCGTAATTTCAAACTGAGAATACGTGCAGAGAGCCAGAATTTGGCTCCAAAATATGGATCAAGGGTCGAATTTGGGATGTTTGGAACATTTTGAAAACTGCAGGGGGGTTTGGACTTAATGTGACCCATCGCCGCTCTCAGTAATTGGCATTTTCAGTATAAAAAGTGTTAATTTCAAACTGCGAATATGTGCAGAGAGCAAGAATTTTGCTCCAAAATATGGCTCAAGCGTCGAATTTGTGATGTTTGGATCATTTTGAAATCTGCAGGGGGGGGGGGCAAAATGTGACCCCAACGCCGCTCTCAGTAATTGGCATATTTTTGGTATAAAAACTCGTAATTTCTAACTGCGAGTACCTGCAGAGAGCCAGAATTTTGCTCCAAAATATGGCTCTAGCTTCGAATTTGGGATTTTTAGGACATTTAAAAAACTGCAGGCGGGGGTTGGGCAAAATGTGACCCATCGCCTCTAAGTAATTGGCATGTTTTCGGTATAAAAATTCGTAATTTCAAACTGCAAATACGTGCAGAGAGCCAAAATTTGGCTCCAAAATATGGCTCAAGCATCGAATTTGGGATTTTTGGGATTTTTGAAAACTGCAGGGGGGGTTTGGGGAAAATGTGACCCAACGACGCCCTTAGTATTTGGCATATTTTCGGTATCAAAATTCGTAATTTCAAACTGCGAATACGTGCAGATAGCCAGAATTTGGCTCCTAAATATGGCACAACCGTCGAATTGGGATGTTTTAGATATTTTGAAAACTATAGGGAGGGTTTAGGGAAAATGTGATCCATCGCCGCTTTCAGTAATTGGCATATTTTCGGAATAAAAAGTCGTAATTTAAAACTGCAAACACGTGCAGAGAGCAGGAATTTATCTACAAAATATGGCTCAAGGGTCGAATTTGGGATGTTCGGGATATTTTGAAAACTGAAGGGGGGAGGGGGGGGGTTTGGGCAAAATGTGACCCATCGCAGCTTTCAGTAATTGGCTTATTTTCGGTATAAAAGTCGTAACTTCAAACTGCGAATACGTGCAGAGAGCCAGAACTTGGCTCCAAAATATGGCACAACCATCGAATTTTGGATGTGTGGGATATTTTGAAAACTGCAGGGGGGATTGGGCAAAAATGTGACCCATCGATGCTCTCAGTAATTGGCATATTTTCGGTATAAAAAATCGTAATTTCAAGCTGCGAATACTTGCAGGGAACCAGAATTTTGGTAAAAAAATATGGTTCAAGCGACGAATTTGGGATGATTGGGATATTTTGAAAACTGCAGGGGGGTTTGGGCAAAATGTGACCCATCGCCACTCTTAGCAATTGGCATATTTATGGTACTAAGAATCAAAATTTCAAACTGCGAATACTTGCAGAGAGCCAGAATTTGGCTGCAAAATATGGCTTAACGGTCGAGGTTGGGATGTTTAGGATATTTTGAAAACTACAGGGGGGGTTTGGGAAGAAAAGTGACCAATCGCAGCTCAATGTAATTGGCATGTTTTCGGTTTAAAAATTCGTAATTTCAAACTGCAAATACGTGCAGAGAGCCAGAATTTGGCTCCAAAATATGGGTCAAGGGTCGAATTTGGGATGTTAGAGTGGTGAGTGGTAGTCGTTGAGAGTGGTGACTGGCGCTGTGGAGAGTGGTGAGTGGCAGTGAGGGAGAGTGATGAGTGGCAGTGATGGAGGGTGGTGAATATCAATGGTTGGGAGTGTTGAGTGGCAGTGGTTGAGAGTGGTGAGTGGTGAGTGGCAGTGGTGAAGAGTGGTGAGTGGCAGTGGTGAAGAGTTGTGAGTGGCAGTGGTGGGGAGTGGTGAGTGGCAGTGGTGGAGGGTGGTGAGTGGAAGTGGTGGTGAGTTGTGATTGGCAGTGGTGGGGAGTGATGATTGGCAGTGGTCGTGAGTGGCAGTGGTGGTGAGTGGCAGTGGTGGTGAGTGGCAGTGGTGGTGAGTGGTGTGTGGCAGTGGTGGGGAGTAGTGAGTGGCAGTGGTGGAGAGTAGTGAGTGGCAGTGGTGGAGAGTTGAGAGTGGCAGTGGTGGAGAGTGGTGAGTGGCAGTGGTGGAGAGTTGTGAGTGGCAGTGGTGGTGAGTGGTGAGTGGTGAGGGACAGTGATGGAGAGTGTTGGGTGGCAGTGGTGGAGTGTGATGAGTTGCAGTGGTGATGAGTGATGATTGGCAGTGGTGGAGAGTGGTGAGTTGCAGTGTTGGAGAATGATGAGTGGAAGGGTTGGGGAGTGTTGAGTGGCAGTGGTGGAGAGTGATGACTGGCAGTGGTGGAGAGTTGTGAGTGGCAGTGGTGGAGAGTTGTGAGTGGCAGTGGTGGAGAGTGGTGAGTGGCAGTGGTGGAGAGTGGTGAGTGGGAGTGGTGGAGAGTAGTGAGTGGCAGTGGTGGAGAGTAGTGAGTGGCAGTGGTGGAGAGTGGTGAGTGGCAGTGGTGGAGAGTAGTGAGTGGCAGTGGTGGAGAGTAGTGAGTGGCAGTCGTGGAGAGTGGTGAGTGGCAGTGGTGGAGAGTGGTGAGTGGGAGTGGTGGAGAGGGGTGAGTGACAGTGTTGAAGACTGTGGAGTGGCAATGTTGGAGAGTGGTGAGTGGCAGTGGTGGGGAGTGATGATTGGCAGTGGTGGAGAATGATGAGTGGCTGTGGTGGAGAGTGGTGAGTGGCAGTGGTTGAGAGTTGTGAGTGGCAGTGGTGGAGAGTTGTGAGTGGCAGTGGTGGAGAGTAGTGAGTGGCAGTGGTGGTGAGTTGTGAGTGGTAATGGCGGATAGTGGTGAGTGGTAGTGGTGATGAGTGGCAGTGGTGGTGAGTGGCAGTGGTGGTGAGTGGCAGTGGTGGTGAATGGCAGTTGTGATGAGTGGTGAGTGGCAGTGGTGGAGAGTGATGAGTGTGCAGTTGTGGTGAGTGATGATTGGCAGTGGTGGAGAGGGGTGAGTGGCAGTGGTGGTGAGTGATGAGTGGCAGGTGTGGTGAGTGGCAGGTGTGGTGAGTGGCAGTGGTGGAGAGTGGTGAGTGGCAGTGGTGGTGAGTGATGATTGGCAGTGGTGGAGAGGGGTGAGTGGCAGTGGTGGAGAGGGGTGAGTGGCAGTGGTGGTGAGTGATGAGTGGCAGGTGTGGTGAGTGGCAGGTGTGGTGAGTGGCAGTGGTGGAGAGTGGTGAGCGGCAGTGGTGGTGAGTGGCAGGTGTGGTGAGTGGTGAGTGGCAGTGGTGGTGAGTGGCAGTGGTGGTGAGTGGCAGTGGTGGTGAGTGGCAGTGGTGGTGAATGGCAGTTGTGATGAGTGGTGAGTGGCCGTGGTGGAGAGTGATGAGTGTGCAGTTGTGGTGAGTGATGATTGGCAGTGGTGGAGAGGGGTGAGTGGCAGTGGTGGTGAGTGATGAGTGGCAGGTGTGGTGAGTGGCAGTGGTGGAGAGTGGTGAGTGGCAGTGGTGGTGAGTGATGATTGGCAGTGGTGGAGAGGGGTGAGTGGCAGTGGTGGAGAGGGGTGAGTGGCAGTGGTGGTGAGTGATGAGTGGCAGGTGTGGTGAGCGGCAGGTGTGGTGAGTGGCAGTGGTGGAGAGTGGTGAGCGGCAGTGGTGGTGAGTGGCAGGTGTGGTGAGTGGTGAGTGGCAGTGGTGGTGAGTGGCAGTGGTGGTGAGTGATGAGTGTGCAGTTGTGGTAAGTGGCAGTGGTGGAGAGTGATGAGTGTGTAGTTGTGGTGACTGACAGTGGTGGAGTGTGCTGAGTGGCAGTGGTGGCGTTTTGAGGGGATGTGGTCATGTTGATGCCTGGTCGAAAAGGAAGTAATTTAACACTGTCATTTGAAGTGTTATTTGAAGTGTCTAAGCTTCTATGTCATATTCCTGTCTGGGTCTTCTGCCATTTGGTGTGGATTATATATGTCTACGACTATAATTTTTGCCCTCTAGTTGTTATTGTTCCTATTATGTAGTCACTGAAACCTTCACATCCCTGAGCAACCAACTCCTCAAAATCCCAGCCTTTTCTTCCCAGCAGGGCTACACCACCACTACCACCTCTTCCTTCTCTCTGTTTCCTCATAACATAATAGTCCTGTGGGAACACTGCATTTGTTATTGTTTTCGTCAGCTTTGTTTCTGTGAGAGATATTGTCTGGGTTTTCCTCTAGTACCCATTCTCCAAGTTCATTTGCTTTATTTGTAATTCCATCTATGTTAGTGTACATTGCCTTGAGGCTCACTTTCTTCTGTCCCTTCTCAAATCTCCTCCTTGGTGAGTGTTCTGCTGATGGAGGAAGCTGTGTCATGGGTGTGGGGATTTGTGAGGTGGATACCAGGGTTGCAGAGGATACTGGGATGAGGGGTGGGAGGTCAAGTGAAGGGGGAGGGATAGGGAGGGTATGGGGTGAAAAGGGCGGGAGGACAGGAAGGAAAGGGGGGTTTTCTTTGCAGAGGAGGGTGGTGGGGTTGCCCTCCCTGCTGGTGTTACTGGGTAGTTGGTTGTGGGTTCCTCCCTCGCCTCTGGGGTTGATCTGTTGGAAGCTGTGGTTTCCTGGTGTTCTTCTCTCGACCTGCGCTTCTTCCTTGCTTCTGCCGCCATGGCCCTCTCCTCCCTCGTCATGTCCCTCTGGAGGATTACTTTTTTTAATTATCCCACATGTTGCAGGTGGCTTTTCTTTGTTAGAATCATGTCTTTTGTGTTCTCGTTTGCAAACACTATTTTTAACACACGGTCTCGGTCTTTTTTGTACCAACCTAACCTGAAACCCTTCTCAATGCTATGCTCAGCCCCTTCCATGTCTAGTGCCTTCAGTATTTCATTTACTGCCACTTTGTCCTTATCATTCCACTCATTCCTATTAGAGCCTTCCTGCTCTTTAATACCCACAGCTACCACTGCTCTTTTCCTTTCCAGCATCTGGCTAGTGGAGCGTGTCGCTTCCTGTGAGGTGACTGCTTTCATGGCTACCTCCATCACTGCAGACATTACTTCAGAGTTGTTGTTTTTTTAGCATTTCTGCAAATGTAGCTTTTATTGTGGCATTCTCTTCCAAAATACTATTACCACCTTCTCCCTGGGGTAGTTATCTGAGTCTCAGCATCGATACTGTTCTCTTTGAGGGCTCTAATCTCCTCCTTTGCTGCTGTCAGCTCTCTTTTTAGGTTGATTATTTAATTCTTCATTTCCTGCATCTCACTCTTGATGTCCTCCAGAAACTGGGTGAACATTTCCTTCATTTCATCACCTGAACTTTTCTCTGTTGTGAGTAAGTTGTGAGTGGCAATGGCGGAGAGTGGTGAGTGGTAGTGGTGATGAGTGGCAGTGGTGGAGTGTGATGAGTTTCAGTGGTGGTGAGTGATGATTGGCAGTGGTGGAGAGGGGTGAGTGGCAGTAGTGGAGAGGGGTGAGTGGCAGTGGTGGAGAGGGGTGAGTGGCCGTGGTGGAGAGGGGTGAGTGGCAGTGGTGGAGAGTGGCAGGTGTGGTGAGTGGTGAGTGGCAGTGGTGGTGAGTGGCAGTGGTGGTGAGTGGCAGTGGTGGTGAGTGGCAGTTGTGATGAGTGGTGAGTGGCAGTGGTGGAGAGTGATGAGTGTGCAGTTGTGGTGAGTGACAGTGGTGGAGTGTGGTGAGTGGCAGTGGTGGCGTTTTGAGGGGATGTGGTCATGTTGATGCCTGGTCGAAAAGGAAGTAATTTAACACTGTCATTTGAAGTGTTATTTAAAGTGTCTAAGCTTCTATGTCATATTCCTGTCTGGGTCTTCTGCCATTTGGTGTGGATTATATATGTCTACGACTATAATTTTTTGCCCTCTAGTTGTTATTGTTCCTATTATGTAGTCACTGAAACCTTCACATCCCTGAACAACCAACTCCTCAAAATCCCAGCCTTTTCTTACCAGCAGGGCTACACCACCACTACCACCTCTTCCTTCTCTCTCTTTCCTCATAACATAATAGTCCTGTGGGAACACTGCATTTGTTATTGTTTCGTCAGCTTTGTTTCTGTGAGAGATATTATGTCTGGGTTTTCCTCTAGTACCCATTCTCCAAGTTCATTTGCTTTATTTGTAATTCCATCTATGTTAGTGTACATTGCCTTGAGGCTCACTTTCTTCTGTCCCTTCTCAAATCTCCTCCTTGGTGAGTGTTCCGCTGGTGGAGGAAGCTGTGCCATGGGTGTGGGGATTTGTGAGGTGGATACCAGGGTTACAGAGGATACTGGGATGAGGGGTGGGGGGTCAAGTGAAGGGGGAGGGACAGGGAGGGTATGGGGTGAAAAGGGCGGGAGGACAGGAAGAAAAGGGGGGTTTTCTATGCAGAGGAGGGTGATGGGGTTGCCCTCCCTGCTGGTGTTACTGGGTAGCTGGTTGTGGGTTCCTCCCTCGCCTCTGGGGGTGATGTGTTGGGAGCTGTGGTTTCCTGGTGTTCTCCTCTCGCCCTGCGCTTCTTCCTTGCTTCTGCCGCCATGGCCCTCTCCTCCCTCGTCATGTCCCTCTGGAGGATTACTTTTTTGAATTCTCCCACATGTTGCAGGTGACTTTTCTTTGTTAGAATCGTGTCTTTTGTGTTCTCGTTTGCAAACACTATCTTTAACACACGGTCTCGGTCTTTTTTGTACCAACCTAACCTGAAAACCTTCTCAATGCTATGCTCAGCCCCTTCCATGTCTAGTGCCTTCAGTATTTCATTTACTGCCACTTTGTCCTTATCATTCCACTCATTCCTATTAGAGCCTTCCTGTTTTTTAATACCCACAGCTACCACTGCTCTTTTCCTTTCCAGCATCTGGCTATTGCAGCGTGCAGCTTCCTGTGAGGTGACTGCTTTCATTGCTACCTCCATCACTGCAGACATTACTTCAGAGTTGTTGTTTTTTAAGCATTTCTGCAAATGTTGCTTTTATTGCGGCATTCTCTTCCAAAATACTATTACCACCTTCTCCCTGGGGTGGTTATCTGAGTCTCAGCATCGATACTGTTCTCTTTGAGGGCTCTAATCTCCTCCTTTGCTGCTGTCAGCTCTCTTTTTAGGTTGCTTATTTCATTCTTCATTTCCTGCATCTCACTCTTGATGTCCTGCAGAAACTGGGCGAACATTTCCTTCATTTCATCACCTGAACTTTTCCCTGTTCCCCTGTTGCCTCTGGCTGTCATGCTTGACCCTGTTCCTAGTTGTGCCGTGATAGGATTTGTCAGAAGGGTAGAGCGCATTTGGGGAGAGAGATATATATAGAGAGAGAGGGAGAGAGAGAGAGAGAGAGGGAGAGAGAGAGAAAGAGATAAAGAGAGAGAGAGAGAGAGAGAGAGAGATAGAGAGAGAGAGAGAGGGGAGAGAGAGAGTTAAAGAGAGAGGGAGAGATAAAGTGAGGGAGAGAGGGGGAGAGTATGTGTAAGGCGTATGTGGGGTACTGGGGGGGGGTGGTGGTGACCAGGTCAGGTCAGATGGGGGGTAAGAGAGGAGGTGGGGGATAGTGGGGTCTTAATGTCTCTTTCCACAAAAGGTGTTAATCCTTTCTTTCCTGACTGAACGTTTGTGTGTGCGTATGTGTGTGCGTTTTTGCATGTGCGTGTGTGCATGCATACGTATGTGGGCGTGCGTGCATGCTTGTGCATGGGTGCGCATGCGTGCGTCCGTGTATCATGAGTTCCCGTAAGCATTAATTTCTACCCAAATGAGCCACTTTGAGATTTGAAATATATATGCTATCCTGAACAAGAATTTGATAATATTTTACCTAACACTGTACATCTGATTAATTGACCAGAGAGGGGTACATACCAGTCTTCCTTTCCGCTCACACAACTAAATGAGTAATGACGATGTATGGTTGACGATGGTGCTCCGTCGTTGCCTTCTACTTGGTGATTCACTAAGTGCTAGTAGATTTATGATGGCGGTTCTTCTCTATCTACACAAAGCTCTGGAGTCAGTCACTGTATCGTTTTGTTACAGTTCACTAATTTTTTACCACTGATCACAGTCACCACCCAACAAACACAATCAAGTAGTTCCACGGTGGGTCGTCCCACCTGGCTGTCAGGTCAGGTCGCTCCACGCGGTCCTCCACACTTATATGCACTGGTGATGTCAATAGCTCCACTTTGGTTTCATTGCACTATCGCTAGCGATATGACTATGCTATGTTGCACCCTGCTAGCTAGTGTACTCACCTAGTTGTACTCACCTAGTTGTGCTTGCGGGGGTTGAGCTCTGGCTCTTTGGTCCCGCCTCTCAACTGTCAATCAACAGGTGTACAGGTTCCTGAGCCTATTGGGCTCTATCATATCTACACTTGAAACTGTGTATGGAGTCAGCCTCCACCACATCACTTCCTAATGCATTCCATTTGTCAACCACTCTGACACTAAAAAAGTTCTTTCTAATATCTCTGTGGCTCATTTGGGCACTCAGTTTCCACCTGTGTCCCCTAGTGCGTGTGCCCCTTGTGTTAAACAGCCTGTCTTTATCAACCCTGTCAATTCCCTTGAGGATCTTGAATGTGGTGATCATGTCCCCCCTAACTCTTCTGTCTTCCAACGAAGTGAGGTTTAATTCCCGTAGTCTCTCCTCGTAGCTCATACCTCTCAGCTCGGGTACTAGTCTGGTGGCAAACCTTTGAACCTTTTCCATTTTAGTCTTATGCTTGACTAGATATGGACTCCATGCTGGTGCCGCATACTCCAGGATTGGTCTGACATATGTGGTATATAATGTTCTGAAAGATTCCTGTGAAAGTGTGTGTGTGTGTGTGTGTGTGTATGTATGTGTGTACTCACCTAATTGTACTCATCTAATTGTGCTTGCGGGGGTTGAGCTCTGGATCTTTGGTCCCTCCTCTCAATCGTCAATCAACAGGAGAGTGTTGATTGTACTGTGAGTGTGTGTGTGTGTGTGTGTGTATGTGTGTGTATGTGTGTGTGTGTAAGTGTATGTGTATGTGTACGTGTGTGTGTACGTGTGTGTGTGTGTGTACGTGTGTGTGTGTGTGTGTGTGTGTGTGTGTGTGTGTGTGTGTGTGTGTGTGTGTGTGTGTGTGTGTGTGTGTGTGTGTGTGTGTGTGTGTGTGTGTGTGTGTGTGTGTGTGTTTGTTGCTGTGAGAGTATTGTGTTTATGTATTCACCTAGTTGTGTTTGCGGGGGATTGAGCTTTGCTCTTTCGGCCCGCCTCTCAACTGTCAATCAACTGTTGCTAACTACTAACTAATTTTTTTTTCCACACACACACACACACACACACACACACACACACCCCAGGAAGCAGCTCCGTAACAGCTGTCTAACTCCCAGGTACCTATTTATTGCTAGGTAACAGGGGCATTCAGGCTGAAAGAAACCTCTTCCTACTCCTAAAGACCTTCTGCGCGTGTGTGAGTGTGTGTGTGTGTGTGTGTGTGTGTGGTGTGTGCGCGCATGTGTGGGAGTGCACGTGTGTGTGAGCACGCATGTGCGCGCGCGATAGTGAAGTACTATTTATTCCATGCCTTTATTAAAAAATCCTGCTCTTATATTCAATAATTTTCTGAAGTCATTCAAGGTTTTCGAGGCATGAATGAGAAGTGAGTTGAATTAATTTCACAACTCCCATTCATCGTCTGGTGATTGTGAGATTTTTTTCTACGCCTACCTGCCTTAAGAGGTGGACTACAAGTTTAAAGGCTGCTCACGGCAGTTAAGCATGAGTCCAATAGAAAAAAGGAAAAGCGTGAGCAAACCACCAGGCTTCTACCACTAGGGGTGGAAAACCTGTCCACATAGGCCGCTGGCTCCTCCTAGTTAAACAGGACGTTAAAATGCTCTCTTCTGCCATGTGAGGGATTCTAATCATCCCATTGATTGGTCTTCCTCCAAAATAATCTTTCCTGCCTCTACTCTACACAGACGCTGTCTTGTTGAATCGGCTCTTATACACAATGTACCCAACATGAACTTGAGTCCTGGCTTTGTTGCTGTGGACTCTTCCCTTTCACAGTATATACTCAAATGCTCTAATCTTTCTAACAAACGTGACCTTACATAAGCTTACCCTTTTTATTTACCTTTCTTCTCTTTCCTTTCTTTCTCTTTTCTCTTATTTTTCTGTTCATTGTCTTCTCCTACGTTCCCTCGTTTTCCTCTTCTCATTATTTTCTCCTTCTCTTTCGGTGGTTATAATAGGAACTGCCTCGTATGGGCCAATAGGCCCTCTGCAGTTCCTACTACAAGCCCCTCTACTACACCTTACTTTGCTCCTCATCTCTCTAGCCTATTTATTGCCTGTCTCTACTTCCTCATCACAATCGACTTGAGAATGGTTCAGGACGGACCGAAACGTCGCCGTCCCTTCACATTCTAGTGTGTGGTCTGGTTATCAGGACGTTAAAACTAATAAAGGGTAACCGACGAGTTCTCACAATCAAATATTTATATTTGATGTGGCGCTATGAATTGGAATTCGAATTCCCAAGAACAGCCATCATATCAAAAGATCACACAACATTCAATCGTATAAAGCAGAACATGGGTGGAAAAGAATGGTTGAAGGGTTGACATCAAAGACAGTTTTCTGTAAAATAACAATTTATTAATAACAGGAGATTAGTTACTACACTATTGAGTTTACACTACGTTAATGTCCATCCAGTGGCACGATAACAAACAGCTAAATAACAACCCTTGCTGTGCGGCTGCATACTGAACTAACCTGAACACAGGTGTGCCCACTGACGACGCAATATTGCAAATAAAAAAAATATCACAGACTAAGTTACACTACAGAGTGACTCGTTACGTTAATGTCCATCCAGTGGCAATTGCAACACAGCTATTCAGCAGTCCCTCAAGAAAATGACAGCAGTCTCCATCTTGCTGACACTTCGGGCTGACCAGTGAACTAACTGAACAATGATGGATGCCCACTGATGACACAAGCTTGTAATCAATATTGTCACGGCTTCACGGTAACAGATACTATAATCACAATCTTCAGGGTCCTCCAACCATAACAGGAGTGACCCCTGTAACTAGGCGGATAGTCCAACAGTGACTTCCTCTATCTCAACCTAATGTGAACACTCTTTGCAACCCCCTGCAAGGAGTTGCACTGTTACCAGTAAACGAAGCCAGGCAAGGTGGGATTCTTAGACACAGCTCCATTAATCCCTAAGTTACTTTACTCTCGTCATAGTAAAAGACTCAGATGAACTAATTGATCTAAAAAGCCATCTAGAGAGAGAGTCAGTACTCCGATTTACACATGGAAATGGTGAAAATAAGTCTCTCATTCTTGGATGTACTAGCAACGTGAGTAGAGAGTTTGAAAGAATAACACAGGTATTGGTGAACAACGGATATAGCAACACAGAAATAAACACTGCTATAAGAAGACACCTGGACCGATGGTATAATCCTGAATCCAGAACAAAAACAACACCAACTCCAATAAAATTATATGACAAATCAACTATGCACAGTGAACATAAAAAAAATTATGAAGGAAATAATTCGTAAAGGAGTAAAAAGCATTATTCCTAATCAAAACATAGACCTGACCATATTCTATAAAACAACGAAGACTAAAAACCTCCTTATTAAAAACAGCCCGAAGCCCAAGGAGAACCCTCTACAGCAGTCAAGCGTTGTGTACATGTACACTTGCCCCCACGAAGGATGTAACCTTCAATCTAATTACATAGGTATGACGTCGACCAAGCTGACGAGGCGTTTGACCTGTCATCTTCAATCCGGTGCCTCTAGGAATCACATGAGACAAGCCCATGACATCACCCTAACAAGAGAAATGCTGACTAAAAACATTTGTATAATAGACAAAACCCAAGATGTAAGAAGATTACAAATTCTTGAAGCAATTCACATAAGAATAGAAAAACCTACCATGAACACCCAAATCACAGAACTATTTACTCTACCCACCATGAGAGTAAGAACAAGACCGGAACTTAACGATGCCAACACAGAAGACACTGCTCAACATAATAGGCCTATTACACCTGATTAATCTTTGTATGTGCTTCGTCCTATTATCCCCTATTTATCCCCTTGCCTTTTCCTTTATTCTACTTGTTTTCTCACCTGCCTCTGTACTGGTATAAATCTAACCAGATCTGTAATTTCTTATCACTTGAGAATGAACCATGTAGGTTCGAAACGTTGTGCAATTGTATAATAAGTGTAAACATCAGATCACTTGATGTTCCCAATTTTCTGGGAACATCAGACTATTTGGAAACATCAGACTAGTTGGGAAGGCATCGGACGAGGGAGTGGGGAATGGTGGGGATGACGACGGGACGGGGGAGTTTAGGATGGTGGGGAGGACGAGGGGACAGGTTTTCAGTCCAGCAACGAGGAGGCCTGGTCGACGACCGGGCCGCGGGGTCGCTGAGCCCCGGAATCACCTCAAGGTAACCTCAAGGTAAGGGGAGTGGAGCATGGTGGGGAGGACGAGGGTACGGTGGAGTGGGGAATGGTGGGGAGGTCGAGGAGACGGGTGAGGGAGGAATGGTGGGGAGAACTGGGGGACAGGGAAGATTGCTGTGGCTCAGCAATGCGTGGCCGGGTACTAGTAGTATCTATCTATCTATCTATCTATATATATATATATATATATATATATATATATATATATATATATATATATATATATATATATATATATATATATATAATATATATATATATATAAACTTCACTACCATCTCTACCCTTCACCATCTTCCCTACCCTTCACAACCTTCCCTACCCCATCACCACCCACCCGTCCCTTCACCACCTTCGCTACCCTCCACCATCTTTCCTACCTTTACTACCTTCCCTTCCCTTCACAACCATCCCTACTCTTCACAACCTTCAATATCCTTCACCTCCTAATCAACCTTTCATAAACTTCCCTACCTTTCACCATCTTCCCTACCCTTCACCATCATCCTTAACGTTCTCTACCCGTTCTCCTTTACCACCTTAACAACACTTCACATAATCCCATACTGCTCACCATCTTCCCTAACCTTCACCACTTTGCCTACCTTTCATCACCTTCCCAACCCATCACAACCTTCCCTACCCTTCATCACTTTCCCTTCCCTTCACCAACTTCCCTACGCTTCACCAACTTCCCTTCTTTTCACCACCTTCCCTTCCTTTCACCACCTTCCCTTCCCTTCACCAACTTCCCTTCAGTTCACCATCTTCCCTACCTTTTACCACCTTCTCTTCCCTTCACTATCTTGCCTACCCTCTACCACTTTTCCTACCCTTCACTAACTTCCCTACCTTTCAAAATCTTCCCTACCAATTACCACCCTACCCGTCACCACCTTCTCTGTCCTTTACCACCTTCCCTACTCTTCACCACCTAATCAGCCCTTCAGCATTTTTCCTACCCTGCACCACCTCTACCCTTCACCATCTTCCCTACCCATCACCACCTACCTCACACTTCACCACCTTCTCTACTCTTCACCACCTTTCCTACCCTTCACCACTTTTCCTATCCTTCACCACCTAATCACCGCTTCACCACCTTCCCTACCCTTCACCACCTAATCAATCCTTCACCACCTTCTCTACCCTTCACTACATTCCCTTCCCTTCACAACCTAATCAACCCTTCACCGCCTAATCAGCCCTTCACCACCTAATCAACCCTTCACCATCTTCCTTACTCTTCAGCATCTTACCTTCCCTTCACCACCTTCTGTAGTCTTCACTATCTTCCCTAATCTTCACCACTTGCCTACCCTTCACCACCTTCTCTAGTCTTCACCATCTTCCCTAACCTTCACTGTATTACCTATCCTTCACCACCATCCCTACCCTTCACCACCTTACGTACCATTCACAACCTAATCAACCCTTCAGTACCTTTCCTACTTTTCACCACCTGCCTTACACTTCACCACCTTCTCTATCCTTCACTACCTTCCCTACCCTTCACCTCCTAATCAACCCTTCACCACCTTCACTATTCTTCACCATCTTCCCTAACCTTCACCACCTCGCCTACCCTTCACAACCTTCCCTACTCTTCACTACCTTCCCTTCCATTCACCACCTTCCCTACCCTTCACCATCTTCCCTAACCTTCACAACTGTCCCTACCCTTCACAACCTTCCCTACTCCTCACTACCTTCCCTTCCCTTCAACACCTTCCCTACCCTTCACATCCTCTCCTACCCTTTATCATCTTCCCTACCTTTACTACTTTCCCTACAGTCACTACCATCTCTTCCCTTTGCAACCATCCCTACCCTCCACCACCTTCCCAGCTTTCCCTATCTTTCAGAACCTTCCCTACCCATCACTACCTTCCCAACCCATGACCACCTACACTAACCTTCACAACCTTCCCATCTCTACACGACCGTTCTTCTCTGCCCTTCAAAACTTTCCCTCCCATTCTCCACCTTCCCTACCCTTCACATGCTTTCCCACCAATCGCCACCTATAATTCCCTTCACAATACCTACCCTTAATCATCTTCCTCACCCTTCGCCACCTTCCCTACACTTCACACCTTCTCTACCCCTCAACACCTTTCCAACCAATCACTTTTTTATCAACCCTTCACCACCTTCCCTGCTCTTCACCATAGGCCCAATTGGGTCGACTTCGTCCAGTCTATGTCTGTCTCTTTCCCCAGACCCAGGCGACTGCCCTTCAACCGTGAATAGATAAAGAGATACAGACATCCTTATGAAAAAAAGATATTTCACTCTACAGTAATAGGAATCTTCCTTGACTTTGTAGGAGGTGAACATGTCCAAGTTTCACAAAGCACTTGTGCCATGCATCAACACGTCCAACCTAACTATGAAACACCGCCAACCTCGCTATATTTTATCCATCTGTGATATTGACTTTATATTAATTTGTTCACCCTTCACGGTATTTAAAATTGTTTCTATATTTTGGTGTATTAATTTATTTATTCAAAAGTTTCTGATTCAAAATGAATTAGAAAATGAATAAGATCGTTAATTTATTTATGTTGATGACTGGGTTGGTGATGGTAGGGATGGTGCAAGTGTGGATGACAAGCCAGGAAGCGGAGAGACATACCCACCTACATCTCCTTCGGCTACAGGTTATTGAGTGGCAGAAGAACTAATATAGCCTCATTTACCTGTTGAGGCAGCTGGCCATCTTCCTCCATCTCCTCCCGCCTGGGATTGGTTGTGATGAATCGCTTCTCGACGGTGACGTGGAGCAGGAGCCTTTCTGGGATAGTGTGCCCTTCGTGGGCACATTCCTGCGGCACCAGCAGACTCTCCGGCTGGTGAGGGGTCTGAAGGACTTCCTGGTGCAGGTCGGAGAGGTGCCGGCAGCGCAGCCTACTGCAATCTGGAGTCGTTGGGAAATTCTGCCAATTTCTTTGGCTATCTTAATATTTTTGTTTATTAATGCCTGGCCGCGACGTGTGACCCGCCCTCGGGACCGTGACTGCATCGGTGTACAGCACAAATTTGCTCTCACCGCTCCCACATCCCTCTGAGCCACGACATGATGCCACAACCCTGGGAACAACCCGCTGAGCCACAACCCTGGGAACAACCCTCTGAGCCACAACCCTGGGAACAACCCTCTGAGCCACAACCCTGGGAACAACCCTCTGAGCCACAACCCTGGGAACAACCCTCTGAGCCACAACCCTGGGAACAACCCTCTGAGCCACGACATGATGCCACAACCTTGGGAACAACCCGCTGAGCCACGATCTTAGGATAGAGATCAGGAGAAAGTGGCAAGTAATTAAGACAGTATAGCTTTGAAAGGGATCAGGATAAAAATTTGGGATGGGACTGAAGGATGGAATGGTGCCCAACCTCTTGGATGGTAGGGGATTGAACGCCGACCTGCATGAAAGGAGACCGTCGCTCTACTGTCCACCCCAAGTGGTTGGGCACACAGCGAGGAAGAAGCACGAGTGATTGGCAATGAGTGGAGCAGCGGTGACGGCTGCCCCGGTGCTGTGTCATGATGAAAAGTGATGTTGTCGATGGTTTCGTTTGGCCAAAATGGCTGTGTGTGTGTGTGTGTGAGTGTGTGTGTGTGTGTGTGTGTGTGTGTACTCATCTAGTTGTGCTTGCGGGGGTTGAGCTCTGGCTCTTTGGTCCCTCCTCTCAACTGTCACTCAACTGGTGTACAGGTTCCTGGGCCTACTGGGCTCTATCAAATCTACATTTGAAACTGTGTATGGAGTCAGCCTCCACCACATCACTATCATCATATCACTCTTGGGTCCTCAGCTTCGACCTGTGTCCCCTTGTTTGTATTCCACCCGTGCTAAATAGTTTGTCTTTGACCACCCTATCAATTCCACTGAGAATTTTGTTGGTGTCGATCATGTCTCCCCTTACTCTTCTGTCTTCTAGGGACGTGAGGTTTTGCTTCCGTAGCCTTTCTTCGTAGCTCATTTCTCTCAGTTCTGGGACTAATCTGGAGGCATATCTCTGAATCTTCTCTTTCTTTGTCTTGAGTTTAACTAGGTATGAACTCCAGGCTGAAGCTGCCTATTCCAGGATTCGTCTGACATATGTGGTATACAAGGTCCTGAACAAATTCTTGCACATGTTTCTAAAAGCAGTTCTTATATTTGCTAACCAGCATATGCCGTTTATGATATCCTTTTGATGTGGGCTTCTGGGGACAGATTCGGTGTGATATCATCCCCACAGCTTTGTATTTGTCTCTTGCAGGATTTCACCTCCCAGATAGTACCTTGTCTCCCTTCACCTAATTTCAATACTTTATTCTTTCCAGAGTAAAACTCTAGTAGCCTTTTTCTAGACCATTCCTCCAGTTTGTACAGGTTGTCCTATAGTCTCTGTCTTCACCTGTTTTAAATCTTCTCATTATTTTTCCATTAGCAAGCTTTATGAGGAATTAGTCTATATCCTCAAGAAGATCGTTTACATATATTAGAAATAGGATGGGTCCATGGACAGATCCCTATGGGACTCCGCTGGTGACTTCTTGACGCTCTGATATCTATACACACAGTTACTCTCTGTTTCCTGTTGCTTAGATCCTCCCTTATCCACTGGAGCACATCACCTTTTACTCCTGCCTGTAAAAGCCTCTCTTGGGGGGTACTGTGTAAATGGAGGTCTAACATTCGAGGAAAATGCAGTATGCCCTCCCTTCTCTTTCTTGCCTAATATTTGTCGCCTGGTCATAGAATTCTATTAAACCTGCGAGGCATGATTTACCATCTCTGAACCCATGCTGGTAGTGTGTTACAAAGCTATTTCCCTCCAGATGCTCTACGAGGCTATTCCTAACGATCTACTCCATCACCTTGCATTGTATACAAGTTAAGGAAACTGGCCAGTAGTTCAGTGCCTCTTGTCTGACACCCTTTCTTGTATATTTGGACTACATTAGCTGTCTTCTAACTTTCAAACATCTCATGATCTCTCCCAGCCCTAGTCTTTCATATTGTATCCTCTTATGTTTTGAAGGCACGTGTTCCTTGAGTAATCCCTGTATTACTATTGTTTGTATCTTCTGTATTTCCTTATCATCGTCTCTCATTATTCTGATTTAATGCGCCCCTTGCTCTCTAGTTCTAGTTTCTAATTGCCATATTGTTCACTTCATTTTCACATATTTGAGAGAGGTTTTGTAAACTTTCCAATTTGTCCTCTAGCTGTTGCAATTTCGCCTCCCCATCCCTCTCCAGCTAGCTCGCTTTCCCAGTGGCAACCCCTACCTCTGTTCCGGTGGCTACTCCTACCTCTGTTCCGGTGGCTACCCCTACCTCTGTTCCGGTGGCTATCCCTACCTCTGTTCCGGTGGCTATCCTTACCTCTGTTCCGGTGGCTATCCTTACCTCTGTTCCGGTGGCTACACCGGAACAAAGGTAGGTGTAGGAGGTGGTGTAGCAAAGCTACACCACATCCTCCTCTCCCTTCTCTCTCTTTCCTCACTACATAGTAGCCCTGTGGAAACACTGCATTTGTTATGATGTTTGTTAACTTTGTTTATGTGAGTGCTATTATGTCTGGGTTTTCTTCTAGTGTCCATTCTCCGAGTTCACTTGTTTTATTTGTAATCCCATCTATGTTAGTGTACATTGCCTTGAAGCTCACTTTCTTCAGTTCATTTTCTTGTCCCTTTCTTGGCGAGCATTCTGCTGGTGTGGGAAGCTTTTCCGTGGGTGAGAAGATCTGTGAGGTGGTTTGCAGTGTCTCAGAGGAGTTTGGGGTGAAGGGTGGGGGTTTCAGGGAAGGGGGGACAGGTAGGGTGTGGGTTAAGGAGATAGGGGGGACATGGAAGATACGGGGTGAGGGGGGAGGAGGGATAGGGAGGGTATGGGATGAAGGGGGAGGGGGGACAGTGGAGGAAAGGTGGGAGGGGGGGACATGATGGGAATGGGGAAGGGGTGACAGGGTAAGAATGGGGTGAGGGGGGAGGGAGGGTTGGGTGGGGGCAGGTAGGGTGAGGGGAAGGGAGGGTTTCTATGCAGAGGAGGGTGGTGTTGTTGCTCTCCCCTCTGGTGTTGCTGGGATGCTGGTTCTGGGTTCGCCTCTTGTCTCTAGGACTGTTGTGTTGGGGGCTGTGATTTCCTGGTTTGCTCCTCTCTCCCTGCGCTTCCTCCTTGCCTCTGCTGCCCTGGCTCTCTCCTCCTTCGTCCTGTCCCTCTGCAGGGATACTTTCTTGTATCCCTCCACATGCTGCAGTCGACTCTTCCTTTCGAGAATATCCTCCTTCGGGGTTTCGTTTGTAAACACCACCTTTACAAGTCGATTTCTGTCCTTGTTGTACCAGCCCAACCTGAAAACCTTCTCAATGTTTCGTTCAGCCCCTTCCATCTGTAACCCCTTCAGTAGCCCCTGTACTGAAGAGGCTACTGAAGGGGCTACTCTATCCTTGCTATTCCATTCTTGCCTGTTGGATCCTTCCTGTTCTTTGATGCCTATTACTACCACTGATCTTTTTCTGTCCAGCAGCTGAGTGGTGCACCTTGCTGCTTCCTGTGAGGTGGCTGCTTGCATGGCTACCTCCCTCACTGTGTCCATAGCTTCTGAGCTCTTTTTCAGTATGTCCGCAAATGTTTCAGGTACAGAGGCATTTCCTTCCAATGTAACATTCCCACCCTCCCTTTGGATGATAATCTGATGCTCAGTCTCTTTATTTTTCTCTGTGAGGGATTTGATCTCCTCCCTTGCTGATGTCAGCTCACTTTGCAGGTTGTTAATTGTAATCCTCATTTCCTGCATCTCCTTCCTGAATTCCTCCAGAACTTGGGTTAACATGTCCTTCATTTGGTCACTCTGGCTGTTCTCTGTGTCCCTGTTGCATCCACCTGCCATTTTGCCCTTGTCAAGAGAGAGAGAGCAAGAATGGTCCTAGTGTGAGAGTGGGTGTGGTGGGGGGGGGGGGAGTGTTTTGGGAGAGTGGGAGTGGTGGGGGGGGGGGAGTGTGTTGGGAGAGTGAGATGGGGGGTTAAGATGTGTGTGTGTGTGTGTGTGTGTGTGTTTACTAGTTGTGTTTTTACGGGGGTTGAGCTTTGCTCTTTCGGCCCGCCTCTCAACTGTCAATCAACTGTTTACCAACTACTTTTTTTTTTTTTTTTTTTTTTCCACACCACACACTCACACACACCCCAGGAAGCAGCCCGTGACAGCTGACTAACTCCCAGGAATCTATTTACTGCTAGGTAACAGGGGCATTCAGGGTGAAAGAAACTTTGCCCATTTGTTTCTGCCTCGTGCGGGAATCGAACCCGCGCCACAGAATTATGAATCTTGCGCGCTATCCACCAGGCTACGAGGCCCCACTGTGTGTGTGTGTGTGTGTGTGTGTGTGCTTGCGTGCGTGTGTGCGTGCATACGAACGTGTGTGTGCGTGCATACGTGCATGCGTGCGCGGGTGCGTGTGTCACGAGAGTTCCGTAAGTGTCAACTTCTACCCAGAATGAGCCACTTTGAGATTTTAAATATATATGATATACTGAACAAGAATTTGATAATATTTTACCTCACTCTGTACACCAGAATAATTGACACAAAGGCGGTACATACCAGTCAGCCTCCCACTCATACAACCAGGTGAATAAGGACGATGTCTGGATGACGAGGTGATCCGTCGTCGCGTCCCATGTGGTCGTCACTAAGTGTCAGTAGATTGATGATGGCGATTCTTCTCTATCTAACACAAAGCTCTGGAGTCAGTCGCTGTATCGTTGTGTCTGTTTTGTTACAGTTCCCTAATTTACTGTACCACTGTTCACTGTAGTCCAATATGTAAACAAAGCCTCGTGGCTCCTCCCACGCGGCCTGTCTAGGGAATTATCACTATTTAGCACAAAGTTCAAGTGATAGCACTGTATTTTTCTTTCCTATGTGCGGCGGTTATACACTTTCTGATACCCCTAGATCTGTGATCGGTCACTGTAGCCTTAATTAACCCAAAAATATTGGTGTGTGTGTGTGTGTGTACTCACTTAGTTGTACTCACCTCGTTGTTTGCGAGGGTTGAGCTCTGGGTCTTTGGTCCCGCCTCTCAACGGTCAATCAACTGGTGTACAGATTCCTGAGCCTACTGGGCTCTGTCATATCTACATTTGAGACTGTGTATGAGGTTAGCCTCCACCACAACACTACTTAATGCATTCCATTTGTTAACTACTCTGACACTGAAAAAATTCTTTCTAACGTCTCTGTGGCTCATCTGGGTACTAAGTTTCCCCCTGTGTCCCCTTGTTCGTGTCCCACCCGTGCTAAAGAGTTTGTCTTTGTCCACCCTGTCAATTCCCCTGAGAATTTTGTAGGTGGTTATCATGTCTCCCCTTACTCTTCTGTTTTCCAGGGTTGTGAGGTTCAGCTCCATTAGCCTTTTCTCGTAGCTCATTCCTCTCAGTTCCAGGACCAGTCTGGTGGCATACCTCTGAATCTTCTCTAACTTCGTCTTGTGTTTAACTATGTATGGACTCCAGGCTGGAGCTGCATACTTCAGGATTGGTCTTACATAAGTGGTGTACAGGGTCCCGAACAATTCCTTACACATTGTTATTGGCCAGTCTAGCATATGCCGCTGATGATATCGTTTTGATGTGTGCCTCTGGGGACAGATTCGGTGTGATATCGATCTTTCTCTTTATTTGACACTTGCAGGATTTCACCTCCCAGATGGTACCTTGTGTTCAGCCTTCTGCTCCCTTCGCCTAATTTCATTACTTTATACTTTCCTGAGTTGAATTTTAGCAGCCATTTTCTAGACCATTCCTCCAGTTTGTCCAGGTCCAGGTACAGGGGCCTCGTAGCCTGGTGGATAGCGCGCAGGACTCGTAATTCTGTGGCGCGGGTTCGATTCCCGCACGAGGCAGAAACAAATGGGCAAAGTTTCTTTCACCCTGAATGCCCCTGTTACCTAGCAGTAAATAGGTACCTGGGAGTTAGTCAGCTGTCACGGGCTGCTTCCTGGGGGTGGAGGCCTGGTCGAGGACCGGGCCGCGGGGACACTAAAGCCCCGAAATCATCTCAAGATAACCTCAAGATAGGTCGTCCTGTAGTCTTTGTCTATCTTTATCTGTTTTGATTCTTCTCCAAATTTTTGCATCATCAGCAAACATTGAGAGGAATTAGTCTATACCTTCTGGAAGGTCATTTACATATACTAGAAACAGGATTGGTCTAAGTACAGAGCCCTGTGGTACCCAGCTGGTGACATCTCGCCACTCTGATGCCTCTCCTCTCACCGTTCCTCGCTGTTTCCTATTAGTTAGATATACTCCCTTATCCACTGGAGCACCTTACCTTTTACTCCTGCCTGTTGCTCCAACTTTTGTAACAGCCTTTTGTGAGGTACTGTATCAAAGGCTTTCTGACAGTCCAAGAAAATGCTGTCTGCCCATTCTTCTCTTTCCTGCCTAATTTGTGTTGCTTGGTCATAGAATTCTATTAGGCCTGTGAGGCACGATTTACCATCTCTGAACCCATGCTGGTGGTGTGTTACAAAGCTGTTTCCCTCCAGATGCTCTACGAGCCTTTTCCTCGCAATCTTCTCCATCACCTTGCATGGTATACAAGTTAGGGAAACTGGCCTGTAGTTCAGTGCCTCTTGCCTGTCACCCTAATTGTAAATTGGGACTACATTAGCTGTCTTCCAGCTTTCCGGAAGGTTTCCCGTTTCCAGTGACCTGTGCCACTCTCTATCCGGTGATAGAGAGTGGCACACTTAGTGCTTCTGCACCTTCTTTTAGAATCCACGGTGAGATTCTGTCAGGCCCAACAGCCTTTGACACATTTAGCTACAACAGATTTCTTTTGACCTCATCAGTGGTGAGGTAAAATTCTTCCAATGTTGCTCGGTTTGCCTCATCATTTAGTGCAGGGACCTCTCCTTGTTCTATTGTGCAGACCTCCTGGATTCTCTTGTTGAGTTCTTCACACACCTCTTTGTCGTTCTCTGTGTATCTGTTCTCCCCTTTTCTCAGTTTCATCACTTGTTCCTTCACTGCGGTTTTCCTCCTGATGTGGCTGTGGAGCAGTTTTGAGTGGGTCTTAGCTTTACTCGCGATGTCATTTTCATACTGTCTCTCTGCTTCTCTCCTCACTCTGATGTACTCATTTCTGGCCCTCTTGTATCTCTCCCTGCTCTCTGGTGTTTTGTTGTTTCTGTAGTTTCGCCATGTTCTTTTGCTCAATTGCTTCGCTGCCACACATTCCTGGTTGAACCACGGATTCTTCTGTTTCTTTTCATTTTTCACTTTTTGGACTGGGATAAACCTGTCTGCAGCCTCCTAACACTTCTGAGTGACATAATCCATCATATCCTGTACAGTCTTTCCTCTGAGTTCTGTTTCCCATGGTATTCCCATTAGGAAGTTCCTCATCTCGTCATATTTTCCTCTTCGGTAATTTAGTCTTTTTCCTTCCAATTCCCTCCTTGGATAGGTCATCCCTACTTCTACCAGATGCTCAAATGTCAATACACTGTGGTCACTCATTCCTATGGGGGTTTCATATTTGACTTCCCTTATTTCTGAGTCATTTAAGTCTGAGTCATCAGCAGAGCCACTTCTCCTCCTCTCCCGTCCCTCTCTTTCCTTACTATATAAAAGTCCTTTGGAAACACAGTATTTTTTATGACTCCTGACAATTTTGTTTCTGTAAATCCTATTACACCTGGGTTTTCTTCCTGCGCCCTTTCTGCTAATTCTTTAACTTGAACAATTCTTTCTAATGTCTTTGTGGCTCATTTGGATAATAGTTCCCACCTGTGTCCCCTTGTTGATGTTCCACCCGTGCTAACGAGTTTGTCTTTGTCCACCCTGTCAATTCCCCTGAGAATTTTGTAGGTGGTTATCATGTCTCCACTTACTCTTCTGACTTCCATCGACGTGAGTTTCAGTTCCTTTTGCCTTTCCTAGTAGCTCATACCTCTCAATTCCAGGACAAGTCTGGTGGCATAACCCTGAATCTTCTCTAACTTTGTCATGTGTTTAACTAGGTATAGAATCTATGCCGGAGCTGCATATTCCATGATTGGTGTGACATAAGTTGCATACAAGGTCCTGAACGATTCCTTGAATAAGTTTCTAAAGGCAGTTCTTATGATGGCCAGTCTACCATATGTCACTGATGATATCCTTTTGATGTGGGCTTCTGGGGACCAGGTTCGGTGTGATATCATCCCCCAGATCTTTCTCTCTTTATGATTCCTGCAGGATTTCCCCTCCCGGATGGTATCTTGTGTTCAGCCTTCTGCTCCATTCGCCTAATTTCATTACTTTGCACTTTCCTGAGCGTCAATCAACTGGTGTACAGATTCCTGAGCCTACGGGCTCTATTATATCTACATTTAAAACTGTGTATGGAGTCAGCCTCCACCACATCACTGCCTAATGCATTCCATCCGTTAACTACTCTGACACTGAAAAAGTTCCTTCTAACGTCTCTGTGGCTCATGTGGGTACTCAGTTTCCACCTGTGTCCCCCTTGTTCGCGTCCCACCAGTGTTGAATAGTTTATCCTTGTTTACCCGGTCGATTCCTCTGAGGATTTTGTAGGTTGTGATCATGCGGTACTGTTTGCCTACCCTTACTCCTCTGTCTTCCAGTGTCGTAAGGTGCATTTCCCGCAGCCTTTCCTCGTAACTCATGCCTCTTAGTTCTGGGACTAGTCTAGTGGCATACCTTTGGACTTTTTCCAGCTTCGTCTTGTGCTTGACAAGGTACGGGATCCATGCTGGGGCCACATACTCCAGGATTGGTCTTACATATGTGGTGTACAAGATTCTGAATGATTCTTTACACAGGTTCCTGAACGCTGTTCTGATGTTAGCCGGCCTCGCATATGCCACAGACATTATTCTTTTTATGTGGGCTTCAGGAGACAGGTTTGGTGTGATATCAATTCCTAGATCTTTTTCTCTGTTCGTTTCATTAAGTTCTTCACCTCCTATTCTGTATCCTGTGTCTGGCCTCCTATTTCCACTGCCTAGTTTCATTACTTTGCATTTACTCGGGTTGAACTTCAACAGCCATTTGTTGGACCATTCACTCAGTCTGTCTAGGTCATCTTGTAGCCTCCTACTATCGTCCCCAGTTTCAATCCTCCTAATAATTTTTGCATCATCGGCAAACATTGAGAGAAACGATTCTATACTCTCTGGGAGATCATTTACATATATCAGAAACAGTATAGGTCCAAGGACTGACCCCTACGGGACTCCACTCGTAACGTCTCACCAATCTGAGACCTCACCCCTCACACTGACTCGTTGTCTCCTGTTGCTTAGGTACTCCTGTATCCAACGGAGTACCTTCCCGTTCACTCCAGCCTGCATCTCCAGCTTTTTCACTAGCCTCTTGTGTGGCACTGTATCAAAGGCTTTCTGACAATCCAAAAATATGCAGTCTGCCCACCCTTCTCTTTCTTGCCTTATTTTTGTTGCCTGGTCGTAGAATTCAAGTAACCCTGTGAGGCAGGACCTGCCATCCCTGAATCCATGTTGATGCTGTGTTACAAAGTTCTATCCCTCCAGGTGCTCCACTAGCTTTCTTCGCACAATCTTCTCCATCAGCTTGCATGGTATGCAGGTTAGGGACACTGGCCTGTAATTCAGTGCCTCCTGTCTATCCCCTTTCTTGTATATCGGGACTACGCTAGCTGCTTTCCAAATTTCTGGCAGTTCCCTTTTGCCAGTGATTTGTTATACACTATGGAGAGTGGGAGGCACAGTTCTTCTGCTCCTTCCTTTAGTATCCAAGGGGAGATTCCATCTGGGCCTATAGCCTTTGTCACATCCAACTCTAGTAAACACTTCCTTACTTCCCCGCTGGTAATCTCAAACTCTTCCAGTGGTTCCTGGTTAGCTATTCCCTCTCTTATCTCTGGGATTTCTCCTTGCTCTAAGGTGAAGACCTCTTGGAATTTCTTATTCAGTTCCTCACACACTTCCTTGTCGTTTGTAGTGAATCCTTCTGCCCCTATCCTTAATTTCATAACCTGTTCCTTTACTGTTGTTTTTCTCCTGATGTGGCTATGCAGGAATTTAGGCTGAGTCTTTGCCTTGCTTGCGATGTCATTTTCGTATTGTCTTTCTGCCTCTCTTCTCATCCTGACATATTCATTCCTGGCATTCTGGTATCTTTCTCTGCTCTCCAGTGTCTTGTTATTCCTATAGTTTCTCCATGCCCTTTTACTTTGCTGCTTAGCTAGCCTACATCTCTGATTAAACCATGGGTTTCTCATCTTCATTTCACTGTTTTCCTTTTGGGCTGGGACAAACTTGTTTGCTGCGTCCTTGCATTTTTGCGTGATGTAGTCCATCATATCTTGGGCCGTCTTTTCCCTGAGCTCTGTTTCCTATGCTATATCTGTTAGGAATTTTCTTATCTCCTCATAGTTTCCCTTTCGGTATGCTAACATTTTGGTTTCAGTATCCCTCCTCGAGTTCAATAACTCTTCATCAATCATGTATTCAAACACCAATACACTGTGGTCGCTCATTGCTACTGGGGCCTCAAAACCAATTTCTCTTATGTCAGAGTCGTTCAGGGTGAAGACCAGGTCGAGTCTCGCTGGTTCGTCATTTCCTCTCATCCTTGTGGGTTCTCTGACATGCTGGGTTAAGAAGTTTCTAGTCACCACCTCCAGTAGTTTGGCTCTCCACTTATCCTCGCCTCCATGCGGTTCCTTGTTCTCCCAATCAATCATTCTGTGATTGAAGTCCCCCATGATGAGCAGGTGGGATCTATTTTTACAGGCAGCAGAGGCTGCCCTCTCAATTATAGTGTTAACTGCCATGTTGTTGTTTTCGTACTCTTGACTGGGTCTTCTGTCATTTGTTGGAGGGTTATATATTACTGCTACTACTATCCTTGGTCCTCCCATTGTCATGGTGCCTGCTATGTAGTCTCTGAAACCCTCACAGCCCGGGATAGCCATCTCCTTAAAATTCCATTCCTTTCTCATGAGTAGGGCCACTCCGCCTCCTTCCCTACCTTCCCTCTCTTTCCTTATTACTGTGTACTCTTGGGGAAACACGGCATTCGTTATGATTCCAGAGAGTTGTGTGTGTGTGTGTGTGTGTGTGTGTGTGTGTGTGTGTGTGTGTGTGTGTGTGTGTGTGTGTGTATGTGTGTGTGTGTACTCACCTATTTGTACTCACATATTTGTGCTTGCAGGATCGAGCATTGACTCTTGGATCCCGCCTTTCCAGCTATCGGTTGTTTACAGCAATGACTCCTGTCCCATTTCCCTATCATATCTAGTTTTAAAAGTATGAATAGTATTTGCTTCCACAACCTGTTTCCCAACTGCATTCCATTTTTCCACTACTCACACGCTAAAAGAAAACTTCCTAACATCTCTGTGGCTCATCTGAGTTTCCAGTTTCCACCCATGTCCCCTCGTTCTGTTATTATTACGTGTGAACATTTCATCTATTTCCACTTTGTCAATTCCCCTGAGTATTTTATATGTCCCTATCATATCTCCTCTCTCCCTTCTTTTCTCTAGTGTCGTAAGGTTCAGTTCCTGCAGACGCTCTTCATATTCCATCCCTCGTAACTCTGGGACAAGCCTCGTCGCAAACCTCTGAACCTTCTTCAGTTTCTTTATGTGTTTCTTCAGGTGGGGGCTCCATGATGGCGCAGTATACTCTAAGACGGGTCTCACGTAGGCAGTGTAAAGCGCCCTAAAAGCCTCCTCATTTAGGTTTCTGAATGAAGTTCTAATTTTCGCCAGTGTAGAGTACGCTGCTGTCGTTATCCTATTTATATGTGCCTCAGGAGTTAGATTAGGTGTCACATCCACTCCCAGGTCTCTTTCTCGAATCGTTACAGATAGGCTGTTCCCCTTCATTGTGTACTGTCCCTTTGGTCTCCTGTCACCTGATCCCATTTCCATAACTTTACATTTACTGGTGTTAAACTCCAGTAGCCATTTCTCTGACCATCTCTGCAACCTGTTTAAGTCCTCTTGGAGGATCCTACAATCCTCGTCTGTCACAACTCTTCTCATTAATTTTGCGTCATCCGCAAACATTGACATGTATGATTCCACTCCTGTAAACATATCATTTACGTAAATTAGAAAGAGGATTGGTCCCAGCACCGATCCTTGAGGTACTCCACTTGTTACTGTTCGCCAGTCCGACTTCTCGCCCCTTACCATTACCCTCTGGCTCCTTCCTGTTAGGTAGTTCTTTACCCATACTAGGGCCTTTCCGCTTACTCCTGCCTGCCTCTCAAGTTTGTATAGCAGTCTCATGTGCGGTACTGTATCAAAGGCCTTTTGGCAGTCAAGAAATATGCTGTCTGCCCAGCCTTCTCTGTCCTGCCTTATCCTTGTTACTTTATCATAGAATTCTAAAAGGTTTGTTAGACATGATTTCCTTGTCCAGAACCCATGTTGGTGCTTGTTTACAAACCCAATGCTCTCCAGGTGCTCAACAAGTCTTAGCCTAATTATTCTTTCAAGTATTTTGATGGGGATGCTTGTCAGTGATACGGGTCTGTAGTTAAGTGCCTCCTCCCTATCACCTTTCTTGAAAATCGGTACGACATTTGCCTCCTTCCAGCAACTGGGCAATTCTCCCGACATCAGTGACTCATTAAAGATCATTGCCAGAGGCACGCTGAGAGCCTGTGCTTCCTCTTTAAGTATCCACGGTGATACTTTGTCTGGTCCAACAGCTTTATTTGCATCCAGTGATGTCAACTGTTTCATTACCTCCTCTGCTGTCACCTCTATATCTGATAGTCTTTCATCTAGGGTAATCGCTTCTAACAATGGGACCTGCTCAGGCTGGGTTGTTAACACTCAATGGAATTTTGCATTCAGTACCTCGCAGATTTCCTTGTCGCTTTCTGTATATGCCCCTTCTGTTTTTCTCAGTCTTGTCACTTGGTCATTTACCGACATCTTCCTTATTATATGGCTATGTAGTAATTTAGGTTACTTTTTCGCTTTGACTGCAATATCATTCTCATAATTTCTTTCCGACACTCGTCTTATGTTAATGTAATCATTCCTAGCTCTGTTACATCTAATCCTGTTGTCCTCTGTCCTTTGTCTTCTGTACTTCCTTCACTCCCTCCTGCTTCTCACCTTTGCTTCCTGACACTGTCTATTAAACCATGGGTTATTATATTCCCTCCTGCTTTTTTTCCTTTACTGTTGGAATAAATTTCTCTTCAGCCTCCTTACATTTCAATATGACTTGGGTCATCATACCTTGCACTGTTTTTCCTCTAAGTTCTTCCTCCAACTGCACTTCTCCCAGGTAGTCCCTTATCCTTCTGTAGTCCCCTTTTCTGTAATCAAGTCTCCTTTCCCGGACCTCTTGTCCTTTGGTCACAATTTTAAGCTCCATCATGTAGTCAAAGACTAGGACACAATGGTCGCTGGCTCCTAGTGGTATTTCATGTTCCAACTGTTCGATGTCTTCTACATTCTGGGTGAAAATGAAATCTAATAAGCTGGGCGTATCCCCTCCTCTTTCCCTAGTATCTTCTTTCACATGCTGTGTTAGGAAATTCCTGTCAATAACGTCTACCAGCTTCGCTCCCCAGGTCTCCTCCCCGCCATGGGGGATTCCTCGTTTCCCAATCTATCTCTCCGTGATTTAGGTCCCCCATGTCCAACAGCTTCGCTCACATTCTATGCGCTATAGTTGCTGCCCTCTGCAGTTCATCTATACATGTCTTGTTTCTGTCCTCGTACTCCTGCCTGGGCCTTCCACTGTTTGGTGGGGGATTGTAGAGTATCAAGATTACAATCTTCTTCCCATCCACTGTCAGAGTTCCATGTATGAAGCTTGTGCTTTCATTGGTACCCGGATTTTCCAGCTCATCAAACTTCCATTTCCGCTTTATTAGGAGTGCCACTCCTCCTCCCTGTCTCTGTGTCCTTTCTTTTCTTATCACCTGGTACCCCTCTGGAAAGATTGCATCCGAGATCATGCCATTTATTTTAGTTTCCACTATTGCCACTATGTCTGGGTCTGCCTCACTAACTCTTTCTTTTATCTTTTCTGCTTTATTGGCTACCCCATCCGCATGGGTGTACCAAACCTTGAGACTCTTCTTGGAAACTCAGGTGTCAGAGTTCCCCCTTTCACCAAGGGTCCGGGGGGAAAGGGGGGGTGTCTGGGGGGCTGTGGGGGTGAATGGGGGGGTGCTAGGGGGGTGCCTGGGAGTGCCTGG